>NC_090816.1:80521453-80837920 GCF_000390325.3 Nicotiana tomentosiformis | reverse complement strand
GTGCAGCCAGTAGTTGCGGTTCAGCCCGATATCAAGCTAGTTTCATCGGTTGAGGAGTAGAAGAGGTTTGAGAGGTTCCAGAAGTATCATCCTCCTCATTTCAGTGGCGGTGCTTCTGAGGATGCACAGAGTTTCTTGGATCAGTGTCACTGCATTCTGCATACTATGGGTTTGGTGGAGTCGAGCGGGTTCGACCTTACTACTTTTTAGCTGACGGGGTCAGCATATAGATAGTGGCAGACTTATGAGGCGAGTAGGCCAGCTGGTGTATCACCACTTACTTGGTCCCAGTTCTCTGATCTATTCTTGTAGGAGTTTATTCCACAAACCCGCATGGATGAGTTGCGCTAGCGGGGTATGAATATGTCCGAGTATGCTATAAGGTTTATAGAGTTCTCTCGTGATGCACCTGCCTTGGTTTCCACTGATAGAGAGAGGGTCCGTAGATTTATTGAGGGACTCGTCTATAGCCTCAGGTTTGGGATTTCACTGGAGTTAGAGACCGAGACTCCATTCTATCAGCTTGTGGAGAGTGCTAGGGGGTTGCAGTGTATTCGCGGGCAAGAGAGGGGGGATAGGGAGGCTAAGAAGCCTCGTGGTTTTGGAGGATTTAGTGGTTCCCATTCTTTAGCTTCAATCCATCATGGCAGTGGCTTTGTAAGTCGGCTAGTTAAGTCCGCACTTCAGGTTACCCGTAGTGCTCCAGTTAGCTAGGGACCCAGGGTACTTATACCGGACAAATATCTTTCAATGCACCTTCTTCACGAAGTTCCCACAGTGATTATTCCAGTTATCCGGCGCAGAATCAGTACTAGCAGCCACGCTCGCAAAGGAGTCATTTTGAGTGTGGTGATACTAGGCACCTTTTTAGAGATTGTCCCAGAATTCGGAGGGGTGGACCTCAGCAGGGTACTCAAGCTATGGTTCTACTCCACCTGTACAACAAGCTAGAGATGGAGGACATGCAGGTAGAAGACGTCCTAGAGGGGGAGGTCAAGCTCGTTCTTATTCTTTCCCTGGTAGGACTGAAGCTATTGGATTAAATGTTCTCATTATAGGTATTGTCGTGCGAGTATGGTTGGTATGGTGGCACGAGGTGTTTTCCGTGCGAGTAAGGGTGGGATATGGGCCGACCCTTTTCCTAAGTGGTCTCGGGCTTCGCGGGCTTCTTGTTGGAACCGGCCCGGGACCGGGACCACGAACTAACGGTCCCGGGTTAAGTGGGCAGGTCCCGGGCCTAAGTTGGCCCAATTCCTTGTAAATTATATTATAGAATTGTGACCTAAATTTATTAATTCAAATTTAAAGACAAAAATATTTTAAAGAGATATTCAAAGCAATGCGTTATAAATTTATTATAGCATTAAGAATAATATGGCAATATCTTTCTTAGTTTTCCTCCCCCCTATGGAATGATCACAACAAGGTGCTAATATCACTATTGAGAAAAAAAAGAAACTAATCAAGATGTGCTAAAATACAAGTTACATATTAATTTTTGTTCATATAAGTTACATCGTATCTCTTACAAATTTCATAAATCCTTCAAGGTCCGGAGGAATTTTCGTTGGTGGTGGCGGAAAAGAAGCTTGGTCATCACCTCTTCCGGGTGAAGCAGCATCCTCCGCAAGTTCAGCTAGCATTTCTTCGTAAGCTTCGTCTACCTCTGGTTGTGGTCCAGCAAGTCCAAAATTTCTTCTTTCCGAACGGATCTAATCTCTGAAAAGTATTGATTTTTCCAAGATCTCCCTCATAGATGCTCTATAATCACCGAGTTGAAGTCTTGCTTGACTGAAAGCGCTCTCTGATGCCACTGTTGAAGCTTGAATAGTTAAAATGTCTCGGGCCATCCTTGAAAGAATCGGAAAGTGTTTTTCTTTATTCTTTCACTATTCCAAAATATTAAAGGAGCCGTCGGGATTCACTTCCTCAATTCCTTGTGATAGATAAACTTCAAGCTCATTTAGTTGTGAAAAATCACTAGTACTAGAACCTTGAGAACCCCTGAACCCCGCCCAAGCACTAAGTGCTCTTACTCCTGCAATGCTTTTAGATGATTGAGAACTAGAAGAAGAAGGAGTTGGAACATTTGGTCCAGCATGATCTAATGCAACTTGATAAGCATTATAAATAGTTTAAACATTTATTTTAATTGAGGCTATTGCGTCCGGAAGTTTAGACAACTCCTCATCTTCAAGTGCTAAACCATTATAAATAGTTTCATACCAAAATTGAGGACCTCCTAATTTCATAGTAGGATTTAACAATGAAGCAACACCATAAATAGGGGGAATAGGGAAAAAATATTTTTAAATTTTTTTCTCATAGAATCAATAGCAAGTTGATAAATTCCCCCCCCCCCTCCCCTCCCCCCTAAAAATGATCAAACAAATTTGCAAGTTCTACAATATAAACTAAACAATTAGAAATAGTAGGATATATTACCCAGAAAATTCATTTGTAGCAATATGAAATTTTTCTAAAAAATCTACAAGCATTTTAACATTAGCCCAATCCGCATTTGTAAGGTGCTCATCATCATTACTTACATGAGCATTAAACGTTGATTTTATGGGATTTTTATATTCATATGCAACAACTAAACTTTCATACATGTAATTCCATATAGTTGGACAAGGTTTAGGAACCTTTCTTTCTCTTAGGCCAAATTCATCGCATCTTTTAAAATATTCTCTAAGTCTACTTCTACGGTTTGAATAAAAAAGCCAATTAAGAGCCATTTTAATCTTTTCAATTTCAACATTTAAAATTCGCATACCATCACCCATAATTAAATGGTAAATATGACAAATACATCTAACATGAAAAATGTTACTAAATGCAGGACTTAGTGTAGTGGTAAGCAAGGCTACAACATTTGTGTTACTAGTAGTATTATCTATTAAAACTGACATTATTTTATCACTAATGCAAAAATATCTACAAATATCCGTAACCGTACTAGAAATAAACTGTCCTGTGTGACGTGAATTAATTATTCTATAAGCAATAATGCGCTTTTGCATTATCCAATCCTCATCAATCCAATGACTGGTAATAGTAAGGTAATCATAGTCATTACCACTTCTACCAAGATCAGTTGTAATAGCAACACGACAATTTATAGGAGTAAATAAATAGGGCAAATATTGTTCATATTCATGTTTATATTTATAAATATCGCTCTTTACGATTGTGCGAGGAAAACCTTTATAAGTAGGATTATAAACTTTTCTAATATAATGCATAAAGTGAGGGTTAGAAGAAAAACTATAGGGTAAGCACATAACAATAACCATTTTTGCCAATTCTTCCCGATCTTTTTTGGATCATAATATAAAATACCACCGGTAACAATGTTAATTTCCGGTTGAAATTGATTTGACCCGGTACTAAGGTCAGCCTGACTAGGTGCACTTGTCCCCTCGGCCAAAGCTTTCATATGAAAATATCTAGCTTTATCTTGAGGGTGTAGCAATATGTGTCTAGTCAAACTTTCCGTCCCCCCGACTTTCAACATATTTAAAAACTAACTCTTTGCCATAAGTTTTACACTTAGCCCTATTTTTTTCTCTTAGTTGAGTAAAAAATGGCCAAACAACAGATGTTTCTGCCCGTTTAGAAGGTTGTCTAGAAAAAGTAGGGGCAGTAACAGGAGGGTCAGACGGGGCATTATTTGGATTATTATTAGTTGGGTTAACTTCAGGAGCAGGGCTAGTGGGTGTATCGTCATCCGATTGCGTTTCATCAAAATCTTTTTCTTCATCATCATTTTCATCAATAGTTAGATTACATAAAGAGCATTCATATATTCATGGTTTAATTGTTCACCGGGTGTAATATTATGGCAAAATTGACTCTCGGTAAATTGTAATAAACTATTATCGCTATCAAGAATAGGAGGTGTAGGACGGGTAATAGATTTGGGTCGGGGAGCCGGGGGAAGTGGAGGAGGAACAGATTGGCCACTAGATTCACCACTCTTGGATTTTTCCTTATTTTTACTAAATAATTTTTTAAGGAATAAGCCATCTTAATTAATCAAGCAATACAAAGTAAATAAAAAAAACAAAACTATAATATTAAAACTTAAGAGTTGGAACGAGTTTACCGAATTGACGAACAACTTATTGAAAATTAATTATCGTTGAAGACTTGAAGAGTTCAATTCACCAACTTCACAATTTTGCACAAATTGTAATAATAAAGTAAGTAATTATAGAAGACAATTAGAGAGAGATTGATGATTTTGTGAGAAAAATGAAAGAATGAGGGGGTATTTATAGTTGAAAATAGGGAAAAGTGTAATTATAAAAAGTTTGGGGTTAAAACAAAGTTGGAGAGTTAAATGGCTATTTTATAAATAGCCAACAGCTATTTTAGCAGGTAAAACGGTCATATTTTAAATGCCATAACGGCTATAATGTGGCAGATTTTTTTAAAAAAATAATTAGTCTTTGGGCCCGGATAGGCCTATTTAGGACCGCTTGAATCGGCCCACTTCCCAACCGGTCCCGGTCTCACAGGCCTCTCCTATAGGACCGGCCCACATGCCACCCTTACGTGCGAGTGTGACTGATAATGTGGGTATGAGGTGCCATATATGTGTATTTCTATTTAATGACTTGTTGTTAAAGCTGAGCCGTTTCTTGCATTTAACTGTTATCACTTTTTCTGATGAGATTATTGTTTTTGTTTATGTTACACTTTAAATTGCGAGTCTATAATTTATTGTACCAGTTATTTTGACTAGTGAGTATCACATGACTTGAACATCATCACTACTTTACTGAGGTTAGTCTTGATACTTACTAGGTACCGACCGTGGTGTACTCATACTACACTTTTGCATATTTTTGTGCAGATCTAGTTGTTGGAGTAGCGGATCTAAGCAGTGAGAGCTTCATCGACCGACATGATTCAAGGTAGAGTTGTATTGACTGTTGTTGCATCCTATGTTGCATGAGTCAAAAAATATTCAACTAGTGGTTTCTCTGTTGATGATAAAAGAGAGTCGCCACCTAATATTTAAATGTATACTAGGGTACCTATTTAATTACTAAAGTCATTTCTTTATTAGTCTGCTAACTAGTGAGATTTTGGGTAAGGGTTCTTGTTCTTCTAAGGGTATGGAATTAGGCACCCCTTAAAATATACCAGAGGTAGCTCCCTAGGACTTAAACTAAGTTTAAAAGATTAATTGTCTATACTATGCTTAACTAGTGTTAAAGGTATAGCATACTGTATATCTAATTTTGAACTTAATGCTTGAAAAGAGGACATGTAGTTTTAAAAGGAATATAGGTTTATAAAAGACTTTTAAGAAAATGTTTACATAGATATATGATTGAAAGAGTTTGAAGTATATGTATAATGTTTGTGTTTATAAAACTTTGTGAGATGTGGCTAAGTTAAAACACTTTGTCGTAAAAGAGATGTGACCATTTGTATATTCTCTATAAAGTAAAGCTTGTCTAGAGAAATAGTCTTTAGGCATATCTTAAAAATTAATTCTCAAACCTCATATTCGTTTTCTAGAAAAACGTCCGAAAAGCCTTAGTTTTGCAACAGCGTTTATGCAATTTTCTTTTGCAGAGAAACTCAATTAAAAGACCAATTTGGAATCCATTTATGATTTTGAAAGAGGAGACTGTCATCCTTCGTGAAGGCTATGTTGGTTTCAGAAAGTCTTCACAAAAATGTTAGTAGAGATTAAGAGATAAACAGTACATGATTTAGCAAATTATAGCTATCTACTACTAAGCCTAATACTTTTTTTTTAATCCTATCTCTTTTAGGGCTTTCCTAGATTGTTCACATGATTCAAAGAGATAGAGTAGAGCATTCAATTAAATATGATAAGTTCATATACATGTGGGAAATAAGGACAATGAATTTAATAAAGTAGTAAAAGAAGAGAGTGGACTCTGGTTTGAGCCTGAAAAGAAGCAGGCCCAACAAATAGCAGGAACGGACAACAACAACTTCAGACTCCAAAATGCATAGGTACAGGACTCGGGCCTGAGTTCTTTGAGAGCTCGGCAGGCCCAAATGTAATACATGCTCAAGAAAAAGAAAATAAAGTCATTAGATATGCTATTCAATATGCATAATTACACACGAGATAAATTAGTATGTGCCTCAGACAAATTATAGAAATCCAAATATAAAACTAGTGTGGAGTCACAGATGATAAAGTGATCCACAATGAAGCATTTGTTTTCATTAAACACAAAACCTAAAAGGATTAATAAATATCAATAGATTAGAGGCTAAGGTTAGAATTTCATTCATGGCCAAGGCACCCTTTTGATCCCTGACACTTCAAAGTTCCCAAGGGTCTCAAGGCCTAGGGCAGTGCTTGTGTCAGGGAGAGTAACTCAACCAAGAACTAAACTCTACTCCCAAATACTCCTAACTACTCACACTCATTCTTCCCTACATGCTTAGGTGTCAATGAGGCACTCAGTGTAGATCCTCATACCACATTGATACCATACCATATGAGTATGCATTTCTCATAACAACTAATACATAATACTATAGAATCATAAAAAAGCCAATCACACTAGTGTAACCATAACCCAAACATAAGTATATGATTCACTGTGAACACCATAACATGTTGAGCATGTTCAAAATTTTACTCCAAGTATACACAAGAAACAGGGTATTTAGCAGACTACTTTTGAAACCCAAACACTTGGATCATATGTCTTAAGAGTAAAGTAAATGCATGATTCAAACCTATAAAAGTCCCTGGGCTCAGATGCATTCTCTTAACAACTTTCAATTAGATTAGTCAAAGACTGTTTTAACTAAGTCTTATCTTCCAGCATACATACAAGTTAACAGTTCCAATTGAAACCTCTAAAGGATATGAACAGAGGTGTAGGTTAACAACTTCAATTAAAACCTCTAAAAAGTGTCAACAGAGATACAAATTAACAACTACAATTAAAACTCCTAAAGAGTATTAACAGAGTTAGAGATTAACAACTTCAATTTAGACTTGTAAAAAGTATTAATAGGAGTACATGAAACTTCTAAAGAGTATTAATAGGGGTACATGTTAGCAGTTCTATTTCACTCTAAAGCAAATGGCCTGACTACCTCTTCCTAAAAGCTTTTAACTTAATACTAATCTCATTGGAGAATAAAGCATGCCATTACACTCAAATAGTAGCAACAAAAGATTCACCTTAAGTTCACAAGCTAAGTCTAGTTCATTTATGTGAGCTTAAGGAAGTTTTAAGGACAATATAGACATGTACATAATTAAGAAAGGCAAGCGGAAGTATTGAAAAACAAGATGAGGGCAGGACATCCAGAAGAAAACACCCATAGAAGACATTTAGCAAAGTCCATATTATTATAAAATATTAGAACAATCAAACTAACAACATCACTTCATGAATTTCAGAGAAGGACAATGATTACATTAAGGATCTTGTTAGGCAAATCAAGTGCAGGATTTTCAGCTATAGTGAAGCTTAATTTCAGCCCTTTAGCACAACAGATGAAACAGCAGAACATAAACATGTCTTAACCAAACCTCATAACTTAAGTTAAGTGCATGGTAACTTTTAGAACACACATAAAGGTGATACAAGAATCTAACTAGCTTAGGGCATGCTTACATAGTGTTTTCAAACAGTCATGAGTTTAATCAGATGATTACTGACCTTCTAAGAATCAGCAAAATCACAGAGGCATGTTAGAAAGAAGAAACTGATTTAAAGGTCATGAGCTAATATATCTAAACTAAGATGATAGCCTTGTTTTTATCAATAAACAAGTTCACATTTCATTTAAATCTAAGTTATTAGGTAAATTATATAAATACAAATAATACCCAAGACACATTAGTGTAACAGTCATGATAGTTCTAATAAAACATCAAAGAGGTCTGAAACTAGATATCAGGATCATTTGAGAGTTCTTAGCTGCTTTCAAAGTTAATCAATAGATATAAGTTGCCATAGGATCAATAAAATCAACACATAGTTCTAATTTCAACACCTTAAAGAGTTTATGATTCCAGAATCTGTTCATCAATCATATGTCATTAACAAACACACGAAGAAATCAACCATACATTATTCATTACTCACTAAGACATAACATAACAACTCAAGCTTAGTAATTCAAACAAACGAAAAAGAAGAGTTGGGTTGAGGTTTTACTAACCTCTTTTATGGCAGCAAACCAAACAAAGAATTCGTTTAGCTGTTTAGGATCCAAGAACTCAAAACTTCAATCAATGTGTAACTCAGAACCAAAGCAAAATCAGAAATCGAATAAGAACTTAGCCCTAGTCGAAAGAGTTCTAAAACACTACTTTATTGATTTTTCTGTTTTGTTAGGTGTTCTTGATGGTCTAAGGTGAGAGCAATTAAGGCTACTATTTATAGTGGCATTCAATGCCTTAGGCTCAATAGAATTCAAATTCAGTAGTGGAGAGTGACGAAGGGGTAGTGATTTGAGCATAATCAAGTGAAAATCTTGGAAAACAGAGGGAAATCAGTAGTGATTTTACCTGGGAAGGGGAAAGCTGACCGTTGAGGGAAAATTCCATCGGATAAGATCCTCAATGTCCAGAGGTCGCATTGATCTCTGGACCAAGAATAAGTATGATAACACTGTTAAGTTGCCATGCATGCCACCGATTTAACAGAACATTAAGGGTTTCTAAGGATTTGACCTTGCATCGTTTGGTCTAGGGTTTCGAATTTGGGAATTTTAAAATTCCATCGGTGAAATAGAAAGAAAACAACAGGCTTCACAGCCTAGGGACAAAACGGGTGATTCTGTGGGTTTGATTTGTAAGAATAAGGATGAAATCGGGTGAGTGATGTTTTGAGCCTAGGGTTTAGATTCTAGCATTTCAATATTAGTGATTGAAAGAGGAAATAACAGCAGGATTCACGGATAGGGAGGCAGGAGAGATGATTTACTAGGAAATCTCATGATCTTGCACGAATTTGTGCAAGGTCCGGTGATTTATTTCTTGGGAGGTTGAGAGAAGAGAGAACAAAAGGGAAAAGGGGCGGCTATGTGAGTGAGAAATGATTTTAGGGTTATGGGGTTTGGGGAGGCCGTCTCTAGGTTAAGCATGGGAGATGGAACAGGAGCCGTTGGATCTGTTGATCAACGACTCTGATTGTTTTGATAATTAAGAATTTTAGAAATAATTTAAATGGAAAACTCGATGGTCGTTGGATTTTGTGATCCAATGGCGGAGATAAAACACAACAGCCCTTTTAAAAATAACTAAAAATGTGATTAAATCTAATCCGTTGATGATATGGATCAACAACTGAGATGATATGTGTTTGTTTTGTGAGGGAATGGGATGGGCGACGTGGCAAGCTCTGATTGGTTTAAAGCAAATGACAAGGATTGCCAAGGTGGATTGGAGGGGTTATTTGGACTGGGTCAATTCTGGTTGGGCCTATGTATTGGGCTAGTTTTAATTTAAAAAGTGTCCAATTTGTGTTTAATCAAAGAATTCCAATTATAGCCTTTTTTTCTTTTAATCCCTTTGAAATTAATTTAAATAAACTTAATTATTTTCAATAAAATATAGTAAAAATTATAATTATCAAATATACTACTAATTATTGTAATTATTTATTTGTAAAATACCTTGTCTTTTACATTACGACACTAATTTTGAATTGTTAGCATAGTAATCTAATTAATTAGAAATTAATGAGTAATTCACTAAATTAATTATAAAACCTATGTGATGTATATAAAAGTTAATTTAATAATCTTAAAATAGTAAGTACGATATATTTTGTTGTTATAATTATTAATTTTAAAACTATTAATACTTAATTAATTTTGCAAAAATAGATATTATTGATTGAAAATATTTTCAAAACCTTCATTGCAAATTATTAAGCATAAATAAGTCAATTTTAAAAGGGAGGGTCAAAATTGGCCGTCAACAACCATCGCAGTCCCTTGGAGTCCTATCTTTATATTGATATTGTCATTTTTATATCCGAACAATATTGTATTTTGAGATATTCTTATGTATTCGGTTAGAGCTCGCGACTCTGAACTACCTAGTTCCGGGGAGATGTTTAATTATCGCCACTTTGGTTTGTATTACCTCTATTTTTTTATTTATGTTAAACTCTATTTTATTATATCATACTTTATTTATTTAAATGATGTTAGGTGATCGCCTTAGCTAGTTTTAGAGATTAGGTGCCATCACGACCCCTATGGTGGGGTTTGAGTCGTAACAATTCCAGAACTTCCATATGCGGACACAATGGGGTACTTGTGGATACTTGTTACCATTGTGTTTTTAATGCCTTCATTCTTGTCCGAGACTATGCACATTCTCTCTCTTTCTCCAAACACATCCTTGAATCTCGTATAAAACTACTCCTAGGAATCATTGTTCTCTAAATCTACTATGGCATACGTGAGTGGTATGATACTACCGGTTAAATCGAATCAGGTAAACATATGCGAGTATATACATGAATAATACATGTTCTATACATTATTCTTGTTATTTTTACCTGCTGGATCTTGTGTGTATGCTATCAATAATGTCCCTTTGTATGTTGATTTAAGGAAGGTTCTATCTACAATAACAACTGGTTTGCAATACTTCCATCCTTTTATAGACGCATATACTGCCACGAAATCATACATAAAAATTGCTTTCTCTATTTTTTGCAAACTCACCACTAATATAGGATTTGTAAGAACTAATAACCAATATATATAAGTATCTTGGCAGCTTTGCATATGATTCACTGCATATGATTCATTCGATCTCCACACTTGCAGTGTAACGATCTGACCGATCGTTTTGAGTTTTAGTGCGTCGTTCGGCAGTTTGAGGCCTTGAGTAGATTCACTTTATGTATTATGACTTGTACGCAAGGTTAGAATTAAATTTCGGGAAGTTTGGAGTTGATTCAGAAGGAAAATTCTCAATTCAAAAGCTTTAAGCTGGAAGAGTTGACCAACGTTTGACTTTTGAGTAACCGGCCTCAGAATCAGGATTTGAATGTTCCAATAGGTTCGTATGAAGATTTCAAACTTGGGCGTATGTTCGGGTTGAGTATCGGGTGGTCCGGGAGAATTTCAGTGCTTATTGTGGAAAGTTGGCATTTTGAAGGTTTTTAGAATTTCTTAAGTTTGGTTTGAAGAGGACTTTGGTGTTATCGATGTCCGTTTGGGATTTCGAATCTTGTAATAGGTTCTTATGATGATTTATGACTTGTGCGTAAAACTTGGCATCATTCCAAGTTGTTTAAGTATGTTTCGACGCGTTCAGAGTAGGATGAAATGAGTTCGAAGCTTAGAAGTTAATGAATGAGGTTTTGAGGTACGATTCTTTATTTCGGTATTGTTTTATGTATTCTGAGGTTTTGAGTAAGTCCGAAATATGTTTACAGACTTGTTGGTGCATTTGGATGGGGCCCCGGGTGGCTCGGGTATGTTTTGGACCACCCGGAGCATGTTTGAACTTGGCTAAAATTGCCGTTGTGCTGGTGTGCTTCACGATCACGAAGGCAGCCCCGCGATAGCGAAGAAGGTTGAGGAAGGGCCCCTGTTTTTCTCTTCGCGAACGCGAGGAGACTCACGCGAATGCAGAGAAGGACCTGGTCCTACTTCGCGAACACTTAGGTCTGATCATGAACGCGAAGAAGGTTGAGAGGGGGATGGCTGTGAGGCAGTAGGCCTTCACGACCACGAGGTGTGGAACGCGAACGCGAAGGCAGGGTCATCATAGCATCGCGAACGCGATCATGAGGTCGCAAAGGTGGAGGGTAGCTGGGCATCTGGGAGGAGTTGGCCTTAGCGATCGCGAGGCTCTTTACGTGTTCGCAAAGAAGAGCGGGCCTGGGCAGATTTGATTTTAATATGGGATTTGGTTCATTTCTCTCTCATTTTCACTTGGTTGGACGATATTTGGAGCTCTTGGAGGGGAGATTTCATCATCTATTATAAGGTAAGTCATTCCCACTTGTTGTATGTTAAATACATGAATTATATATGGATTCAAACATGGAAATTTGTAGGAATTGTGTGATTTTGGAAGAAAACTTAGAATTTGATATTTTTGGATTTTGACCACGAAATTGGATATGGAATTGGGAATATATTATATATTTGAGTTTGTGATGTTATGGGTAATATTTATCTTGAAAAGTTTTGGGATCCGAGCACGTGGGCCTGAGGGTTGACCTTGTTGACTTTTCGAACGGAGTTGGGAATTGTTATAAATTGATTAATTATGAGCGTTGGAGTATATTTTTATTGGTTTTCATGGTTGTTTGACTAGTTTCGGATCGATATGCATTGGTTTGAGGTGCTAGAGAGGCGTTGGAGCCGGTTATGGAACTTTGGAGCGAGGTAAGTCTCATGTCTAACCTTATGAGGGGGAATTTACCCCGTAGGAGTTATACTTATTACATGCTACATGTTATGGGAGATATGCACGTATTAGGTGATGAGTGTCTGTGCGTATGCTAGAATTCCTTATTATGTCCGGGTGGACTTAGATTCACGCCATGCTTTAATTGTACTATTTGAGTTATTCTTGTCGGTTTAATTACTTTAATTCGCATTATGACCTGAGACTAGACTCGTGTAGAATAATGGACTCACTATTTTAGATATTTGACAAGCTACTTGATTAGCCGAGGAAATTGTACTTCTCTTACGGATTTCTCCCGTGTTGTGCGTATTCATCGGAACGTTTCTCTTGAATTCCATAACTCACAATTATATTCGTGAGTGGGGTCATAGACCCGTAAAAGCTTTACACTCTTATAGGATCGGGTAGTTCGCCTCGGCAGGATATAGTAACACACTCTTATGAGATCGGGTCGTTCGCCTTGACAGGATATTGTAACACACTCTTATGGGATCAGGCCATTCTCTTTGGCAGGATACTGTAACACACTCTTATGGGATCGGGTCATTCGTCTCGGCAGGATATTGTAACACACTCTTATGGGATCGGGTCGTTCTTCTCGGCAGGATTATGTATCACACTCTTATGGGATCGGTCTGTTCGCCTCGGCAGCTCTATGAAACACTCTTATGGGATCGGGCCGCTCGCTTCGACATAATCGTGTGAAATAATTGATAAGGAGTCCGCGTACTCATGAGTTTCCTGACTTGAGATGTGACCATTGATTTGGTATTGACCATTATGTATTCCATTTGAGGAGCTATCCGATAATTGAGGACTTTGTGTTTATTGTTCAGTTGTAAACCGTATTATTTGCCTATATCTGTATACATTATTTACTTACCATGTTTCATACTTGTCTACTTTATTATATTTGATTTCTTGAACCACTAGTAAGTGTCAATGTCGACCCCTCGCCACTACCTCTTCGGGGTTAGGCTAGATACTTACTGGATAGACATTAATTTACGTACTCATGCTGCACTTCTGTACTAAATGTGCAGGATATGACAGGTTCATTTGGTGGTCATTTGGGCGTGTAGGCATAGCTGCTAAGGGGTCTTTATGGTGAGCTGCATTTTATGCTACAATTCGCAGCACCCAGAGTCTCCATCATAATTATTTACTTTATCTTGTCTATCTTGTATTCCAGACAGATGTTGTATTGTTATTGTACTTTCTGGTAGATGTCCATGCACTTGTGATATCGGGTTTAGGGATGCTCTAGAAATTGTTTATGGTTTGCTTTACATTGACACACTTTTACTTTATATTTTATTCAAATTGTACGTACTACGATTTTTAGTGCATTAATTTTTCTATCTAATAAGATTCATGATTTTAAAATTAATAAAGTGTATAATTAAATTGGTAGATCACCGTTGGCTTGTCTAATAGCGACGTTGGGCGCCATTACGACCTATAATGGGATTTGGGTCGTGACATGCATGTAGGTCATTTAAAGACCATAATGTTGGTTCATGTCTACAATTATGTCATTAGGAGTGCATATTGTCTTTGGATCTTTATACTTATCTATTAGAAGGCTCCCGGTGAGTTTTGTAGTAGCTTGATGTTGTGCATAACATCTGTATTTCAGCGGGCACTAGTACACTTTACTGAAATTTTTCATCTTTAATTTGTTTTTGTTGCTTTCAGGCTCGAAGACTTAAACACTAATTGTAGTTATTGTTAACGCATCCTAGAAAATAACTATGATAAAGATATAAAGTTTTCCATCAATAAACACACGACATGAAGTACAGTGATTATATAATGATACACACTTGCATCCACAATACGACATGAAAAATACAACGAATATACAGTAATACACAGTGCCTTCCACAATTTAAAATTTCACAGCGATAATTTACAAGCAGCAACTTATTGTTTGCATAACTATGGTTTTAATATCAACTATGATATACATTGGCATACATAATTTTATAATAAATATACATATAATTATAAAGACGTACAAATTTGGTACCTGGTTTCCTTTACTGCCAAGTGCTTCATGACTTTGACTATCGTAGCCTTACATTATAAATTTGACCTTCTTCTACATCTATGTGTGAGGGTCAGTTATTATACTATTTTTCTCAAATTGTGTATCCTTCCAGTCTTGTCCATCTCCAGACTCAATCATAGTAATTGTATCAACATTATATCTCTCCTGTATAACTTAACTTTTTGCACATTCTAAGGGAATCACAATAGAATTTAAATTGTAGCAGGTCATGTCCATATTCTGTTCACTCGATGTTATACAAAGGGGATATATTGTAAATTTCAAGCATTTTTTCAACTCAAGATGTACACGGACTCCTATACTATTGTGTATCACTATTGGAGGACAATCATTTTTGACAATATATATTATTTCAATGGCATTCACTGAAGTATGTATCATAAGCTATTTCGAAATTGTGTCTACAAAATCTTCAAAAGTTAAATTTGAACAAACTATTACAACGTCGGTATTGTAATCCTTAAAATTATTGTCAACTTCCCATCGGCCATGTCACGACCCAAATTTCCCCTCTGTATGATGTCGTGATGGCACCTAGTCTCTACGATTAGGTAAGCCTAACATTTGCGGAATAATGAAATGAAAACATAAATTTAACAACTAACTATAACAGTAACAACATAATTGGGTACCATGCCGCCTGACATGTACAATAACCAACTATTTAAAAATACACAGAAATCCCAAAACCCGGAACATCATAAGTCACAATCTACAGAAGGAAACTAGTATTCTCTATGCACCCAAATCTAATAACAAAAGTAAGGAAGGTGAATTATATAGGAGGGAATAGAGGGGTACTCTGAGGTCTTCGGACGCAGCAAATATACCTTGAAGTCTCCGTACATCAACAAGCACTCTCAGCTAAAAGCGAGGGTGATAAAAGTACCTGGATCTGCAAATAAAACATGTGTAGAAGAGAAGCATGAGTACACCATAACGGTACCCAGTAAGTGTCAAGCCTAACCTCGGTCTAGTAGTGACGAGATCAAGTCAGGGCCCTACTGGTATATATATAATAAACTAAGACAAAATGAAATATTGCAGTAAAATAAGTACTAAAATTTAACAAAGAATGAAATTGTAGCAAGTCAACAGCTCAGTACACTGAAATAACAATAGGGTATCTAACGGAATATCGTTTCGTAGTCCCAAAGTAAATATGCAGTGCAAGGGAGATCTACCGGAATACCATTCCGAAGTCCCAAAGTAAATATGCAGAGCAGGGGGGATCTACCGGAATACCGTTCCGTAGTCCCAAAGTAAATATGCAGAGCAGGGGGATCTACCGGAATACCGTTTCGTACTCCCAAAGTAAATATGCAGTGCAAACCATAGAAATACAACTACATCACGAAATCTTACGATTTAGGCTAAGTACCAGTCAAGAAAAAAGCAGAAAATTCACTAAGCATGCTGCACAGAGTTCACATAAGCAATTAAGACACATAGACATGTTGTTCTAGACTAAACAGGATAAATTCATATGCTAGTGTAGTTCAGTTAAAGGAAGACATGTATTTTACTTAATAAAAAATGAAGTTTTGCAACAATAGCTCGTGTACGCACTCGTCACCTTACGTACACGGCGCTCATATATCAAAAACAGTACCAAATCCTAAGGGGAGTTCCCCCACACAAGGTTAGGCAAGCCACTTATCTCGAACCAAGATCAATCAATCGGTAACAATGCCTTTTCCACGAATATCCGACTTCGAATAGCCCAAATCTAGCCAAAAACAATTTCATATCATAAATACAACTATAATAGGCTCATCTAATTAATGAAATCAATACTTTAACAAAAACTTTGAAATTCGCCCTAAAGGGTCGACCCGGACCCACGTCTCAGAATCGGGCAAAAATTACAAAATCCGAAAGCCCATTCACTCACGAGTCCAATCATACCAAATTTATCAAAATCCAACCTCAAATGACTACTCAAAACCCCAAATCAAACACTTCATATCCCTAGCCTCTGACTCCCAATTTCCACCTTAAATACACACTAACTATGTGGGACAATAATGGGGAAGCAAGATTATTGATCAAAAATAAGCACAAGGAACTTACCTCAAGAAACCCCTCAAACATGCTCTCAGGAAATCGCCAAACCCGAGCTCAAAATGTTGAAAATGAGCAAAAATCATGAACCTTTGCATTTAAGTGTTATGTCCAGAAATCTCGCACCTGCGGTCTCTCTGTTGCATCTGCGGAAATACCATCGCATGTGCGGATTCCATTTAGAATCCCAGGCTCCGCTCTTGCGGCTATGCGACCGCATCTGCGACTATCGCAGGTGCGAAAATGTATCGCACCTGCATCTTCCCCTCGCACCTGCGCCAAGCTGCCTGCATCTGCGATTCTCGTAGGTGCGGGAAACTCTTCACACCTGCAGTTCCTGCCCAACTCCTTCTTGGCAGCATCTGCGGCTCTTCTTTCGCACATGCGATCCTGCACATGCGGTCTCCCCTCCGCAGGTGTGAAAACACAAGAAACCAGAAAATCTTCAGCAACTAGCCTAAGTCCAAATTCAATCCGTTAAGCATCTGAAACACACCCGAGGCCCCCGGGACCTCAACCAAACATACTAACAAGTCCTAAAACACCATAAAAACTTAGTCAAGCCCTCAAACCACATCAAACAACGCTAAAATCACAAATTATCCTCTGATTCAAACTTAAAGAACTTGAAACTTCTAAATTCGACAACCGATACCGAAACTAACCAAAATACATCCGATTGACCCCAAATTTTGCACACAAGTCATATTCAACATTACGGACCTACTCCAACTTCTGGAATCTGAATCCGATCGCGATATCAAAAATTCCACAACCGGTTCAAATCTCCAAAAAATTTGACTTTCGCCATTTAAAGCCTAAATAAGCTACGGACCTCCAAAACACAATCCGGATACGCCCCTAAGTCCAAAATCACCCAACGGAGCTAACGGAAGCGATGAAAATCCATTCCGTTGTCGTCTTCACACAGTTTCGACTATGTCAAAATCTTAAGACGTAAGCTTTCGTTTTAGGGACTAAGTGTCCCAAAGCACTCCGAAACCAAAAACAAAACCTCCTGGCAAGTCACATAAGCAGAAATGGTAAGGGGAAACAGTAAATAGGGGATCGGGGCTATTACTCTCAAGACGACCGGCCGGGTTGTTACATCCCCCCTCTTTAAATAATCGTTCGTCCTTGAACGAGCATAGAGACATACCTGAAGTGGTGAAAAATGAGAAAACCGGTTGCGCATATCCTGCTCGGTCGCCCAAGTCACCTCCTCGACCGGTTATCCCCTCCACTGTACCTTCATAGAAGCAATGTTCTTTGACCTTAGCTTTCTGACCTACCTGTCTAAAATAGCCATTGGCTCCTCAACATAAGATAGATCTTTGTCCAACTGGACTGAGCTGAAATCCAATACATGAGCCGGATCACCGTGATACTTCCGGAGCATCGAAACATGAAATATCGGATGAACTCCTGCTAGGCTGGGAGGTAAGGCAAGCTCATAAGCAACCTCCCCAACACACCACAACACCTCAAAAGGACCAATGAACCTTGGGCTCAGCTTGCCCTTCTTTCCGAATCTCATAATGCCCTTCATAGGCGAAACCCGGAGCAAGACCCGCTCTCCAACCATGAATGCAACATCGCGAACCTTTCGGTTCGCGTAACTCTTCTGTCTGGACTGGGCTGTGTGAATTCTATCCTGAATCACCTTAAACTTTTCCAAGGCATCCGGAATCAAGTCCGTCCCAATAATCTGGCCTCGCCTGGCTCGACCCAACCCACTGGGGACTGACACCGCCTACCATACAGAGCCTCATATGGTGCCATCTGAATGCTGTACTAATAACTGTTGTTGTAAGCAAACTCTGCAAGTGGGAAGAACTGGTCCCAAGCACCCCCAAAATCTATCACACAAGCGCGGAGCATATCCTCCAGTATCTGAATAGTGTGCTCAGACTGTCCGTCCGTCTGAGGGTGAAATGTTATGCTCAACTCAACCCGAGTACCCAACTCATGTTATACAGCTCTCCAAAACCGTGATATAAACTGTGTACCTCGGTCAGAGATGATAGATACTGGTATGCCATGAAGCCTGACGATCTCGTGGATATAAATTTGAGCCAACTGCTCGGAAGAAAAGGTAGTATCACAGGAATGAAATGAGCTGACTTGGTCAGCCTATCTACAATCACCCAAACTGCATCACACTTCCGTTGAGTCCATGGAAGCCCAACAACAAAATCCATCGTGACCCGTTACCACTTCCACTCCGAAATCTCTAACTTCTGAAGCAACCCACCTGGCCATTGATGCTCATACTTCACCTGCTGGCAATTTAGACCTGGGGTCACATACTCTACTATGTCCTTCTTCATCCTCCTCCACTAGTAATGTTGTCTCAAGTCCTGATACATATTTGCAGCACCCAGATGAATAGAGTACCGTGAACTATGATCCTCCTGGAGAATAAACTCACGCAAACCATCTACATTGGGCACACATAGCCTGCCCTAAATCCTCAATGCACCATTATCTCCAATAGTGACCTCCTTAGCATCACTGTTCTGGACCGTGTCCTTAAGGACAAGCAGATGGGGGTCATCATACTGATGCTCACTGATACGATCATAAAGAGAAGACCAAGAGACCACACAAGCCAATACTCGACTCGGCTCAGAAATATCCAATCTCACAAACTGGCTGGCTAAGGCCTGAACATCTAACACCAATGGCCTCTCTAGTGTTGGTAGATATGCTAAACTCCCCAAACTCTCTGTCCGACGACTCAAAGCATTGGACACCATATTGGCCTTCCCAGGATGATACAAAATAGTGATATCATAATACTTAAGCAGCTCCAACCACCTCCTCTGACGCAAATTAAGATCCTTCTGCTTGAACATATGTTGCAAACTCCGGTGATCGGTGTAAATCTCATAAGGAACACCGTACAAATAATGCCGCCAAATCTTCAAGGCATGAACAATAGCTTCTAACTCAAGGTCATGGACATGATAGTTCTTTTCATGCACCTTCAGTTGTCTGGATGCGTAGGCAATCACCCCCACCATCATGCATCAACACCGCACCAAGACCAATCCGTGATGCATCATAATATATAGTATAAGACCCCGAACCTGTAGGCATTACCAATATTGGGGTTGTAGTCAAAGTTGTCTTGAGATTCTAAAAGCTCTCCTCACATTCCTCTGTCCACCTGAATGGAGCACCCTTCTGGGTCACACTTTGAAAATTTTGCATATAACTTCTTTTCTCTTAAGGTCTGAAGCGCAGTCCTTAGGTGTTGCTCATGATCTTCCCGAGTCTGGGAGTACACAAGAATGTCGTCAATAAACACAATGACGAATGAGTCAAGATAAGGCCGGAACACACTGTACATCAAGTGCATAAAAGTTGTTGGGGCATTGGTCAGCCCAAAAGACATAATAAGAAACTCAAAGTGACCATATTTGGTCCTGAAAGCAGTCTTTGGGATATCTGGCTCCCGAATCTTCAACTGATGATATCCTGAACGTAAGTCAATCTTGGAAAACACTTTGGCACCCTGTATCTGATCAAATAGGTCATCAATACGAGACAATGGGTACATGTTCTTCACTGTGACTTTGTTCAACTGGCAGTAATCAATACATATCTGCATAGAACCATCCTTCTTCTTCACAAATAAAACAGGAGCACCCCAAGGTGACACACTAGGCCAAATGGAGCCCTTATCAAGCAACTCCTGTAACTGCTCCTTCAACTCTGTCAATTCAGGAGGAGCCATATGATATGGAGGAATAGAGATGGGCTGAGTGCCCGATAATAAATCAATATCACTATCGGGCGGCATGCCCAGAAGATCAGCTGGAAACACACCTGGAAAGTCCCTCACTACTGGAACTGACTCAACTGTAGGGGTATCAATACTGACGTCTCTCACATAAGCTAGATACGCTTCATATCCCTTCTCAACCATTCGTTGAGATTTAAGAAATGAAATAACTCTGCTGGGAGTATACTCTAAGGTACCTCTCCACTCTAATCGCGAAAATCCTGGCATAGCCAGTGTCACGGTCTTAGTGTGACAATCAAGAATAGCATAATGGGGCAACAACCAGTCCATGCCTAAATTAATATCAAAGTCCACAATGCGGAGTAATAATAAATCAACTCTAGTCTCAAAACCACTAAGAGCAATCAAACACGACCGATACACGCGGTCCACAACAAGAGAATCTCCCACAGGAGTAGACACATAAATAGGGGAACTCAAAGAATCCCAAGATACGCCCAAATACGAGACAAAATAAGAGGACACATAAGAGTATGTAGAGCCTGGGTCAAATAATACCGACGCATCTCTATGACAGACCGAACAATACCTATAATCACAAAATCAGAAGCAATTGTCTCTGTACGAGAAGGAAGGGCATAATATCTGGCTCGGCCTCCCCCTCTAGGGCGACCTCTACCTCCCCGACCTCTACCTCCCCGACCTCCACCTCGAGCTGGCTGAGCAGGATAGGGGTGGCAGCTGGTGCTATAATCATAGCCTGAGGACCCGGTGGAGCACGCTGTGGCTGAGAAGTCTGTAGAGGTGCACCCCTCCTAAGTATGGGGAAAATCCTCACCACATTGCAAGTGTCGCCACACTCAAAACAACCTCGCTGCTGACGTAGTTGTGGGAACTGTGCGGTACGGGTACCCTGAGACCCATGAACACCTGAGACACCGTACGAAGCCTGAAACGCAAACTGAACTGGCTGACCCACAAAACCTCTACCATGCCATACCTTGCCTCCAAAATAAGGACCAGTGGATCTTTCTAGTCTACGAGGTCTTCTCGCCTCCCTGTACTCTCTCTCTATCCTGACCTCGTGTGTCCTCTCTCGGCAAGCGATCCCTACCACCTGCTGAAATGGGACCACATGTTGTATCGCCATGACACCTGGAACCTGACCAACGTGAACTCGCTGCACTAGAGTATGGGCGGCGGGAGTCTGTGTCCCTTCCCTAGTATGTGAAGTAGTTGGTACAACCGGAATCAATCCAGCCCGAGCTAAGGTGCTGAACATGCTCAAAAACTAGGCTAAAGTCTCTTGGAGGACTGGTGCAGAAACATGTACCTCAGGTGTCTGCCCTCCAGCTGGAGCTACTGGGGGCTCCTCTGTAGCAACTCGTGCGGGTGCTCTGGCTACACCACGTGGATGTCCTTGGCCTCTACTCCGGCCTCGTCCTCTCGTGGCTCTAGCAGGGGGCGCGGGTACCCGGTCATCAGATCCGCTTATACGTGTCCTCATCATCTGTGAGAGAATAGAATACAAAAGTTTAGAATTTTTGAAGTCAATAATTTTTCGCACGACAAAGAATCAAAGTAGTGAAATTTTCCTAACAGTTCCATAGCCTCCCGAAGATAAGTACAGACGTCTCCGTACCGATCCGCGATAATCTAATAAACTGGCTTGTGACTCACGACACCTATGAACCTAGAGCTCTGATACCAACTTGTCACCACCCAAATTTCCCCTCTGTATATTGTCGTGATGGCACCTAGTCTCTACGACTAGGTAAGCCTAACATTTGCGGAATAATGAAATGAAAACATAAATTTAACAACTAACTGTAGTAGTATCAACATAACTGGGTACCATGCCGCCTAGCATGTACAATAACCAACTATTCAAAAAATATACAGAAATCCCAAAAACCGGAACATCATAAGTCACAAGCTACAGAAGGAAACGAATATTCTCTATACACCAGAAACTAATAACAGAAGTAAGGAAGGTGAATGACATAGGAGGGAATAGAGGGGGACTCCGAGGTCTGCGGACGTGGCAGATATATCTTGAAGTCTCCGTATAGCAATAAGCACTCTCAGCTAGTAGCAGGGTTGATAAGAAGTAACTGGATCTGCACACAAATCATGTGCAAAAGAGTAGCATGATTATACCACAACGGTATCCAGTAAGTGTCAAGCCTAACCTCGGTCGAGTAGTGACGAGATCAGGTCAGGGCCCTACTGGTATATATATAATAAACTAAGACAGAATAAAATACTGCAGTAAAATAAGTACTAAAATTTAACAAAGAATGAAATCGTAGCAAGTCTACAGCTCAGTATACTGAAATAACAACAGGGGATCTACCGGAATACCGTTCCGTAGTCCCAAAGTAAATATGCAGTGCAATGTGTATCTACCAGAATACCGTTCTGTAGTCCCAAAGTAAATATGCTGCACGAGGGGGATCTATTGGAATACCGTTCCGTAGTCCCAAAGTAAATATGCAAAGCAGGGGGATCTACTGGAATACCGTTCCATAGTCTCAAAATAAATATGCAAAGCAGGAGGATCTACCGAAATACTGTTCCGTAGTCCCAAAGTAAATATGCAGCGCAAACCAAAGAAATACAACTACAGCACAGTTCACCCTGTCCAAAGACAGTACACTGTTTAGAAGAACGTTCGATGGACCATTGGCAATATGCTTGAGACCAGGAGATACCGATTATATCCTACGGAAAATTCATGAGGGCACTTGTGGAAACCATTCCGGTGCCGATTTGCTGGTTCGCAAAGCAATCAAAGCAGGGTATTATTGGACCGATATGGGCAAAGATGCGACGGATTTCGTTCGAAAATATGACAAATGCCAAAGACATGCGCCCATGATTCATCAACCCGGGGAGCTACTCCACTCGGTCCTATCTCCATGGCCTTTCATGAAATAGGTAATGGACATCGTCGACCCACTCCCATCGGCCCCAGGTAAAGCTCAGTTTATTTTATTTATGACTGATTATTTATCTAAATAGGTTGAAGCACAGGCTTTCGAGAAAATCAGAGAAGAAGAAGTGATAGATTTTGTTTGGGACCACATCATATGTCGATTCGAGATGACATCCGAGATTGTATGTGATAATGAAAAACAATTCATCGGCAGCAAAGTAACTAAGTTTCTCGAAGATCACAAGATCAAAAGGATCCTATTAACTTCGTACCATCCTAGCAGAAACGGGCAAGCCGAATCGACCAACAAAACCATCATCTAAAATGTTAAGAAGAGATTGACCAACGCCAAAGGAAAGTGGAGAGAAATACTATCCGAGGTCCTATGGGTATATCGCACAACATCAAAATCCAGTACCGGAGCAACGCCATTCTTGTTGGTCTATGGCGCCGAAGCTTTGATCTCGGTTGAGGTCGGAGAACCTAGCATCAGGTTTCGATATGCAACAAAGGAGTCGAATAACTAGACTATGAATACGAGCCTAGAATTATTGGATGAAAGATGAGAGGTCGCTCTCGTCTGATTAGCCGCCCAAAAATAGCGGATCGAAAGATACTACAAACGAAGAACCAATCTTCGATATTTTAAAATCGGGGACTTGGTACTAAGGAAAGTCACCCTCAACACTCGAAATCCGAATGAAGGGAAACTGGGTCCGAACTGGGAAGGACCATATCAGGTTTTTGAAATCGTCGGAAAGGGGTCCTACAAGCTCGGCGTGATAAACGGCAATCAACTACCGATCAATTGGAACATATCACATCTAAAATGATACTACTGCTAAGGTACGACCCTCACATGTTCATTTGTATTTCGAAATTAACCCTTGCAGGTGATCGACCTGAAACATGGATAGATTATTTGACTTGAAGCCTTTAGGCCTGAAAGCAAGCATTGCACTCTTTTTCCCTAAACCGGTTTTGTCCCAAATGGGTTTTTCTGCAAGGTTTTTAATGAGGCAACCATTGATCGTGCTAACTTAGGACAATTCAACAGTATCTGAGGCGTCTTTACAATCAACCTCGAATACTAGGGGGCATTACCCTCGGAAATATATCAAGTTCGATTATCAAGTTCGATGCAGGAAAGTTACTTCATGGAAACATGGTCTCGATAGGAAAAATTGTATAGGCCAAATGGTCAAACGAACCATGTCCGTGTAGTTTGCTTGAGCCCTGGCACAAAACATGGACACATGTATAATGACATATTGAGAGAAATTTCTTCTTTACCGATATGTTATATCTCGAAAATGTTTCTTCTATTTCATGATCCATTATGCAAACAGGCTTAAGGGCCGACCACTACCCTATAAATCAAGGACTGCCAACCGAAAAATCAACGAGATCGAGCACCATAAAACCTAAGGGTTACATTACTTCGAGTTCGAGTAAACACTCACTCGCCCATAAAGCCTAAGGGCTACATCAGTTCGAGTTCGAGCAAACACTCACTTGACCATAAAGCCTAAGGGCTACATTACTTCGAGTTCGAGTAAACACTCACTCGACCATAAAGCCTAAGGGCTACATCAGTTTGAGTTCGAGTAAACACTCACGCGACCATAGAGCCTAAGGGCTCATTAATTCGAGTTCGAGCAAACACTCACTCGACCATAAAGCCTAAGGGCTACATTACTTCGAGTTCGAGCAAACACTCACTCGACCATAAATCTTAAGGGCTACATTACTTCGAGTTCGAGCAAACACTCACTCGACTATAAAGCCTAAGGATTACATTAATTCGAGTTCGAGCAAACACTCACTCGACCATAAAGCCTAAGGGATACATTAATTCGAGTTCGAGAAAACACTCACTCGACTATAAAGCCTAAGGGATGCATTACTTTGAGTTCGAGTAAACACTCACTCGACCATAAATCCTAAGGACTACATTAATTCGAGTTCGAGCAAACAATAAAGCCTAAGGGCTACATTACTTCGAGTTCGAGCAAACATTCACTTGACCATAAAGCCTAAGGGCTACATTACATCGAGTTCGAGCAAACACTCACTCGACCATAAAGCCTAAGGGCTACATTAATTCGAGTTCGAGCAAATACTCAGTCGACCATAAAGCCTAAGGGCTACATTACTTCGAGTTCGAGTAAACACTCACTCGACCATAAAGCCTAAGGGCTATATTACTTCGAGTTCGAGCAAACACTCACTCAACCATAAAGCCGAAGGGATACATTACTTTGAGTTCGAGCAAACATTCGCTCGACCATAAAGCCTAAGCGCTACTCTTAATTCGAGTTCGAGACAAAGGATGGATAATATCGACCCTTGAAAACCCTAATGGGTACCGAATCGTTCAAACTCTCGAGTAAATCTTATTCAAGATCCTAAAGGGCCATCTTATTTTTAAGTTCAAGAAATCATCCTCACTCAATTAAACCCTAAGGGTCACCCTACTCCAAGTTCGTGCAAGTACTCGCTTGACTATAAAAAAAATATACACTAGTCCGACTTCGATCGAATTGCCTAAAGCCTCAAACTTCTGAACGAAATTTTCATAAGGCATGAATGAAACAAAATTTTCACAAGGCACAGAATGAGATAAAGGCAAGTCAGAAAAGAAAGAGATCTTTATATATATGAAGATATTTACACGGTCCGATCAGGACCCTACACAAACGATCAATAATGAAAAATCCTAAGGTTCCTGATTTTCTCCAGGGGCAGTTTCTCCTCCATCGAGGTCCTCCCCACTCTCGGATCCGCTTTTGCTTTAGTCATCATCATCGTCATCATCAGAGGCCAACGCTGCAGCTTTGGTCGATGCCTAGGGGACTTCGCCCGAGTCTCTTCCCGAGACCCCCTCATCTCGAGACGGAATCTCTGCAGACTTCACTGATTCAATGGCTTTTAGGGCCTCGATGCTCATTCCCACTCGGGCTACCAACCCGGAGTCATATTCTTCCTCTCTTTCGTCTTCGTCCCTTAGACGCCGAACAGAGTCTTCGATCAGGAGGATGATGTTCTTCCTCGGCTTACGAGCTGCCCTCTTCTTAAGTTCGAGATCCTCTGAGGTTGAGATTATTTTCCTCTTTCTGTCCTTCCACCGGTTTCGCTGCTGGGATCGAAGTCTTCCCCTCACTAGATAAGGGCCTTATGACAACATCTTTTCCAAGGCCTGTATGAAAGGAAATTAAGTAAGGAACGCTTCAAACAAAATCGTCAAAGACGTAGAAAATGGGCTTACCATGAGTTTTGGCCTCACATCGGCCCTTTGATAGATCGTTCCATGAGCGCTAGGCATACATAGAGGTCAAAGCTAGGTCCCGAGCCCAGCTCTTAAGGTTAGGAATTTCACCGGGCATCCAAGCGATCGCTATATCACGGAAGAGGATATCGATGAGAAGAAGCAAATGAGTAAAACAATTAATAGGAACTGACTGAGGGATTGTACTTATGCTTCACGTTCCATTCCTCGGGAAATGGCATCTTCTCGGCCGGGATTAGGTCAGAAGTCCTCACTCGAATGAATCGGCCCATCCATCCTCGATCCTTGTCCTCGTCTATGCTCGACAACATCACTTTGGTAGCCCGACACTGGAGTTTTATTAACCCGCCTTGATAGAGGCGGGGGCTGTACAACCTAATGAGGTGGTCGAGGGTGAAAGGCATCCCCTCGACTTTGCTCACGAAGAAGCGGATCAGAATAACAATTCGCCAAAAAGAAGGATGGATTTGGCCTAGGGTTATTTGGTATTGGCGGCAAAAATCAATGATAACGGGGTCGAGGGGGGCCAACGTGAAAGGGTAAGTGTAAACACTTAAAAACCCTTTCACATGGGTGGTAATATCTTCTTCAGGAGCCGGGATCACCACTTCTATGTTCTCCCAGTTGCAATCTTTCCTTACCTGTTTAAGGTATCCCTCAGTTAGCACATATATCTCGATACTGGCTCGCATCGACCGGGAACCGACGAAGCTGTGTCGGTCTTAAAATTAGAAGTGAGAACACACCCCCCGGGATACAATCCTCAGGTCGTGGCTCCACCGGTGTTTTGTCGCCGGTCGGCCGCGATGAAGAAATGTTTTCTTTTTGAGGAATAATTTTTGACGTTTTCGCCATTTTGGATTTAAAGATTAAAAATAGAGGGAGATGATAAGATTTAGTGTTCTAAGAAGAGGTTAGCAGTAAAAATCACAGATTTGCCGATGAAGAACCCAGAAGATGCAAAAAAGAACTTAGTACATTTGGAGATTGGAAATTTAAAAGTAAAAAATGGTGAAGAGAGGGGCTATTTATAGGTTTGACGATGACGGTTCAAAATCAGCAGTGGCCGACCGTCGTCTGACACACATTTAATGCCTTGATAACTGAACCGACTGGGCATTTATCACGTACGTCATAGTCGGGCTCGATGCAAACGTCAGTGTATATCTAGTCATATCATTGAAAAATCATGTCGTTTCTCGCCACATTCTTCCCGAGAAACGAGGGGACTATCTGTATACGGTCAAAACCTATTTTGCCCTTCGTGTAATTAGTCAAGATTGGAACATGATGGACCAAGGGTCATCTTCATAATATCGAGATGAGATCCAAAGCCAAGTTATCAAACTCAAGATTCAGGGACCGATTCAATACCGAGCTCAAAATCAATATCGAGTTCGAGTCAATACCGAGGCCGAGTCGATATCGAGCTCGAGTCAATACCGAGCCCGAGTCAATATCAAGCTAGAGTCGATATCGAGCTCGGGATCCGAAGATCGATCAGTACCAAGACCAACCTAGATCGATCTATGAGACAAAAAGTCGTTATAGCCGCACTTAGGGAGAGAATCTCGGCGGGAATTAAGGAAAAGCTAATTAATTAATCTATCATGTGATCTCCACTATGTATTTTTTAT
The DNA here is from genome assembly GCF_000390325.3 of Nicotiana tomentosiformis. NCBI lineage: Eukaryota > Viridiplantae > Streptophyta > Magnoliopsida > Solanales > Solanaceae > Nicotiana > Nicotiana tomentosiformis. Next base: position 80,809,749 of record NC_090816.1, on the reverse strand, counting down.
TATATCCAACGTATGATTTTTTCACTATATTAAGAGTGGGTATCATTTCTGTAAGGGCAGATGGAACATCCGAAGAAAAGATAAAAACATTCATACACTTACATTTCAAAGATTATTACACTGATATATAGAGAGTTTATCCTTTTTTGAGCTTTGGATGTTGATTCATCTTGTTCGTTTATAAATCATTCTCTAATCAATTTGGTTTGTATTTCATTCCTTTATATAGCCAATATTCGATATATTTCTACTTATTTTTCCGATTTGTACCAAGCTATACCACGTATTCTTTGAACTACGTATAAATTCAACTCTATTAGTTTTTCGGCTAAACAATTAGTGATAAAGGTGTTGTGTCTCTCATAGCATAACCGTGGTTGAGAGTTCTCTCTTCCCTCTCATAGAGATGTTTGTTGTCTTTCCTAATTTAGTAGAAGTTTCTTTTATTTGTTAACCAGATATTCTCTGTTTCTACTAAAATAATAATCATTCGCATTAATATGTTTCTCAAAAATTTCCTTCGCGTGCTCATATCTACACATCTCCCACCATGTTCAGTCAATCTCACTGAAAAGGCTGAACAAATATCCAAACAAGATCTCAGAACAAAGACTATCGTGAAACTGTCTCGAATATAAGGCGATTGAATCTGCAAAGGAGAGGAGTATGAAAGGAGAGTACTATGTGATGGACAGAGGCGGATCTAGAATTTAAATCCTATGGGTTCAATTTTAAGATTTTTAACATTGAACCCATTATATTTTTAAAGTTATGGGTTCATATCTACTATTTTTATAATTTTAATGAATTTTTACATACAAATTTTTATTCCGCATCGAAAGTTATGGGCTCCTTCTTTTCATGGACCTCCTTTCATGTGTTACTAGTTTCAACTTATCGGCGCTAAGAACATCGGAGAGGATGTTGGTGTTGCGCGAGTACAAAGTATATTTCAAAGAAAAAATATTCGACGATCTATTGCCTTCATTTGTGAAAGTGTTGTATCGTTTGGTCCTCAATAAGAGAAGAAAATGGTTTTCACGATACAAAAGGCTGAACTCTTAACTCTGAATAAAATAAAGCAAATGTCCCAAAGACATGTAATGCTGTTTGCAAGGTTAAAGGTGAAAGTCGGATGGGTCGTCTGCCAAATAGATTTCACTTGGAAAAAATGAGCTTAGTTCTGAGTACAGTTGCAACTCTTTTTGTCACGATCCAAAATTCCATCAAAGGTCGTGATGACACCTAACCTCTGAAACTAGATAAGCCAATCACATTAATAATATTCAATCATCAAAATATGATATAATTAGCCTGAATTATCATAAATAGCGAAAATAGTAATCAATATAAGTCAAAACGGCCATATGCAATATTAACTCCCAAAACCAGGTAGTACCGAGTCATGAACTCTAAACCGAATACATAAGAAATCTCAAAAGTATAATACTGTCTGGAAGTATTACAACAATATGAAATAGGGAAAAGGGACTCCAAGGGTCTGCGACGGTCATGTAGCACTAGCTTGAATCCTCTCGATCAACAATATACTCAGTTACGGGGTCTGTTGCCTCCAATATCCGGATCTACATAAAAATATATAAAAGTATAGCAAGGGTACAAGATAATATATACTCATTAAATATCAAGACTAATCTCGGTGAAGTAATGACGAGATTCAAGTCATGTGATACTCACTAATCAAAGAACCTGTGTAATATACCATAATAACTTATAACAAGAATATAACAAGGTGCATTACCATTTTTCAACAAACCATGAGATATCAATTCAATATAGGTAAATTCATCTTGACAATAAAATTATCAAATAATAATAGAGGCATATGATAGCATGTTAATTGCAACGTAAAAATATGTAAAACTCACGATAAAGCATAAAGAATTTACTTGCATAATCAAGAATGCCACCCTTATACTTCACCCATCATCAATCGAGAATGTCACACTTATACTCCACATAATCAATCGAGTATGCCACATTTATACTCCACACATCATCAATCGATAATGTCACCCTTATACTTCTCATCAAATTAATCACATCGATCAAGATACCACAATCTGCGTGTACGCCATCAAGAGAGAAACATGAGAGGGTGACCCTATGGGGATGGATCCATGTCCACACGCTGCAGGGCAAAAACCTCATGCCATAACAATAACAATATCATCATAATCACATGGCAAAGACCTCGTGCCATAACATTAACAATATCATCACAATCGCATGGCAATAACTTCGTGCCACAATATCATTACAATAACAATATTCGCATGGAAGAGACCTCGTGCCAATATATAATCAATCCGCTCAACATGACATATGTGCCATAATCATAATAAATTCAAGATAATAATTTATCACGAAGAGATATAGTGCACAAGGACATGAAAATAATAAAGTGCGGATGTGTGCTCAAGATATAAGACATGACTACGATAAAATCAATTTAGCAATGACTCCACAAATTCCCATCTTGGATAATTAAGAGATAATGATCCTAAAACATGATCTCTAGCATGAAAGGATAAGCTCAAGTAGTCATACAAAGGATTACACATGTATCATAGAGAGCACACAATTAAATTAAGGCATAATAGAAGCCTGGAGTCTAATCCGGTCATTTTTCATATATACACTTGCATATACGCTCATCATATTGCATATACGTCGCCTTACATACATTACAATTAGAAAATAAGGTCAAATCCTAAGAGTTACTCCCTCGCACAAGATTAGGCAAGATACTTACCTCAAACTGGCTAAATCAACCCTCTAAAATTACTTTTTCCTTTTAGAAATCACCTTCGACCGGCTTGAATCTAGCCAAAAATAACTCAATAAGTCAAACAAAGCCATGAGAATCAATTCAAAACAATAAAACTTCAATCTTTAATCAAATTCTCAAAAGTCAACAAAAGTCAACCCGGACCCATATGGTCAAAACCGAGTCAAAGGGTAGATCTCAACTATCCATAATTCTACGAGTCCAAATATATAATTAGATTCCAAAATCGAGTTCAGATCGACTCCCAAATCCCCAATTTACACTTTCCAAAATTATAGTCAAAACGCCCAAAATTCCTCTTTCAAATCCCATAATCTATGTGTAATAGTCTATGGAGAAACAAGATATAATATCAAACTCAAGTAAAAATCACTTACCCCCTTTGTCTTTTATGAAATTCCTCTTCAAATATCGCCTCTCTCCAAGTTAAGGGTTCAAAATATGAGAGAATGGGCTATAAGCCCGAAATATAACACTTAAGTGTTCTGCCCAGCGATACCCTTAGCGAACGCAGTCACTACCTCGCGTTCGTGATGCATAAAAATTTACAGCCTCAAATTAACTCTTCGCAATTACGGCTTCACCCTCGCTAACGCGATGCACAATTTTCCCAGGCCTACGCGAGCCCCCTCCCTCAATTGCGAAGGCCAAGCTCCAGCAAAGCTCCAGCCAATCCCCAGCCTGCCTCACTGCTACCCAAACGTGATTGCCAAGGCATGAACGCAGAGACCAATCCGCCACAACCAATGCCAATGCGACTCCCCTGTCGCGAACGCGAAGTACAATCTCCCCCCAGCTCCAAAATACACTATGCGATTGCGATGAAGAACCTGGCACCAGCAAAAATCTGCGACACTAGAAATGCTCCGAGTGGTCCAAAACTCACCCGAGCCACCCGGACCCAGTTCAACTATACCAACAAGTCCATAAACACTATCTGGACCTATCATCACATCTACAAATCGAAGGTTAAACCACAAATTGAACTTCTCTTAAGTTCAAGAACTTCTAAACTTCAAATCAAGCGTCTGATTCAAGCCTAACCAATCCGAATTACATCCAAACTTTGCACACAAGTCCCAAATAACAAGGCAAATCTATTCAAGTCACGAAACCAAAATTCGAACCCGATAGCATCAAAGTCAACTCCCGATCAAACTAGTAAACTTTCTAAATCTTCGAATTTCCAACTTTGGGTAACTAGAACCAAAATATCCTAGGAACCTCCAAATCTAAATCCGAAAATACACCTAAGTCGAAAATCACCATACGAATCTATAAACCATCAAATTACGAATCCGAAGTCATTTACACAAAAGTCAAACCTTGGTCAACTTTTATAACTTTAGCTTCCCACAATGGAATTAAGTGTTCCAATTCGCTCCAAAACCCTTCTGGAACCAAATCAACCATCCCCACAAGTTCCAAAATAATGAACAAGCATAATGAAATATTAAATAGGAAAACGAGGCTCAAATACACAAAATAACCGGCTATATCGTTATACTTTTCTGACCAACGTCCTTTACTATAAGTTATTTACTAAGTCAGATTATTAGTATGAATAAAGTAAATAGGAAATGCGGGTTTACGAATTTACCGGGACCTTCAAAATCATTGGTGTTCGATGTGGATTTTCATTGAGCAAGCATTATTTTTGTGGCATCGAATGCCTATTCTTTCTTACTTCACGCCCATGTCCCTGTTACAATTTGTTCGGAAACCTCTGCGTGCTGAAGCATTTAGTTTTATCAAAACTATGAAGTTTGTTTTGTATCAAGGTTGGATAATGATGCATATTCTCTTGAAGCGCCATATCAACTCCTTAGTTTGCGGGATAACCAATCTATTTACGTAAAATTATGTTATATATCAATGGCTATGTTGTACGCTGCATTTTCTTTCTGTAGTAGGGTCTATTCCTAGTAGTTTATCTTTTACATGTTTAGCTATCTCTTTGTCTCAAAAGGTGTTCAATTTTCCTGCGAGGATACACTTTGGATTATATAATATTTATGATCACTTTGCTTGTTTCTTCATTTAATAATACTAGTATTTATTTTCATGAAGAAGAAAAAAGTGATAAGGGTCACTGGATCGAATGCACGAGCTACTAGCACTCCCCACATGCAACTATCTATTTACAAATGACTTCTTTAGAGCTATCGCCTCTCAAAATGCAACAACAACAACAATAATAATAATAACAACAATAACAATAACAACAAAAACCTAGTGGATTCCCACGAATGGGTCTGGCGATGGTAAGATGTATGCATCTTTACTCCTACTCTGGAAGGGCAGAGATGATGTTTGCGATAGACCCTTGACTAAAGAAAGAATAAAAAGAAGTAATTTCAACAAGTAGTGACTACATCAAGATAAAATAAGAAGACCGAAGCCAAGAAAGTAAGTACACACTAAGTAGTAATAACAATCTAAGAATAAAGAGAAATCATACTGACATTAATACTATCGCACCGAGAAGACATAGGGAGAATGCTCGACTACTTAATAACCTACTACTCTAATCCTCGACCGCCATACCCTCCTATCAAGGGTCATGTCCTCAGTAAGCTCCAGCTATGTCATGTCCCGCCTAATCACTTCTCCCCAAGACTTCTTATGCCTACCTCTACCCCTCCTCATACCCACCATTGCTAAGCTCTCATATCTTCTAACAGGGGCTTATGTGCTCCACCTCTTAACATGCCCGTACCATCTCAACCTTGTCTCCCATATCTTATCCTCCACGGGATCCACACTCACCTTATCCCTAATAATTTCATTGTTAATCCTATCTAACCTAGTATACCCACACATCCATCTCAACATCCTCATCTCCGCTACTTTCATCTTCTAGACATGAGAGTTCTTGACTGGCCAACACTCTGCCCCATACAACATAGTTGGTCTAATAACTACTTTGTAGAACTTACCTTTAAGTTTCAGTGGCACATACTTATCACACAAAATACCGAAAGTGGGCTTCCACTTCATCTACCCTTCTCAAATACGATGCGTAACATCCTCATCAATCTCTCCATCACCTTGTATTATTGACCCAAGGTACTTAAAAATTCCTCTCCTCGGAATGACTTATGTATCCAGCTTTACATCCATGTCTGCTTCCTAGGTAACGTCGCTGAACTTGTACTCCAAGTAGTCTGTCTTAGTTCTGCTCAGCTTGAAACATTTAGACTCAAGAGTCTGTCTCCAAACCTCCAATCTCTTATTAACACCACCCCACGACTCGCCAATCCGAACTATATCATCTGCAAATAACATACACCATGACACCCCCTCCCCTTGAATGTGTCGTGTCAATGCATCCATCACCAAAGAAAATAAAAATAGGCTAAAAGTTGATCCCTGATGTAGCACCATTAATTCTTAAAATGCGAATCATAAAAATTCAAGTCAGATTAACGCTCAATCATATTATAAATCAAACAAAATGTTGATTTATTTATTCTCATCTCACCATAAAAATCACCTATGTAGCTCGTTTGGATTGTATAAACACGAGTAATTCGGACAATGGTAGCTCTAAAAGTATTTTAAATGTCATATGAATGGATAACTTTCTTATTTTCCAACTTGAAACAGATAATCTATTTAGAAAAAAAGTACAAAAATATCTAACATAAACTGATTAATCATAGACTTATCAAAACTAGCTAAACGCATATAACAATTTAAATCCCCGACAAAAAGAATTCTTTCCATTTGAGAATCAAGTGAAAAGATCTTTTTTCCTATTTTTAAGCGTGATCAGAAACTACATTCTGCAATTACGCGAGCGAAAAAAGAAAACAAAGGCCTTCTCGCCCCAAAACATTCTCAGAAGAAGATCCAATTTTCACTCAAAATTCGATCAATTTCACTGTAGAAGAAACAATCAAACTTGTATCTATAGAGAAATCACAAAAGGAACTAAAAACTGTAATCAAAGGAATTTGTAAGTTTTGACCTAATCTCAGCTACTTCAGTGGCAAATTTACCAATATTTATTCAACATGATGGCCTGTAACGACCCGATCGGTCTTGAGAGCAATAGCCCCGATCCCCTATTTACTGCTTCCCCGTACCTTTTCTGCTTATGTGACTTGTCGGGAGGTTTTGTTTTTATTTTTGGAGTGCTTTGGGATACTTAATCCCTAAAACGGAAGCTTAAGCCTTAGAATTTTGACCGTAGTTGGAACTGTATGAAAATGACTCCGGAATGGAGTTTCATCAGTTCTGTTAGCTCCGTTGGGTGATTTTGGACTTAGGGTCGTATCCGGATTGTGTTTTGGAGGTCCGTAACTTATTTAGGCTTGAAATGACGAAAGTCAAATTTTTTGGACATTTGAACCGGTGGTGGAAATTTTGATATCGGGGTTGCATTCCGATTCCAGAAGTTGGAGCAGGTCCGTAATATTGAATATGACTTATGTGCAAAATTTGGGGTCAATTGGACGTGTTTGGTTGGTTTAGGTATCGGTTGTCGAATTTAGAAGTTTCAAGTTCTTTAAGTTTGAATCGGAGGATGATTTGTGATTTTAGCATTGTTTGATGTGGTTTTAGGGCTCGACTAAATTTTTATGGTGTTTTAGGACTTGTTAATATGTTTGGTTGAGGTCCCGGGGGACTCGGGTGTGTTTCGGATGCTTAACGGATTGAATTTGGACTTAGGCTAGTTGCTGAAGATTTTCTGGTTTCTGGTGTTTTCGCATGTACGGAGGGGAGACCGCAGGTGCGGGATCGTATGTGCGAAAGAAGAGCCACCTATGCGGCCAAGAAGGAACTGGGCAGGAACCGCAGGTGCGAAGATTTTCCCGCACCTGCGAGAATCGCATATGCGGACAGCTTGGCGCATGTGCGAGGGGAAGAAGCAGGTGCGATGCACTTCTGCACTTGCGATAGTCGTAAATGCGGTCGCATAGCTGCAGGAGCGGAGCCTGGGATTCTAAATGGAATCCGCACCTGCGATGGTATTTCTGCAGGTGCGGCATCGCAGATGCGACAGAGACTCCGCAGGTGCGAGATTTCTGGACAGAACACTTAAATGCAAAGGTTCGCGAATTTTGCTCATTTTCAACATTTTGAGCTCGGGTTTGGAGATTTCGTGAGAGCATTTTTTAGGGGTTTCTTGAGATAAGTCCCTTGTGCTTATTTTTGATCAATAATCTTGCTTCCCCATTTATTTTCCCACCTAGTTAGTATGTATTTAAGGTGAAAATTGAGAGTTGGAGGCTAGGGATTTGAAGAGTTTGATTTGGGGTTTTGAGTAGCCATTTGAGGTCGGATTTTGATAAATTTTGTATGGTTGGATTCGTGAGTGAATGAAATTTTGGATTTTGTGATTTTTGTCCGATTCTGAGACGTGGGCCCGGATCGACCTTTTAGGGCGAATTTCGGAATTTTTATTAAAGTATTGATTTCATTAATTAGATGAGCCTATTATAGTTGTATTTATGATATGAAATTATTTTGGCTAGATTTGGGCCATTCAAAGTTGGATATTCATGAAGAAGACATTATTACCGATTGATTGAGCTTGGTTCGAGGTAAGTGGCTTGCCTAACCTTGTGTGGGAGAACTCCTCTTAGGATTTGGTACTGTTTTTGATATATGAGCGCCGTGTATGTGAGGTGACGAGTGCGTACACATGCTATTGTTGCAAAACTCCATTTTTCATTAAGAAAAATACATGTCTTCCTTTACCTGAACTACACTGGAATATGAATTTATCCTGTTTAGTCTAGAACAGCATGTCTACGTGTCTTAATTGCTTATGTGAACTCTGTGCAGCATGCTTAGTGAATTTCCTGCTTTTTCTTGACTGGTACTTAGCATATTTTAAGAAGTTTGGTTACCTCGTCTTTGATGAAGGCATGTTTGACCTCGGACTGGAGCCTTCTTTTTTGCTTTACCGGATGGAATTTTGGATCCAAGCTTAGTCTATGAGTAGTTACTTCTGGTGGGATCCCTGTCATGTCAAGATGGGACCAAGCGAAATAGTTCATGTTAGCTATAAGAAATTAAATAAGATTTTTCCTAAGCTCGGGATTTAACCCCGTGCCCAGGTATACCTTTCGTTCGGGCAGATGTTCGACCAGCGTAATTTGCTCTAGTTCTTCGACTGTTGATTGGGTAGCGTCAGAATCATCAGGGACCATGAAGGATCGAGGGACCCCATATTCATCATCTTCGCTAGTCTTCAGATTCCCTAGTTGGGTCGAGGCTGACGTTTGTGATTGTTATTTGGTATTACGTTCCCCTTTCAAATCTGATCCTTTGGTCGATGATAGTGAAGATATTAGAATTACTTCATCGACGTCAAATATTTCTTTTGTGGCCGGTTGCTCTCTGTAGATCATTTTGACTCCCTCTGATGTTGGGAATTTCATAACCTGGTGGAGGGTCGAGGGTACAGCTCTCATATTGTGGATCCACGGTCTTCCAAAAAGAGCGTTATACCTCATGTCGCCTTCGATCACGTGGAACTTCGTTTCTTGGATGGTCCCGGCCACATTTATTTGGCAGAATTATCTAGCCCTTAGTAGTTTCATATGCCATATTGAATCTGTTTAGAACCAGGGTTGCTGGCACGCCCTGGTCCTGTAGACCGAGCTGCTCTACGACCTTCGATCTAATAATGTTGGCGAACTACCTGGATCAATTAACACATGCTTAACTTGAGTTTTATTCATAAGTACAAATATTACCAGTGCATCGTTATGGGGTTGCGTGATTCTTTCTGCGTCTTCATCACTAAAGGACAAGGTTCCTTTAGGTGTGTAATCCTGAGACCGAGATCGCTTCTCTCTTACAATCGACATCTTAGTGCATTTAAGCACCGTCCCCTGGGGATATCGATCCCTCCGATGATCATGTGGATGATATGGTGTGGCTCTTCTTGTTCGTTTTGTCTTCTGAAATCCCTATTTTTGAAATGGTTTTTGGCCCGGTCACTTAAAAGTTCTCGAAGGTTCCCTTTATTAAATAACCGGGCTACCTCCTCTCTCAATTGCCTGCAATATGTGGCCATGAGTGCCATGATATTCACACATTTGATTGGGATTCCTCTGGGTTGGATCGGTCTGCAGAGGTCGAGGCCATTTAGTATCTTTGATGTGTCCGATAGCCGACACGATGGCGGATGCATCGATGTTGAAGTTATATTCCGATAATCTTGGTGCTTCCTTAGGTCCAGTATGCTTGACGAACCCATTCTTGTTCATCATCCCCCGAGACCCTTGGCCTCGATCACTTCTTCTATTGCTTTGTACGAGGTTACGTCTTGGTTCGTTACCCCTATAATCTCCACTATACGGCCGGTATTTTTCCCTGATCGGCCTTTGTTCTCGGTTGATGTCCCTTTTAATAACGAACCCAGAACCCAACTGGTCATCTTCGACTCTAATCTTCGATTGATACCGATTGCGAACATCGACCCAGGTAACAGCTGGGTATTCGATCAGGTTCTGCTTCAACCGTCGTGAAGCTATCGAGCCTCATTCATTCCGACCTTGAGTGAAATCTTGAACAGCCCAATCGTCTGTGACTGGTGGTAGGTCCATTCGTTCCATTTGGAAACGAGATACGAATTCTCTTAGCTTCTCGTTATCTTTTTGTCTTACCTTGAAAAGGTCCGACTTCCTGGTCTCGACCTGTATGGCTCCAGCATGTGCTTTTATGAAAAAAATCTGCAAGCATAGCAAAAGAATCGATAGAGTTAGACGGTAAATTATGATACCATATCATTGCTCCTTTTGACAGGAGTTCACTTAATTTTTTCAATAATACAGATTCGATCTCATCGTCTTCTAGATCGTTCCCTTTTAATGGCACATGTGTAAGAGGTGACGTGTTCGTTGGGGGTTGGTCGTTCTATTATATTTAGGAATTTCGGGCATGCGGAACTTCTTGGGGATCGGTTTCGGAGCTGCGCTCGGGGGGAAAGGCTTTTGTACGAACTTTTTGGAATCTAAGCCTTTTAATATCGGTGGTGCCCCCGGGATCTAATCAACTCTGGAGTTATACATTTCCATCTTTTTGTCATTTTCTTCAATCCTCCTTTCTCCTGACTCTATTCGTTTTGTCAGTTCCTCGAGCATCTTAACAATTTCGGGATTAGTCCTCAATTCTTGCTCATTTGACCTTACTACAGCTGGTCCCGTTTTGTGGGTGATTTCTTGGGGTGGACTGGGCTCGAGTCTAGTCGGTGTCTGGGTTTGACTCTGCAACTGGGCTATTGCTACTTGTTGAGCTTGCAACATTTCGAAAATCATACGCAAGCTGATTCCGTTTTCCTTAGCGTTTTGGGTATTTCGAGCTGCAGATCAAGTTCCACCATGAATGCTTTTTTCAGGGTCGGAACGTTGGTTTGCCTCGATTGCCACATATGAATTAACATCTATTGGCTCTTCGACCCGAGCTCCAATGGGATAGACGAGTGGCCTTCCACCCCTGGGGGTTAAGTTGTTGTTCTCATCTTGAAGGCCAGCTTCGTTGTTGATAGGTAGGGCCATTAATTGAGAATTCGTCGTTTTCAACCCGAAATCAAAGGCATTTCCAAGAGCAAGTGTAAAATAGTGTGTTTCACAGAGATTCGTACCAAATAACCACTATTATCCTTAGCCCCACGGTGGGCGCCAAACTGTTTACCTGAAAAACGGATAGAGTTGAATTTATACGTAGTTCTAAGAATACGTGGTATAGCTTGGTACAAATCAGAAAAGTAAGTAGAAATATATCGAATATTGACTGTATAAAGGAATGAAATACAAACCAAATTGATTAGAGAATGATTTATAAACGAACAAGATGAATTAACATCCAAAGCTCAAAAAAGGATAAACTCTCTATATATCAGTGTAATAATCTTTGAAATATAAGTGTATGAATGTTTTTATCTTTTCTTCGGATGTTCTATCTGCCCTTACAGAAATGATACTCACTCTTAATATAGTGGGAAAATCCTACTTTGGATATAATAAAAAATACATAGTGCAGATCTCATGATAGATTAATTAATTAGCTTTTCCTTAATTTCCGCCGAGATTCTACCCTAAGTGCGGCTACAACGACTCTTTATCTCATAACTCGATCTAGGTTGGTCTTGGAACTGATCGATCTCCGGATCCCGAGCTTGATATCGACTCGAGCTCGATATTGACTCGGGCTCGGTATTGACTCGGGCTCGGTATTGACTCGAGCTCGATATCGACTCGGGCTCGGTATTGACTCGAGCTCGATATTGACTTTGAGCTCGGTATTGAATCGGTCCCTGAATCTTGAGTTTGATAACCTGGCTTCGGATCTCATCTCGATATTACGAAGACGACCCTTGGTCTGTTATGTTCCAATCTTGACTAATTACACGAAGGGCAAAACAGGTTTTGACCGTATACACTAATATGCTAGTAATATATATTGATTAGAAATCCTTTTTGTTTTCCTAACAAAAGGTCACGCATGAATGATCTAATGAAATTTTATTGTAGATCAATGGAAGCCGTAATTTCTTCTTTACCTTTTCTTTCTTTTTTTCTTTATAGACAATTCAATTATGAAGTATGTTTCCGTAGAAAGTAAAACTCCATTTAGATTTTAGATGGGGATTTTGACTCGAACATGATTTTCTTAAATTTAATACAAAAAAGAAAACATCTAAACAAGGATGATGGTGTCACTCTGTCAAAAACAAAAGATCCCCTCGAATCCGCGGATCTCCCCAACAGGCCACACCCAAAAATAGAAATAACCAGAATAACCCGTCGGACTCTTCTCTCCTCAGTCGTGCTTTCCTCTCCAATCTTTCCCCTCAATCACAATTCACCCTCCCAAAGATCTGGGCTTCTCTCTCTTTGATCGTGACATCGCAGTCGCTACCACAAAATTTGAGCTTCACCAATCGCTGCCGAACTAACACAAAGGTCAACACATTTTACTCTTATTTATGTTTTTTTTTTCCATTTTCAATTGTACATGCCCGAATGTGGATAATTAGGGTTTACTTAAAGATACTATCTTTCTGATTTTTTCATTTTAGTTAGGTGATTTTAAACTGTACGATTTAAAATCCAGTCAATTCTAATGATAATTGACGCGAGCTGAGGTTTTCTTGAAGAGTGAGTATACTGTGCTGAAAAAATTGAGCTTCTTCAGGAAATCAGAGAACAAGATCATTGAGTGATGATAAGATGAATCAGGCTTTATTAGTGATGTTCCTCTATTTATGTCTAAAGGCAAATAGTAATTTAACTAAAGAGATAAAACTGTGACTTAGAATTGATTGAAAGATTATGGTGTGAAATCCTTCATGTCCAGAATGTGGTTCACACAAATGCACTGTGCCACTTTAATTTAGCCTGCAAAGAATCAAGCTCTTAAACTGTGAACATTTTCCTAGAGACAAATTGGTCTCAGCAAGTGATCATCTAATTTGTGGTAGCATTTGCAAAAACATGCTCTTGGAGAGGGTCAAGACGTTTTAAAGTTAAAACTTTTAAAAAAAATGCAGAGAACAACACGTAGAAAGTGTCTCAAGTTTTGTATTTCCTTTTTCATGTGGTTCATGACTATTTAAATATAAAACTTATCAGAAAAGTGTCTTCTAAAATTTAGCTTCAACTAGTTTTCATTTCTAATTCCAATATAATTAATGTTATTGTTTGGCTGCCCTCTAAAACATAAATGTTCTCTAGATCTATAGAGGTTCTTCTGTGGGCTAAGAAGTAAACTTTATACAGCAAATTTTGTTGTTGACGATGGTGGAAAACCAAAAAGATACTCATGCTGCTTTGGTAGTTATGTACTTTTGCATTCTGTGCTATTACTCACGCACTTCTAGACTTAAGTATTACGAGCTTTTTACATTTGTTCCTTGCTGTCTTAAGGTATGCACTAATTGTTTTACATTTGTTTGTCGTCTTTATGTGCTTTTTCAAATTTGATTTTGTAGATTTCCATAGCTTCTGTTTGCATTTGGTGATGACTACTCTATCATCCCCAACGAGTTTAACTGTCTCATCATCTCGAGGGACACTTCCACCAGCAGCCTATGGGACATATGAATCCCCCATGATCGGGGCCTCTCATTCTGGCCATTCTGAACCAGAGATCAGTGACAATGATGATACAGAGCTACACTCTGTGTCATGGAATCAGGATTACAGTTGCTTTGCTGCTGGCACTAGCCGTGGCTTTCGTGTATATAACTGTGATCCTTTCAAAGAGACTTTCAGACGTGATCTGAAAAGTGGTGGGTTTGGAATAGTAGAGATGTTGTTCCGATGCAACATTTTAGCACTTGTCGGTGCCAGGACTAACGCCCAATACCCACCTAATAAAGTTATTATATGGGATGATCATCAGAGCCGATGCATTGGTGAATTTTCATTTAGGTCTGACGTTTGTGCAGTGAAACTAAGACGGGATTGTATTGTTGTAGTCCTTGAGCACAAGATATATGTCTACAACTTTATGGATCTGAAGCTTCTTCATCAGATAGAAACTGTGGGCAATCCCAGGGGACTTTGCTGCCTCTCACACCATTTAAATACATCTGTATTGGCTTGCCCAGGCGTTCGAAGAGGACAGGTCCGGGTTGAGCATTTTGGCTTGAATATGACAAAGTTGATCAAGGCGCATGATTCTCAGATAGCATGTTTAACCTTGACTATGGATGGGCTGCTTCTTGCAACAGCAAGCACTCGGGGAACTTTGATAAGACTCTTCAACACCATGGATGGAACTCAGTTGCAAGAGGTAGTTTCTTCTCTCATTTCTGAGGAATTTTGTTGAAGAACTAGAGATTCAAATGGTGATAGGAAGGGATGAGCACAAAGCTGGCTCATTCCTTTTGCAGTTTTCTTAGTGCCGGATTCTCATAAAAGTCGGGCGTTGTCATCAAATATTCCCGTTCCAATTTTTCCTGAATTACTTTCCGGCATGGAGATTATTTTTGACATGTTAAGGTACATACCTGTTAAGTTTCTAAGGTCAAAAGACATCATATTGAGGTCAAACTAGCATATAAGAACGTAATTGTATAACTCAGCTGCCTAGTAAAAGAAGTCAATCTTGTGGGATGGGCCATATGAAAAGTAGTTTTAGTTAATGGGCCGTAAAGAGTGGTAAGGTACTTATTTACATCAAAGCTTAACTTGGAGGCCATTTCGTCTCTGATCCAGCACAAAAAGGAAAATGGATACATACAAAGGTTATGTAATTGCAAAATGTGAAACAACTTATAAACATACATTCGTAGGTGTTTAGAGGTATAATGAAGTAATTAAAAGTTTCCTCTCATTAATAGTGATAGGGAGGAGGACGGAAGCAAAAGAGGCGGGAGAGAATTAGTGTGTATTGCATGTAGAGAGTAAAATAATATCTTGAAATGTGAGAGAAATGAATGACTCGGGTAAAAAACCCTTCATCAAGATGAGTTAGCAGAGGTGCAAGTTTCCTGTGTTTGCCAGAATCAGAAGTGGAAGAAGTACTAGAGTCAGTTGTGAGAAATGCGTCATGACCCTGACTAGGGGAAGAATGGGAGGTATTTTAGTGCGACGGAATAAAATGGCGTTGGTACTTTGGGATGTGAGGAAGGGGAGTTATTCCATTGGTATTTCTTTAATAATATGTGGGCACTGTTATTTAGTGGGGCTTTATGGGAGTCTATAGGCCATAGGTGAGGGATCAAAACTAGAGTTTCGGTAGGAAGTTTCAGGGTGGATGTGGGTGGCAAGAGATTCCATGGGCAATTGGTGGGAATCTCCATGCAATTAGGTTACTGGAAAAAAGCTGGACTAGGAGGCATTCTCTAGAGCAATGGGGGATTATGGGGCTTCATAAGTTGTCACCAGTTGATCAATTTTCCATTGGCATGTGCAAGATATACTTGGTCAATTGATGAGAATTTTATATCAAAATCGAGACTTGACAAATTTCTTATCTTCATAGGGTGAGAGGAGATAGATATATATTCAGTCGCTATCTAAAGTTCTCTTCACGGCTTCAACAAGTTTTAGTTTTTCCTTCTAAATGTAGTTCACATGTAATTGAGAAGTAGCCTTAACGTTTTGTGTAAAAATCAAACTATGTCACTTTAGATTGGAGAAAGGAGTATAATATTAAGTATTTTAGACTCGGTATTGCTAATAGATGGGATCCTTTTGCATCACAATGAACTCTATAGTGTTGCTTATAGACAAAACTACAATAGGTGAAAATGGTACGACCTTCAAATTTCATTTATCTATGTATGATACTGAAAATGGAATGACCTTGAAATATTCAAAACTTTTAATACTTTTCATGAGATAATTTAAATGAATACCGTGGTTAGTGAGGGTTCATATAGCCGAACCCAACTTGTTTGGAATTGAGGTGTAGTAGTTGTTGTATGTTTGTATGATGCTGAATATTTTGAATTTCTATATAGGTATGGTTTTACATGCTTTAGGGAGGTAATATTTCTCAAGCATGCTTCTGTCTTGTTTCTGGTGGTTGAAAATGGAATTGCTGAATGGACAGGACATCAAAAGTCTACTTAGCTTTAAGAATTAATTGTTGTCTCCTGTTAGTTGAGTCTTCTTTAGCTCTTCACTCTGCTGCTGGTTTGTTAAGAATCTCTCCTTAAGAATACTTTAGGGCCTGTAATACTCTTGTGAGACAATCTACAAAATCTTTGAGACTTCTAATTGTCTACAAAATACAAAATGGTATTAATGGGGCCACCTTTTGGTTTTAGATACTGATTTTGAGATGTTTTCCTCTAATTTCCTATTAGATTAAAAGCATGCTTTATATGATTCCTGTTCTATTTTGGCTCTCCTTTCATCTAATGGTGACTCTAATACTGAATGATAATATGTTATCTTTAGCATAGATTGCTTAATTCCTTACATATGCTTTGCGTTAGGTGCGTAGAGGGGTTGACAAAGCAGATATCTATAGTATTACACTATCACCAAATGTGCAGTGGTTGGCCGTCTCTAGCGACAAAGGTACCATCCATGTGTACAGCCTAAGAGTACGTGTTGTTGGCGAGGATGCTGCAGCTGATTCTGCTGTTAGAACTCCAACATTATTGTGTCAAAATTCATCAAATTCTCTTGATGCACTTATTTCTCCAAGTACTGGAGCCAACCCTGGTTCATCATTGTCTTTCATGAAAGGTGAGCGTGTTATGAAATTACACATCAACCCGAAATGCCTGTACAATGTTTCCCTGACAATAATAATTACATTAATAGGAATATGCCATAGTGTTTTAAACTGATTTTGTAATGACTATGCTGTATTATTCTAACTGCCAAGTTTAATAAGGTCAATTGATTGACTTCTGAAACTGATTTGATATTCTCACAAAATTTTACCTCTTTATCCATAGTGGTGAGGTGACACTGCCAATTTTCTGTTGGAACTGTTCTAATTTGATTTCTTTTCTGAATACAAATTTTCAGGAGTTCTGCCAAAATACTTTAGCTCTGAATGGTCATTTGCTCAGTTTCACTTGCCAGAATGTACCCAGTACATTGTTGCGTTTGGTTCTCAGAACACTGTTGTTACTGCTGGCACTGATGGAAGGTACTAAATAATTTTCTTTCTGGCTTAATATGTAACTCTGTTGCAACGATAGTCAGCAAATTCAGTTTAACCTTTTGGCATATGTTCTTTTGGCGCTTTGGGTGGAGATTGGAGTAATTGAGTAGATAAAATAGGGTGTAAGAATTTAGCATTGAACACCCCCCACCCCCCACCCACCCCCAAAAAAAAGAAGAAATATTTAGCATTTGTTCAAGGTATTCTGGCATTAGAACTAAAAAGTTTGTACCGTTTCTAAAATGTTCTCCTTTCTCTCACCTCTTGGACTTCTGTCAGTTTCTATAGGTGCAGCTTTGATCCTGTGAATGGAGGAGAAATGGTACAGCAGGAATATGTCCGCTTTCTGAAAACAGAGAGTAGGCAGAGATAGTTCTGTTTCTAAAAGTACTTTCCCTGTAAATAAATCTCAGATTTACTCTCATGTGAAATTGAAAAGAAGGGAGAAATGCTAGTAAATAATAAGTTATGTTTGCTGATTAATGTGTATATAATGGCTCTTGCGGCTCTCTCTATATAAAATTTTCAGATTATCTGCTGTATTGTTTATACTAATGTAATTTATTCTGTACGAATACATGGAACTTTTGCACCGTCTCTGTATATAAGCGATTGCTTTCCTTTTACTGGATTCTCAAGTATTCATTTGATTGTGCTTTTTATGACAGCTAGATGGTGTTGAATTTACTCGGTATTGTTTCTGGTTCAATAGTTTAGACATCTCTGCTCTAAGTAAACATTTATGACCTTGTATTACCAACTTTCATGTCCTGATAGAAGCAATGTATGATGCTATAGGAAGGCTTGGTTGGCAATGGCTTAATCTCACTACCGGGTTTCAGAACCAGTTTGATTAGTTTTGATAAAAGGGTCCTTTTTATTTTCCTGTTTGTAATAAATTCCGCAGCCGAGTGCATGTGGATCATCGATTGGGAAAAAGAAGCTAAGAAGCAGTACTAATGTAGACACAACTCTAGCCGTTCAACATTTGATTGTTAATGCTGATAACAAATGTTTGCACGCAGGGTCTATACATGTTTCTATTTTCTGCTCCATCCGTAACATTTATCTGGACACCAAGTTTAATTTATTAATTTGATAGTCTATAATATACTAGAGTAATTACGACGAGAAATGACCCAAATTTCCCTTGCGCAAGGATGATAGTTAAAAAAAATAAATTTAAAAAAAGCATCAAATCAGAGTTGTATCGCGAACAATTTAATAAATTCAAATTCTTGTAAGTTGTTCAAGTTATACACAAATAAAACAGTGTCAAATAGCTTAGAGCAAATTCTAAAATAGAATGAGTGTCATATTTAATATTACATGAAAGGTTCTCATAAACATTGAGACAAAATAAATCTCTCTTTTTGAGGGGAAGGATCAGCCAGAGGTCTGGAAATTAATCACAGGGCTGGCTCGTCATAGGACCTTGACTACATACCGGCCGAAGGCCTTAAGTTCTGGAATTAGGGAAGGGAAAAAGCCATAGCTGCATTAAGCACTTGTTTTTAAAAGGAAGGTTAAAAAGACGGTAACAAGATGAGATGCACCATAAGAGGCTTGGGAAATAAAACAAACTCATAGCCAATAAAGATGCGAGTGTCACCGGCCCCAACACCATCACTTGTATTTCATTAGTGTTGTATGATACATGGGATATACTATGATATTAATTTTTCTCAAGTTGAAATGATAATGAGGAACTGTACAGGCCTGAAAAAAGAAACAAAATTTTTGTGTTTGTGGTTAAATTTTGTGAATTACATAACATTACATGAATATTTTCTCTATACAAAAATGAAGCACAATATGTACTGATATTGGATCAGGACATCCTCTCATCCCCACCAAATCCTCAGAGAAGCTGCATCAAGAGCAGAGCCCATTCTTACGCAACATCCTCGTGGAAACCTTAACAGGGCAACCCCCAGAATCAGGTAATTTCATAACTCAGAAACTGGCCAAGTCGAGGATAATGCCACTACCACGGAAAGATATTCACTCTGGTGTAACATCTATATTTAGAATAACTGGAAGAAAAGGCTAGTCGATCCATCTCCAAAAGATTTTAGATCAGCAGGTCTGACCAAGGCTCTGCACAAAGGGCAACTTCTTTCCCTTTCAAACCTGAAACATGGTGTTTAGAGGACACTAACTGTTAGCACAAGCATAGACATAACACTTTTTAAGCATTCAGAATATGTCCATGATAATAGGCAACAGCCAAGCAATAAGGCAGAGAAGCAAATTGATTTAAAGATCAATTTTTTTCTCAAGGGGATAGCGGGAACATAATAATGATTGAGCAGTTACTACTTCAAAAATAACACTATGTGAACACAGACGCTCTCTCCTTTTCCTCTCCTTTTCAGCATTAAGGTCTGCTTTGATAGACCAGATTAGCCTATGGAAACATCTTTAGACTAAAATTGAAAATGACAGCAGACTCAATCACAGTTTTCTTTTCCTTCTGAGGGCAAGACGAATTCATTTGTGATAACATGATATGCTTCCACCGAATTAGGGACTAGCGACTATTTTCAATTAGATAAAAACTCGCTCTGAGAGCAAATTACAGTTACTTTGGCTAATGGTCATGACAACTAGTTCAGAGAGTTACAAAGGGCTCTCAAATACAAATGCAACAATCTCAATTTCAGCAAGTAGAGTTCTTTCCAGACATTGCCCAATTAGTAGCATTTATGGCATTCATTAAATATTCCAGTAGGCATTCCCTTGTTCTAATGGCTGCCTATGGGCTATGGCCTTCACCGGCAATACATGGCAGGATCAACACAAATGCTGATGATAGTTTGGCGCACTTCAAATATTTTATTAGAAGCAAAATGCTATAAAGCACTTTGTAATTAATGTTGCAGGATCAATGAGAAAAAAACACACATGAATCACAGCATAATGTCTGAAATGTCTGACCACCTCATTAAAAAGTTCAAACTATACATGCAGGTCAGACTCTTTTTTGTTGGGCCAAGCACGTGATAATTTTTTTAAATAATGGATGGCGGTGAGATGTAAGCCCAGGACCAATCTCTATATTATGGTAAGAATCTTTTTGATAAGGCTATACTATGGTGAGAATCTACCAGAATCTGCAGATATGATATATCTATTTTTTTTTGAAAATGATATGAGTATCTAATATTATACCTTAGATTAGGTAAATATTATTCTTTATAGCAATAATATTTTAATTACAAAAATAATCAAGTATCAGATAAAGACCTCGGTCGCTGTAGGAAGGAAGGCACCTGAGAGGAGGGCAGCCAATCACGGGAGAGATGAGCAGTTGACATCCAAGAGAGAAACAATGCCTAAACGGACATAGGAGAGAGGAGCAATGCCGGAACATTCACCGCAGAAATTAGCGGTGCATGATCAGTCATTGTAGAGATGTGTGGCGCTGGTTGCCGGAGAAATGAGAGGTGTCGCCTGCCGGAGGAACAGTGCCAAGGTTATCGCAGGAGAGAGGAATCCAGCCGGTTGCTGGAGAGAAGAATGGCTCCTACATGATCACGGAAGAGAAGCCATGCCTAAATGATCATTTGAGAAGCGGCGCCTGAACAGTCCCGACAAGAATGACATCTGCTTGTCGAAGAGAGGAGCAACAACTGCACGATCGTTTCAGAGAGGAGCAACAACTGAATGGTCATTTCAGAGAGTAGAGAGGCGGGTGTTGGAGAGGGGAGCGACATCAAACAATGGACTAGGAGAATATGTGTATAGATTTACAAATGTGTAGATTCATCGAACTTGAATAAGAAAATACTACAGAATGTTCTATAGGATAGCCTGTATTTAATAAATAATATATTTACTTCTCTTGTTGGGCATCGAGTATGATTATTTACTACATTGTACGTAACTTAAGATTCCTATGCAAGAAGCCCCTCTTATAAATTGCTTGTTAACCAAATTCAACAAGAGTTTCCGCATTTATTTTCACATGGTACCAGAGCCTCTACAATCTTGGTAAAGATTTAAGTGATTTCCGCTTACCGGCCGGAATGCCTTACACCACATGCCCTGCTAGTGTTTTTCTTCTTTCTTTCCTCTTTGGGTGAATGATGGTGCTTCTCTCTCAAACAATCAGCGTCATCTTCTCCCCGGACTAGAAAAAACTTCTCTCTGGCGATCAACGTCGTTCCTCTCTACGCACGACCGGTGCCACTCCATTTTCTACTCTCCATGACCCTCCTCTAAACATTACTGTTTTCTTTTATTGTTCTGCCAATTCAAGCTATGCTAATAGTGCCTTGGAGATTTACAACACCAAACCTCTATATGTTGTCCACAAAGCACTTTATTTCGCTGTGCAGTTTCCAACAAATTTTGCGACAAAAAATTCCAACACTGCTTAATTTTTTGGTGATTGTGCACTATTCAGAGATTTTGGTGGCAATCCTTTGGTGATTGTGCACTATCCCAGCAACATTTTGGCGGTCTTCAAAATTAGCAATTTCAAAATTGGTTTGCCAATTTGAGGGAGCGTGTTGAATGTTACTAGAATGCGTCTAGATCAACATATGTCTAGCTTCATCGAACTTGAATAAGAAAAATGTTAATAGGAATTCTATAGGATTCTTTAGGATATTCTGTATTTAACTAATAAAATATTTAATAACCTTGTTAGGAATAAAGAATGACTACCTACCAATTATAACTGCAAAGGAAATACTAACCATTCTGAGACACAGTCTTCACAAAAGATGTGTTTGCAACGCAACAAAATTGGTGCATTCATCTTCTCCTGGCAAATAGCACATAGATCACCAGCTGCAGTTACCTTGTTGAAACATAAAACGTAAGATTACATGAGAGAATTGCATATTAAAGATATAAGGAAAAGGAAAGATATCTAATTAGGTAATTCTCTTCCTTGCCAAAATGAGCGATAATATGCTTACTGCTCGTTCCATATAAGTAACTCTAAGAACACAGAAGAGTATCTTTACAGCTTCTCTAAGTAACTAAAAAAGGCTGATGAATCTAAGGACACGCCATAAAAGAGTGGATCTTTATGTCATTTATAGCTTCAGACCTAGTGTCACTTTAATCTTTTGCATTTGCTATTTTATGTCTCACAGATCTGTCTGTTAGTATATTAAACTGGGGATTGCTTTAGATTGCTTCTAGTTGAAATTGTCACAAAACACCCCAACTTCAGCTCCGCAACTTTTACATTTGGTAGTCCCGAGCACACTTTCCACTATTTGGCCTAGACACCAAGAAAAGGCAAAAGTTTTATGAATGTAAATTGTCCTTAGATAACTGAGATTAAAGTCTATAAACGAGGGTTAAGATTTTTGGCATTTACTGCATGTCCGTATGCATAAACCACTGAGTCAATGGTCATTTAGAAGTTGAACCAACATTACCTACTTGGAAAAAGAAGAGTGAATAGCTTAAAGATAGGTAAAGAAACGAAGAGCGCAAACAACATAGAGGTTGTACGACACACTTCAATGTTGGTAACACAACTCAATAGCTTACAAAAAAGATATGGTCAATCTATAAAGGAATAAAGTTGCTATAAGGAAGCGACATGAAATTTATCATCAGACCAAAGAAAAGCGACTGAAAAAAAAATATAGGATGTTACCCTCTCATTATCCACGAAGAGCACAATAATTTTTCCTCCCACCTTACACAAGTATATTTTTCAATTTTAGTGCATCAATTCATACATATAACTGCTTCTAACTGTAAAATAGAGAAGAAACATTGCAAGCCAATGACAAAAATGATACCTGGTCAGGTGTGGCATGTGACCCATAATGGATTTCCTTAATCGACAATGCCTTCAAAGCAGTAAAGAATGATTGAACCTGCGGACCAGAAACTAAGTGTGACGGAGAGGGAAACCATGCCAAATTTGTATAAAAATTGTGGGGTGCTCCCCCACCCCCCTGCCGGGGGGGCGGGGGAGAGTTGGGGAGGACGGTGGCTTTTCCATTTAATTTTGGTAACCACCAACAGAAATTAGCTCCACAAAGACCTTACCTTCTCAACAATTGATGTAAGCTTAAACGTCAAGTACAATCCTGTTGTCAATGATGAAAAAAGGCTTCCATATTCTTTGTTGAGAAAGAACCTATACCAGACAGGAGCCGGTAATAATGCACGATATAGAAGCAGGGTATACTCCACCAGAGTCAGCATTTGGCCCTACGAGACCAATCAAGTTCAGTGTTCTTTGCAAAAAACATAGAGGAAATCAACAAATCGCCAGATAAAACATAAAACATTGGCTTCATAGTATACCTGTCTGCGGAAATTGTGGCCCCTGCCATTCTTGTAATACATAAGCAGTGCCAACTTCAAAGCCATTGCTGCCTGCCGCACCATTGTATCTGGATATAACAACATTTAGGAGAAGGTGAGGACTGATGCTCCTTCCTATGAGATGTCTAGAGTTAAGAGCCTTCATAGCACCCCAAAAAGATGAAGATAGATTTATTTAGTACAACATTGAAAGGGCAGCCCGGTGCACTAAGCTCCCACTATGGCGGGGTGGAAGGACCGGACCACATTGGAAATGTGGAACAATATAGAGTGGAACAATCACTTTCTACATGGCAAAAATGAACTATTGAAGCATAAAGGGCACCTGATATAGGGTCATCAAGGGGGGAATTAAGCCGCTAGGCAATATTGTCTGATATGATTTCATGAATAACTCCTTGGTATGATTTCATGAATAACTCCTTGGTATGATTTCATGAATAACTCCTTGGTATGATTTCATGAATAATTCCCTTGTATGATTTCATGTATATTATTTCTTCCTTCTCCTTTTCACACTCTTTCATTTTCTAAGGGGTCTGGAGCTAAGCAGAGGGTTTTCCTTTCTTTTATTTGATTGGTAAAAAGGAGAAAGATCCCTAGTGATGAAAGCAGAGGGGTCTTTCTTTTTCTTGTTTATTTATTTATTTTTTTTTGGGGGGGGGGGGGGGGGTGGTTTGGTGGGTGGAGGGGGCTGTGAAGGAAGTAGGTTTTCTATTATATGATTGCAGCGGAATTATCCTATCTCCCAAACCCTGAAGTAGGAAAAATAGAGCAATGTCATGTGAATTTAATTTGAGGGAAACTAGAATAATGATCAGAAACAGAAGAAATTTCCGATCTTAAGTTGCCACTTCACAAAAGCACTCTGATTTAATATTTCAGGGCAATTATTCATGTTAGGACAGAAATATTGGCAAATTATTAGAAGGTGACCAGATGTGTATAGCATTATACAAATGTATGCAGAACAAAGAGTAGAAGCGTATCAAAAAATCATACCATTTACCAGGATGATGAAAATAGCATGCCAAAAAGGTGGAATAACTTTCGGGGGAACCATAAGTAATGGATAGAAAAGATCATCTTTGTGATACCACCAATAGATTCCAATAACATGAAGCATATACAGCAGAAAATAACCAAGAAGGACATTGATCTTTCGCTCCCCCTGCAAATATCAGCACTTCAGTATGACCATATTCTGAGTCCACTTTAATCTTTGTATCGAGCTTCAAAGAGGATAAGTGTTGCACAGCAAGTAAAACTAAATACAATTAAAGATGGAGCACAATTGCACCTTTAGAGCTGTCTGCTTCCGAAGAATGTCATTTGACTTGAACATGAAGGCAGTGATCCAAATTGTGACAAAGAAACCTGCAAAACATGAATTAGAGAATGAAATAAAGGACTCATGCAGCTGAAAAGAAATTTAGCATGTATATGTGAATAATCAAACTTTTAGCAATGAAATTGGAACGAGAATTGCCAATATTGACAAGTGTCCATGTCTGAAAAAACCAATTGAAACTTGAAAGCCAGCTTGAATTATGCAGCACTCGTCAAACTTTTATCGGGCACTAAGTCTATTCATACTGTCAGCAACTTTACTTCAGTAACATGCATCATGATGCACTAGTCTCCATGACGAAGGTGAAAATTGGCACCATCGTTTTTTTCGTCCCCATCTATAAACCTAGTATTAGTCAATAATCCACTTCAATCATTTACTGCTCGCCATTGCTGAAAACTTCATTTAAGATTAATTGAGAGTTCATTTGTTACAATATACATTACTCTCGGGAACCAGTAAATGTTGCCAGAAGGAAAAAATAGATAATGCCGTCAAACGTCTCTAGGGGAATGTTCATCAAAATATAACCATATATCAGGAAAAGAAAACAGGCCAATCACATCTTAGAAAATAACATGATAAG
This sequence comes from Nicotiana tomentosiformis, assembly GCF_000390325.3. Lineage (NCBI taxonomy): Eukaryota > Viridiplantae > Streptophyta > Magnoliopsida > Solanales > Solanaceae > Nicotiana > Nicotiana tomentosiformis. The sequence goes on along the minus strand of NC_090816.1, from coordinate 80,784,093 downwards.
TTAAAAAGGCAAAGAGCTATGTGAATCTCCCAACACGTCAAAAAATTTCATAGAACTGTTTATCATGTTCAAAGGCATTCTCCTACATATTTTTAGAGTTCTATCTTCACGTTTCTTTTCATTAGCCTCAGTGACTCTAAGAAGTGAGCACACAACAGACGCGTAATGAGTAGGAGTGGTCATAGAACAAAAATGTATTACTCTCATAATCAAAAAGCTCCCCTTCAGCAGTTACATCAAACATCACATAACATTCCGGTCAATATCATGGTAACCGTTATCAATCAATAGAAGCACCAAAAAGAAAAAATGATAGAGCCCATATCCAGATTGATTCCTAGGTAATAGAATGGCAGGTTGCCAGCTTTTAGATTTTCGCCAACACGACGACCCGACATGAGGATACCAACTGCAGCTGACAAGTGAAGCTAGTGAGTTAAGCCTCAAGCCTTCAGGGGTCATTTTTGGTAGGAGAACAAGTTATCCTGGGATTATAATGATGGGATTATAATACAGGGAGTAAATAATGACGGATTATTCAGTGAATATATATTTATGGTAGATGTATGGTTCGTTGGCCTAAAAATGGGATATACTGGTTATAAAATAAGCATGTGTTTGGTGTTTACTAGATAAGTTGGGATAAACTTTTATTTTCAATTTTAACCTTGGATTGTTTAAAAGACTTTGGGAAAGAGCCTTAGAGAAGTATATCTTTGCCGTTTTAGTGTTTACCCCGGGATTAACCAATCCCCGGATTATTATCCCACCCTCAATGTGAGATAGAATAAACACATTGTGGGATTAATTAATCCCGGGATTACCAATAACGAATACAAAATTCAACCAAACGCGGGATAAAATAATCCCGCATCTAATCCCGGGATTATTTTCCCTTATTCCACATACCAAATGACCCCTCATAGACAGCCTAGGGACTCGGCCCTGAGCAAATTGCAGATGCCAGCATAGCCAGCTAGTCCAGAGTCTTAGATGTATAATTTTACTTGTTCACCTATTAGTCTAAAAGAACATACAACAAAGGGTCTCCACACGGTATCTTATGCCAACTTGGGCTTCCCACTCCATGTGTACATTACATTTCTTTTAGCAGAGTGTAGAGGTATATATCTCTGTTTTAAAAGGCGTTTCTGGGGCGAGCCCCAGCGAGGCGTACCAAAAACGCCCTGGGGCGATGGTGTGGGGCGAAAGTCTCAAGAGGCGTACGCCCCGCAATTCGGGGCGTTCGGGGTGCATTTTTTTAGTAAGGAGTAAGCCCCAGAGACTTTTTCAAATTAAAACAAAATTTGTTGAATTAGTCCTTCATATAATACCCAAATTCTCAAAAGTCAGTTTGGTAATTACTCAAAAGGTTTAAAAAGGAACTCAAAAGTATTAAATTTAAAAGTAAAGACCTTTTTTATTGATTTAAGCCCTAATTCATGGTTTTCCAATTTTTTATTTTGTCCGCTAGTCTGCTAATATCTCCCAAAAGTAACGAATATTTAATTTTTTTTACAAATAGAAAGAGAACTACATTTTTCTTCGTAGCAGCAAATTCAAAGTTCAAATTGCAAGTTAATCATCCTTTTTGTTCCTCCATATAGAAAACTTTATTCTTTTAGACTCAAATTACTTGTGCTCGTAAGTAACGTATAATAGATTGTTTTGATTAGTTTTTGTGGGGATGGAGCACATATATATATAGTTTTCTTCAATTTTTATGCAATTTTACCTGTTTATAAATATTAACTGTCATTATATTATTTTATAAAATATTAAAAATTAAATACCTATGGGGCTTACGCCCCGCTGAGGCATATATAAAGCGTCCCGCCTTTTAAAACACTGGTATATATCACCATATGACAGCATGTCACACAAAGAGGCATATGTATCACTAAAAATATCTAAAACGAATGCAGTATCTACAGAGTTTCCATTTATTATATTTTTTAAGTAACCGATTAATCCGCCCTGAGATTTCATCCATTATAGTTTAATGCCAAATATTTCTTTTGTATGCTTTGTTAGGACAACGATGTCATTTCCACATGACTTGCCTTCTCTTTTGCATTGTATAAAGACCTTGCTTGCACTCATTTGGAAGGTGGCGTTCTTCTTTGAGTTCAGTTTTCATTTGAACTTTTGTTTCACTATTCACACTCTTCTTCAGTTTAAGTTTGGTTCAGTAACATTTGCTACACATTAATAACATGCTTAGGTTACTACTGATAATCACATTCTCTCTCACAACCGTTGAGTAATCAGAACCAATCATCAGTGTAGTCTCAACTTCAAACCTTTAACCACCACAAAGTAGCAAAAATATTGTGCAACTCCAAACATGACGGAGCAACAACTAAGCCTCAGTCACAAACAAATTGGGGTCAGCTATATGAATCCTCATTGACCATGTTACTTCATATAAACTCCCAACAATATACAAAATAGAATAATAATATAAACAAAAGTAAGAAAAAAAAAATATTAGAAGTTGTTTATATTTTCTAGTGACATAGAAATTTTACTATTATAAAAGCATAGGACGTAAAGTAGAATTGCAAACATGACTAAAAAAGAGTATACCTTGCAAGTGTTGGCGGATGAAAACAACTACGAGGAGCAAGGAAAAAGGAAGAATCTGCTCAATCAACCTTGCAGCCTGCTGTATATCATACCTTTGGTATGAGGAAGAAGAATCCCTATTACCCCCACTCGCCGTAGAACTAGAACCCCTCTCCTCCATCACATCAACATCAACACCAACACCCTCACTCCTAACCCCATCATTTTCATTTATCCTAATTGAAAATTCCCCACTACTACTAGCATTACTGTTACCACTATTAGATATTGATTCAGAGTTATCGGGAATACGGTTATTATCAGGAATGAGCAAATCCACTTCAGGGTTGTCGGGTCGGACCCGGAGCAAACCGGAGTATTCAAGGAAAGTAGAAAGCGGGTACCTCAAGACTCGAAGTGGAGTGAGATTAAATCCGAAGGTGCTTGAATTAGAAGTAGGTGGAGATGATGAATTAGAATTCGGGTTTGTGTCAACACTTGATGTCTCCATCAATACAAGACTTTGAAAAAACAATAGAGTAAACAAGGCAATATATAGGGTTCTTGTTGCTATACAATTTTGGAGTATTAATGCAAATTTTAGTAGCTGAAGAAGAAGAAGAAGTAGCTGAAGGAGGAGGGAGAAAGCTCAGTCATAAACTTAAGGCTAAAGAAAAAAGAAATATTAGAGGAAAATTGGGATAAATGGAGAAATAGTTATTCCAATAATTTTTATGCATTACCAAAAACATAAATTTATGCCAAAAGGAGGAAGGAAGAGTAAATTTAGTTTTCCCTTTTGACTTGGAAACTTGAATAATAATAATATACTCTCTCATGTCCATTTTTACACCTCACTTGAGAACCTATTAATAAAAGAATTTTTTGACTATTATACCTTTATTTAATACTTTTCATTTCTAAATATCTTATGTTATGTAGTCAACTTTTTTCTTCTTTCAAGAACATTTAACACTAAGAGCAAAATAGAAAAACGTAATTAATATACCTTGATTTTTTAAAATCACAACTATTTTGGACCGGAAGGAGTATTAGGATAGATAGGTGATTTCTCAGATGAAAGTATCAAAGTTATCCAAAACTCCTCTTCTAAGAATGCAACATGCAATTTAGTCTAACGGTGCTTGAAAGCCTTTGTTAGAATAATTATTCCTGAAATATTTTTACTATATGATTAGATTGAGTACACATTATAATACATACGACAACTACGGGTCAATTGATTTTTTGGCCTTTTATAAACTTGTTTTTAGTTTTATGACTTTACCTCTTTTTTTTATACCTGGAAGAGATCTTTCATTTACACATAAGAGATCTAAAAAAGATATTTTCTTAAATTAAACATTGTAAAATGCCAAGAAGGCCTAAAACTTCCTACAACTACTATGATAAAACCGTGTGCAGACTAAACATATTCCTCAATGATGTACACTCTTATGCATCTCTTTCTCGTTTAACTGCTCAATTTTTCTTCAATGTCTGTATTATTTGCTCTTCTTCTACATAGGCAACTGATTTTCAGTCAACAACTTCGTTGTTTATAGGCTTCGAATGTTGAATTCATTTCACCGATTTTTTCCGATAGTTAAATATAGAACTCAAGCCTATATACTCGTATCGACAATATCAAAATTGGCACCGATGTTGAAGTCTATATTACACAAAGTAAAATCTTAAAATAATCGTTCGAAGAAATAAAGGAAATAATAGACTATATACAGTCCAAGATCGACATGCCAAATAATGTCTTATTTTAAGTGCTAGCATTAGATTGTGGTTATCCAAAGACTCTCTAATAAAAAGACACTTTATAAACTTTCCATTCATAATATTTTTTTCTATATAGAACCCTCTTTGACCATTATCCTTAAGGACTTCTACAGTCAATAAATTTTTTCATATATATATGTCTGCAATTTAAAATTCATCATGGATTAGTAGAAGTTTTATTTACTTGAATTTTTGTTTATAGTTTTAGTTTCATTATATTGTAATTGAAATTCTAGTTATTTGACGCTTAATTTATGTTATAGTATGAAGTTCATGGTCTTGAAACCTTAGCTTTGCTTTCAGCTAGAGCTTGAGATGTAAGTTGGGTGTTGGGGATTTTGAATGGCCAGGAGAATTTTTTTTAAGTTTACGATCCCTTATATGCTATAATAAAAGAGTATTGAAATTGGATCAAATGTGTGTGTTGACCCATAATATGGGAAGTGAGGATTTGAAGGACCGTTGATATTAATTCTAAGCGGTGTTGCATAGGTTGTTAGAGCCTCACATAATTTTGAAAAATAATAGAACTAACTTTAATGAGGAAGTGAGGATTTGAAGGACTACTGATATTAATTCTAGGCGGTGTTGCATAGGTTGTTAGAGCCTCACATAATTTTGAAAAATACTAGAACTAACTTTAACGAGGACACAGTTCATAAGAGAATACGCATGTTGTTTGGGAAAATCGTGGGTTAACCCACACGCAATCCATACAAAGCAAATAGAGAAGAAAAAGAATACACGAATTTAGAGAGGTTCGGTTAAGCCTAATCATCGAGGCAGAAGCAGAGAACTGAGAAAAATAGCATAGTACAAATAATTCTCACCTAAAACCCTTATATATAGATCTCAAGTAGTCTCAAACCTATAAGAGAAAGGTTTTCCCAATCCTACAATGACGATTAATTTTTCTTTCTCAAATCTATTAGATTAATGAGTTTCCTAAACCTATATGGATTATGGGTTTCTGAAAAATAAAAAATAGTGATTCATGCTACAAATAACAATTCTTTCCCTTGACATGAATTTTCTTCTCAATAGGAACAACATCTCTCTGTTTTATCCTCAATCCTCGCCAGGGCTCTACCAATTACTGCACATATCAACCAAGAGACTCAATCTCTTCACCCATTGCACAAATCCATCGATCTGTTTCTAGACTAGAAAAAGCTTCTTTTAAGCTATTATAGGCTCAAACACGTTAATGGTCTCTATAACTGACAAGGTAAATATTTGTAACGATTCGGCCGGTCGTTTTGAGTATTGTAGCTCCATTTTTCTATTTATTGCTTATTCTATGTTCATTTATGGTTATGTGGCTTACCGGGGTGGTTCGTTTGGTTCCGGGATGTTTCGGAATGAATTGGGGCACTTAGTCCCAAGGTTGGAAGTTTAAGTTGGAAGAGTTGACCGGATGTTGACTTATGAGTAAACAACTCCGAAATAGAGTTTAGATGGTTCTGATAGTTTTGTATGGTGATTTTGAACTTAGGAGTATGTCCGGATATTGATTTAGAGGCTCGTAGGTTGTTTTGGCTTGAATTGGCGAAAGTTGAAAGTTGTAGGTTTGGAAAGTTGAGAAGTTTGACCGAGAGTTGACTTTGTTGATACCGGGCTCGGATTTTAGTTCCTAGAGTTAGAATAGGTCAATTGTATCATTTATGACCTGTGTGCAAAATTGAGGTCAATCGGAGTTGGTTTGGTGTGTCTCGGCATTGGTTTTAGAAGTTGAAAATTCAATAGTTCATTAGGCTTGAATTGGGGTGCGATTCGTATTTTCGATGTTGTTTGATGTGATTTGAGGCTTCGACTAAGTTCGTATGATATTGTAGGATGTGTTAGTATGTTTGGATGGGGTTCCGGAGGGCCTCGGGTGAGATTCAGATTGATTTCGGATTGAATTTGGCCTTATGGAATTGCTGATTTTTCTGGTATCTGGTTTCCTCTCACGCGATAGCGTGAAGAGAATGGCCAACCCGTAGGGTTAATTCTGGTAGGAGAATATTTGTTCAATGTGTTCGCGAGTTTGTTTATGCGATCGCGGAGCTTTGGTTAGTTGTGCACCGCGAACACGGGTGACGGGACGCATCCGCGAAGAAGGAAGGGGAGGTCTGGGAAGTTCACGCATTTGTTCTTCGCGATCACGTGTCCTTGTCCGCGATCGCATAGGTCTGGGTTGCTGAGCATCGCGTTCACGACTGGTTGTTCGCGTAGACCATTTCTTGAGGGCAGTAAGCTTTGTTCTTCACGATCGCGAGCGAATTTCTGCGATCGCGAAAGGGAACACCTGGGCAGACTATTTAATTTCAAAAATGATGGTTAGAGTATTATTTCATATTTGGACTTAGGGAGCTCGGCTAGGAAGATTTTTGAGAGGGATTTCACTACAAATTAAGAGGTAAGCTATTTTTTATCACTTTTGTCCAATAATATTGAATACCCATTGACTTCTACACCTAGATTATGTGTTTTAAGGTGAAATTTGGGGAATTTTGGACTTTGGATTGGAGAGTAAGATTTAGGGGTTTGAGGTTCGATTTGTGGTCGGGATTGGATGATTTTGGTATGGTTGGACTCGTTATTGAATGGGTGTTCGGATTTTATAAAATTTGTCGGGTTCCGAGGCATGAGCCCGATGTTGACTTCTTGAATTTGGTTAAAGAACTTAGCTTTATCGTATGGAATCGATTCCTATAGCTTGTATTGATTATATTAAGTTGTTTGTGACTAGATTCGAGTCATTCGGAGGCTGATTCGCGAGGCAAGAGTTTGTTGGAGCATAGAGTTGCGCACTTTGAAGTAAGTAACACTTCTAAACTAGGTACTGAGGGTATGAATCCCTAAAATAAGTGTTATGTGGTTGGTGTTGAGGTGACGCACATGCTAGGTGACGGGCGTGTGGGTGTGCACCGTGAGTTATTTGCTTAAGTTGAAATTATATACTCAGTCATATTCATTCATTTACATATCATATCTTAGTCTCTGTTATTATTTACTGTTACATCATGTTATCATTGTTCGGGCTGAGTGGTATGAGATTTGTGAGCCCGTTAGACTGGAGAGATTGATGGCTGAGTTGGGGCCTGAGAGCCGGATTGTGAATGATATTTATGGGATTGGGTTGCACGGCGCAACAGTTATTTATAGGATCGGGCAGCATGCCGCATCAGGCCTTATTGGCTCATTTATGGGATCGGGTTGTACGCCGGAGCAGGCTTTATTGACTTATTATAGGATCGGACAGCATGCCACAGCAGGCCATGTTGGCTATATATTAGCGCTTGGGCAGGATCCGCCTCTCCGGAGTCTGACATACAAGCAGTGAGCGCAGGTATCGTACAGTGATGAGTGACTGTGTGTAATGAGTAGGAGTTGAGACAGACAGATTGAGTACTCTGAGAGCGTGAGTACTTGGAAGTATCATTATGATGCATTACATTTGACATGCATATTTGATATATAGTCGTAAAGATGTAACATTCCTCATGCTAGCTGTACTTGACATATTTTATCAGTGTTGAGCTTAAATTGTTGAACTCGAAAGCATGTCTACATTTCTGTACTATGTACGAACTGATTATGGAAGTTCTCTAAGTTATTACTGTCATTTACCTGTTATATCTGTACTATCATTACCCGTATTCGGACTGTATCTTTCTGAGCTCGCCACTGCTTTCAGCCCAAGGTAGCCGTGTTACTTATTGAGTACATTGGGACGGTTGTACTCATACTACACTCTGCAATTCATGTGCAAATTCAGGTACATCTGGACACGGCGATTGCTAGATTTGGTGCAGTATCTGCTCGAAGATTATTGAGGTAGTTGCTATGACGCCCGCAGACCTCGACTCTGCTTCCTTTCAGTTTATCAGTACTGTTCTATTTTCCAGATAGTTGTATTAGAGTTTTAGACTGTGTTGACACTTAGTAGCTTATATACTCAGTGACATCAGGATTTTGGGATTGTTGTAGTTGAGTCACAGTTGTTCTTATCAGTTATTTATGAGATTTTCACTGTTAAACTTATTAAATCATGTTTCTGATTTAACATGCGTAGTTATTATGTGATTGTCGGCTTTCCTAGTAATGTGATGGGCGTTATCACGACATGTTGATATTTTGGTCGTGATAAGTTGGTATGAGAGCACTAGGTTACTTAGGTCTCACGAGTCATAAGCAGATTTAGTACAGTCTTGCGGATCGGTAAGGAAACGTCTGTACTTATCCTGGAAAGGCTACTGAACCATTAGGAAACTTCACTTTCTTGTATTCTTGTCGTGTAGATTTGTTGATTGTGGAAACTAAAATTCAATTATTCTATTCTCTCACAGATGATGAGGACACGTGTGACCAGATCAGGCGGACGACCACCAGTACCACCAGGTAGGGCCGCGAGAGGCTGGGGCTGCGGTAGAGGCCGAGGTGCTGCTCGTATAGAAGCTAGAGCAGCACCTGTGGAGCCACCAATTTCTCCAGCTCAGGAGCAGATACCAGATGTAGTTGAGCCGGTGGGACCAACTCAGGTACCAGTTGTGCCCATTGTGATTCTAGGCCTTCAGGAGGCATTGGCCCAGATATTGACTATATGCTCTAGCCTTGCTCAGGCTTTCATTTCAGGCCGCATTAGCCATTTCTCAGGCCGGGGGAGGTGCTCAGACTCCCGTTGCCCGTACTCCATAGCAGGTGGTTCAGGGATTTTAAACACCGGGAGTACTACCAGCCCAACCGGTTGCAGCTACTCGGGCCCAGGTTGCTCCACATATGAGTAACGAGGAGTAGAAGAGACTAGAGCGGGTTGGGAGGCTCAGGCCTCCAGAGTTCAATGGGGCTGAGTCAGAGGATGCTCAGGATTTCTTAACAGGTGCCAGTGGATCCTTCGCACGACGGGTATTCTGGAGACTAGTAGAGTCTCATTTACTACTTTTCAGCTATCGGGGGGTAGCCTTCAGATGGTGGGAAGGCCTATGAGTTGAGCAGGCTAGCCGGCGCTGCACCACTTATGTGGCATGAGTTCTCAGTTCTCTTCTTAGAGAATTTTGTTCCACAGACCCGCAATGAGGAGTTACTTAGGTAGTTTGAGCAGCTACGCAAGGAGGGTATGTCAGTGACCTAGTATGAGATGAAATTTTCAGAGTTGGCACATCACGCGATATAGTTGGTTCCCACATAGAGGGATTGGATTAGGAGGTTCATTGATGGCCTCAACTATGGACTGCGTTTCGTCATGACTCGGAGATTGCATCAGGTGCTAGGTTAGACAAGGTGGTTGATATTGCTAGATGCCTAGAGCAGGTTCGTAGTCAGGAGCGTGAGGAGAGGGAGGCCAAAAGGCCTCGTGGTTCAGGTAGTTTCAGCAGTGCCTTATCTTGAGGGCAGTCCCACCACAACAGGGGTCGTCCTTATAGGCCCGCTCAGATGGATCGTCCGGTTCATCGTGGTGCATCAGCTAGCCATGGTTCATACAGTGCTCGTCTGAGTTAATCATCTCTTAGTGCCCTCCCAGCTTAGAGTTCATCTCGTGCTCCATCAGTTCAGGGTTCATCTGTACGAAGTCCTTCTAGTAGTTATTGTGGTTCTCGGGGTCCGATTCAATACCAGCTGCCATTGATGGATCAGAGTTGCTTTGAGTGTAGAGAGTTTGGGCATATGAAGAGGCATTGTCCCCATCTTTTAGGAGGTCCAGTTCAGCAGAGGGGTCAGGCTATAACTTCCGCACTAGTTATTTCACCACACGCTCAGCCAGCTCGGGGTGGGGCTCAGACAGCTAGAGGTCGCCCTAGAGGGGGAGGCCGATTAGGTGACTGTCAGGCTCGATGCTATGCTTTTCCCACCAGGTCAGAGGCTGTTGCTTCAGACGCAATGATCACAATTATTGTTTCAGTATGCCACATGGATGCTTCTATATTATTTGACCCTGGTTTCACTTATTCATATGTATCATTGTATTTTGCTCGTTATTTGGATATGCCCCGTGATTCCTTAGTTACACTTGTTCATGTGTCTACGCAGTGAGTGATTCTATTATTGTGGACCTCATATATTGGTCATGTGTGGTGACTATTGGGGGATTGGAGATGAGAGTTGATCTATTATATTATGTCTGATTTTGACGTGATTTTGGGTATGGATTGGTTGTCCCCATGTCATGCTATTCTGGATTATCATGCTAAGACCGTGACATTGGCGATGCCGGGATTGCCTAGGACTGAGTGGAGAGGTTCTCTGGACTACGTTCCTGGTAGGGTGATCTCATATTTGAAGGCCCAACAGATGGTTGAGAAGGATTGTCTGGCATATATGGCTTTTGTGAGGGATGTTGGTGTTGATACTCTTGCTATTGATTCTGTTCTGGTAGTGCGAGACTTTTCGGATGTGTTTCTTGCAGGCCTGCCGGGCATGCCACTCGACAGGGATATTGATTTTGGTATTGACTTGGTGTCGTGCACTCAGCCCATTTCTATTCTTCTGTATCATATGGCACCGACAGAGTTTAAGGAATTGAAAGAGCAACTTCAGGAGCTTCTTAATAAGGGGTTCATTAGGCCTAGTGTGTTACCTTGGGGTGCACTGGTTCTGTTTGTGAAGAAGAAGGATGGTACAATGCGGATGTGCATTGATTATAGGAAGTTAAACAAAGTTAAAATTAAGAACAAGTATTATTTGATGCGCATTGATGACTTATTTGACCAGCTTCAGGGAGATAGAGTGTTCTCTAAGATTGATTTGAGGTCTGGGTATCACTAGTTGAAGATTCAGAACTCTGATATTCTGAAGACGACATTCAGGACCCGCTATAGTCACTACGAGTTCCTTGTGATGTCATTTGGGCTGACCAATGCCGCCGCAATATTTATGCATCTGATGAACAATGTATTCCAGCCATATCTTGTTTTGTTTGTCATAGTATTTATTGATGATATCCTTGTGTAATCACGTTGCTAGGAGGATCATGCACATCATTTGAGGATTGTACTACAAACGTTGAGGGAGAAGAAACTTTATGCTAAATTCCCCAAGTGTGAGTTTTGGCTCGGTTCTGTGGCATTCTTGGAGCACGTGGTGTCCAGTGAGGGGATCACGTTAGATCCTAAGAAGATTTAGGCAATTCAGAGTTGGCCTAGACCGTCTTCAGCTACTGAGATTTGGAGTTTTCTTGGTTTGGCCGGATATTATTGTCGCTTTGTGGAGGATTTCTCGTCCATTACTGCACCTTTGACTAGATTGACCCAGAAGGGTGCCCCATTCAGGTGGTCTGATGAGTGTGAGGAGAGTTTTCAGAAGCTCAAGAATGCCTTGACCACAACTCCAGTTCTAGTTTTGCCTTCAGCATCGGGTTCATATACAATGTATTGTGATGCTTCTCAGATTGGTATTGAGTGTGTCTTGATGTAGGAAGGTAGAGGATTGCTTATGCTTCACGCCAATTGAATCCCCATGAGAAGAACTACCATATTCATGATTTAGAACCATTATCCATGCATTAAAGATTTGAAGGAATTATCTCTACGGCGTGCTTTGTGAGGTATTTACAGTTCATCGGAGTCTACAACACTTGTTCAAGCAAAAGGATCTGAATTTGAGGCAGCAGAGATAATTGGAGCTGTTAAAAGACTATGATATTACCATTTTGTATCATCCCGAGAAGGCCAATGTGGTGGCCGATGCCTTGAGTAGAAAGGCAGTGAGTATGGTCAGCCTTGCATTTATTCATGTTGGTGAGAGACCGCTTGCATCGGATGTTTAGGCCTTGGCCAATCAGTTCATGAGGTTAGATGTTTCGGAGCCTAGTCAGGTTCTAGCTTGCATGGTTTCTCGGTCTTCTTTATATGAGCGCATCAGAGAGCGTTAGTATGATGACCCCCATTTGCTTTTCCTTAAGGACACGGTGATGCCAAGGAGGTTTCTATTGGAGATGATGGGGTGTTGCGGATGCAGGGTTGGATTTGTGTGCCCAATGTGGATGGGTTACGTGAGTTGATTCTTGAGGAGACCCACAGTTCGCGGTATTCCATTCATCCGGGTACCGCAAAGATGTATCAGGACTTGAGGTAGCACTATTGGTGGAGGAGAATGAAGAAAGATATAGTGGAGTTTGTAGCTCGGTGCTTGAACTATTAGCAAGTGAAGTACGAGCATCAGAAGCCGGGCGATTTGCTTCAGAGGCTTGAGATTCCTGAATGGAAATGGGAGTGTATCACCATGGACTTCGTTGTTGGACTCCCATAGACCTTGAAGAAATTTGATGTTATTTGGGTGATCGTGGACCGGTTGACTAAGTCCGCACATTTCATTCCGATGGTGAATACCTATTCCTCGGAGCGGTTGGCTGAGATCTATATTCGCGAGATTGTTTGTCTTCACGGTGTTCCGGTGTTTATTATTTCTGATTTCGGCACGCAGTTCACATCGCAGTTTTGGAGAGCAGTGAAGCGAGTGTTAGGCACACGGGTTGAGTTGAGTACAACATTCCACCCTCATATGGGCGGACAGTCCGAGCGCACCATTCGGATATTGGAGGATATGCTACACGCTTGTGTTATGGATTTTGGGGGTTCTTAGGATCAGTTTCTACTGCTTGCAGAGTTTGTTTATAACAACAACTACCAATCAAGTATTCAGATGGCTCCATATGAGGCCTTATATGGTAGGTAGTGTCGATCTCCAGTTGGGTGGTATGAGCCGGGGAAGGCTAGGTTATTGGACACGAATCTGGTCTAGGATGCCTTGGAAAAGGTCAAGTTGATTCAGGATCGGCTTAGTACGGCACGGTCTAGACAGAAGAGTTACGCCAATCGGAAGGTCCGTGATATTGCCTATATGGTAGGAGAGAAGGTATTACTCAGAGTTTCACCCATGAAGGGTGTTATGAGGTTTGGGAAGAAGGGCAAGTTGAGCCCTCGGTATATTGGCCCTTTTGAGGTGCTTGAGAGGATTGAAGAGATGGCCTACAAGCTTGCACTGCCACCTAGTCTATCGAGTTTTCACCCAGTGTTTCATGTTTCAATGCTCCGGAAGTATTTCGGTGATCTGTCTCATGTTATGGACTTCAACAAGGTTCAGTTAGATGGATATTTGACTTATAATGTGGAGCCGGTGGCCATTTTGGATCGGCAGGTTCGAAAGTTGAGATCAAAGAATATAGCTTCAGTGAAAGCACAATGGAGAGGTGAGCTAGTCGAGGAGGCTACTTGGGAGACCGAGTGGGAGATGCGGAGTAGCTATCCACACCTATTTTAGACTCCATGTATGATTCTAGACCCGTTCGAGGATGAATGTTTGTTTAAGAGGGGGAAGATGTAACAACCCGATCGGTCGTCTCGAGTATTGTAGCACTATTTTACCATTTATTTCTTATTCTATGTTCATTTATGGTTATGTGACTTGACGGGGTGGTTGGTTTGGTTCCGGAGATGTTTCGAAATACATTGGGAGACTTAGTCCCAAGGTTGGAAACTTAAGTTGAAAGAGTTGACCAGATGTTAAATTATGAGTAAACTACTCCGAAATGGAGTTTAGATGGCTCCAATAGCTTCAAATGGTGATTTTGGACTTAGGAGTATGTCCGAATATAGATTTGGAGGTCCGTAAGTCGTTTTGGCTTGAATTGGCGAAAGTTGAAAAGTTGAAGGTTTGAAAAGTAAGAAGCTTGATTGTGAGTTGACTTTGTTGATACCAGGCTAGGATTTTGGTTTCGGGAGTTGGATTAGGTCTTTTGTGTCACTTATGACTTTTGTGCCAAATTTGAGGTCAATCAGAGTTGGTTGGTGTGTTTCGGCATTGGTTTTAGAAGTTGGAAGTTCAATAGTTCATTAGGCTTGAATTGGGATGCGATTCGTATTTTCGATGTTCTTTGATGTGATTTGAGGCTTCGAATATGTGTGTATGAGGTTTTAGGATGTGTTGGTATATTGGGATGAGGTCATGGGGGCCTCGGGTGAGATTTTGATTGATTTAGAATTGAGTTTGGCCTTATGGAATTGTTGATTTTCTAGTTTCCTCTTACGGGATTGCGTGAAGAGAGTGGCGACCGTGTAGGGTTAATTTTGGCAGGAGGATTTTTGTTCAACGCGTTCGCGAGTTTTTTTACACGATCACGGAGCTTTGGTTAGTTGTGCACCGTGAACGCGGGTGATGGTACGCGTCCGCGAAAAAGGAAGGGGAGGTCTGGGAAGTTCATGCGTTTGTTCTTCCAGATCGCGAGGTCTGAGTTACTGAGCATCGCGTTCATGACTCATTGTTTGCGTTCGCGTAGACCATTCTTGAGGGCATTAAGCTTTGTTCTTCGCGATCATGAAAGGGAACACCTAGGCATACTATTTAATTTAAAAAATGAGGGTTAGAGTATTATTTCATATTTGAACTTGGGGAGCTCAGCTAGGGGCGATTTTTGAGAGGGATTTCACTACTAATCAAGAGGTAAGCTATTTTTGATCACTTTTGTCCAATAATATTGAATACCCGTTGATTTCTACACCTAGATTATATGTTTTTACGGTGAAATTTGGGGGATTTTGGACGAGGGATTGGAGAGTAAGATTTGGGGATTTGAGGGTCAATTTGTGGGTGGAATCGGATGATTTTGGTATGGTTGGACTCGAATGGGTGTTCAGATTTTATAAATTTTGTCGAGTTCTGATGCGTGGGCCCAGGATTGAGTTTTGGGTCGACTTTTTGAATTTGGTTAAAGAATTTAGCTTTGTCGTATGGAATCGATTCCTATAACTTGTATTGATTATATTAAGTTGTTTGTGACTAGATTCGAGTTGTTCAGAGGCTGATTCGGGAGGCAAGGGTTTGTTGGAGCATTGAGTTGCGCACCTTGAGGTAAGTAACACATCTAAATTTGGTACTAAGGGTATGAATCTCTAAAATACGTGTTATGTGGTTGGTGTTGAGGTGACGCACAAACTAGATGACGGGCGTGTAGGCGTGTACCGTGGTAATTATAACTCGTTTGATTTTGTGGTACTGTGTAGTTATCTTGTCTTGTTCTATCCGCGGAATTTTGATGTGTTAAAGTAATTGAGCTGTGATTCATGTTAGAAATCATGTTTAGATTATGTGCTTATTTTGTTGGGACCCACTGAGGTCATTTCTGCTGTTGAGTTATTTGCTTAAGTTGCAATTATATACTCATTCATATTCATTCATTTGCATATCATATCTCAGTCTTTGTTATCATTTAGTGTTACATCATGTTAACATTGTTCGGGCTGAGTGGTATGATATTTATGAACCCGTGAGACTGGAGAGATTGATAGCTGAGTTGGGGCTTAAGAGCCGGATTATGAGTGATATTTATGGCATCAGGCTGCACGTCGCAGTAGTTATTTATGTGATCGGGTTGCACGCTGCAGCAAGCCTTATTGGCTAATTTATGGGATCGGGTTGCACGTCGCAACAGGCTTTATTGAATTATTATTGGATCGGGCTGCATGCCGCAACATGCCATGTTGGTTGTATACTAGCGCTTAGGCAGGATGCGTCTCTCCGAAGTCTGACATACCAGCAGTGAGGGCAGGTACAGTACAGTGCTGAGTGATTGTGTGTGATGAGTGGGAGTCGAGACAGACATATTGAGTACTTTGAGAGCTTGAGTACCTGGGAGTATTGCATTACATTGGCATGCATATTTGACATATAGTCATAGAGATGTAACATTCCTCATGCTAGCTGTACTTGGCATATTTTATTTGTGTTGAGCTTAAATTGTTGAACTCGAAAACACGTCTACATTTTTGTACTGTGTACGAACTGATTATGGAAGTTCTCTGAGTTATTACTATCATTTACCTGTTATATATTTACTGTCATTATTTGGATTCGGACTGCATCTTTCCGAGCTCGTCATTGCTTTCAGCCCAAGGTTAGTCCTGTTACTTATTGAGTACGTTGTGTTGGTTGTACTCATACTATACTCTACACTTAGTGTGCAAATTCAGGTACATCTCGACGCGGTGGTTGCTAGATTTGGTGCAGTATCTGCTCGAAGACTATTGAGGTAGCTGCTATGACGTCCGCAGACCTCGACTCTCCTTCCTTTCAGTTTATTCAGTACTGCTCTATTTTCCAAATAGTCATATTATAGTTTTAGACTGTGTTGATACTTAGTAGCTCATGTACTCGGTGACACCAGGATTTTGGGATTGTTGTAGTTGAGTCGCAGTTGTTCTTATCAGTTATTTATGAGATTTTCACTGTTGAACTTATTAAATCATGTTTTTAATTTAACATGCGCAGTTTTTATGTAATTGTTGGATTGCCTAGTAATGTGATAGGTTCCATCACGACATGTTGAGATTTGGATCGTGATAATATTACGACCCAAAATCCCAACCAAACAGGTTGTGATGGCGCCCAACCCCACTTGCTAGGCAAGCCAACACTTAACAATAATAATAAAAATAGGATTAAATATCTAACAGCATAATATCATAAATAAAGTGTAAAAGCTCAAAAATTAACATTATAAGTCTAAAACCATCACAACTATCTAAATAACTTCCCAAGACTGGTGTCACTAATTACATGAGCTCTATAGAATACTAAATACAGAGTCTGAAATAAATATAGCACTATTTGAGTCTAATAAATAGTAATGAAGAAAATAGGATGGTGACTTCAAGGACTGCGAACGGATATGCAGCTCTACCTCAAGTCTCCGATGGCAACAACTAAGCACCAATGGCGTAGCCACCCTACGCCAAGGGTGGTCAAGCGCACACCCTTTGCTGAAAAATTATATTGTGTATATAAGTTAAATACTACTTTATATGGATATATATATTATAGTTCGAATACCCTTAACACAATTGAGTGAGGCAGTCTAGAGGCTAAGGGTTTTCAAAGTGATGTGTTGTTTTATTGGTTCAAAGTTCTCTGCCCATTTTATTTGCCAAAACTAAACAACCATGTGTGGTCTATTTGATTCTTTTGCAATCTAAAAAATTTTCTAATAAAATAACTCTTAAAACTTAAAATTTGTGTAGAAATAAACAACAAATCTTACAAGTAAGTTTTTAACTAAAAGTTATTTCTTAAATAAATTTTATAATTTAAAAGTCAAGCTCTACAAAACTTTTGGTACACTATTCACCAACAAAAAAAATTATTGACTTATTTAATGTTTGAACACCCTTTACGAAATTTCTGGCTACGCCACTGTTAAGAACCTCTCGGGACTCTACTGGGATCAATACATGGATCTGCACAAGCAGTGTAGAAGTGTAGCATGAGTACAATCTATCTAATGTACTTAGTAGGTATCAAACCTAACTCCTACGAGGTAGTGACGAGGCTATGACAAGAAGCCCACTTAGTAAACTTGTGCAGATAATTAAAGGAAAAGCATACAAGAAAACAATAAATATTATGTAAATAAACAGATAAGTGAACAAGTAAGCATGTTTTCCGAATTCCACAATTTCTGCATAAATCCAAGAACCAAATCCACATAGAGGAAACGACACATATAAGCCATATGATATAAGTCTCCATATCGCATAAAATGAATAGGCACAAAATAACATGGCAAATTGCATGAAAACATTTGTCGTGCATATGTCTCTCATCCTCACCGCAAGGAGACACCGATCGTGCATTAATCATATCAAATGACACGAAAACATCCATCATGTCAATATCTTTCATCCTCGCTGAATGAAAAAACCCATCGGGCAATAGCACTCGTCCTCGCCAAGTATATGAATATCAATAACAAGCATTATGGAACGTATATATATATATATATATATATATATATATATATATATAGGAGCATGAGAAAAGAATAAGCATGATAATGTACGTGGGAGATATGTCTTTAACATCAATATGCCAAACATAATAACAAGGCCTCAACATAATCTAACAAGAAGATGAATAGTGATATCATAATATTTCAACAACTTCAACCATCTATGTTGCCTCAAATTCAAATACTTTTGCTTGAATAGATGCGGAAGACTCCGATGATCAGTGTAAACCTTACAATACACGCCATACAAGTAGTGCCTCAAAATATTGAGCGCGTGAATAATAACCGCCAACTCCAAATCATGTACCAGATAGTTTTCCCTATGGGGTTTCAACTGGCATGACACATAGGCAATTACCCTACCGTCCTGCATCAAAACACACCCAAGACCAACACGCGAAGCATAACAATAGACAATATACATCTCTGATCCTGAGGGCAACACTAAAATTGGAGTTGTAGCCAAAGCATTCTTGAGCTTCTGAAAGCTCTCCTCACACTCGGCAGACCATCTAAACGGAGTGCCCTTCCGAGTCAACTTGGTCAATGAAGCTGTAATAGATGAGAACCCTTCCACAAAATGATGATAGTAACTAGGCAGCCTAAGCAACTCCTGATCTTTGTAGTGGTGGAAGTCTTAGACAACTCTAAACTACCTCAATAATATTTAGATCCACGTTGATCCCGTCACTAGACACCACATGGCCCAAAAATACCACCGAGTCCAACCAAAACTCACACTTGGAGAACTTAGCGTATAACTTCTTCTCCCTCAAAATCTAAAGCACAATCCTCAAATGTCGCTCGTGCTCCACGATACTACGGGAATACACCAATATATCATCAATGCACATAGTAACAGATAAATATAAATAACGCTGGAACACATTGTTCATCAAATGCATGAAAGTTGCTAGGGAATTAGTCAAACCAAAAGACGTCACCAAAAAATCATAATGCCTAAACAAGTCTTAAAAGCCATCTTATGGATGTCGGAAGCCCTGATCTTTAATTGGTGATAACCCGATTTCAAGTCAATCTTTGAGAACACCCTCGCACCCTGAAGCTGATCAAATAAATCATCAATGCGTGACACTGGATACTTATTCTTAATGGTAGCCTTTTTCAATTGCCTATAATCAATACATATTCTCACGGATCCATATTTCTTCTTTACAAACAACAACGAGGCACCCCAAGGTGTAACACTCATCTTGATGAACCCTTTATCCAACAACTCGTGTAGCTGCTCTTTCGATACCTTCAACTCAGCTAGCACCATGCAATACAGTGAAATAGATATGGCCTAAGTGTTCGGTACCACATTAATACCAAAATTAATATCCCTATCGGGTGGCATGTCTGGTAGGTCTGCACTGCTGGAACTGACTCAACAGTAGAAGTATTAACACTAAAATTTCTGACAAAAGCTAGATACGCTAAACACCCCTTCTCAACCATCCGTTGAGCCTTCAAAAATGAGATCTTTCTACTCGGAGTGTGACGAAGAGAACCCCTCTATTCCAACCTTGGAAACCCGGCATACCCAACGTCACGGTCTTAACATAACAACAAAAAATAGCGTGGTAAAGAGATAGCCAATCCATACCTAAGATCACATCAAAGTACACCTTATTAACAAAAAGAAGATCGATGCTAGTCTCATAAACCCCAATGGTAACCACTCAAATCCGATACACATGATCCACCATAATAGAATCACCAACATGTGTAGATGTATGAACATGAATATCAAGAGAACCACGAGACATATCCAAATAAGGAGAAAAATATGATGACACATAAGAATAAGTAGACCCCAGGTCAATCAACACAGAAGCATATCTATGACAGACCAATACCAAACCTGTAATCACTGCATCTAAGGCCATCATGTCAGGTCTACCCGAAAAGCATAGCACCGAGCATGACCACCACTAGTAGGAGCTCCTCCAACTTGGCCTTCCCTTTTCGAGTGACCTATAGTTACACGTCCTCTCGGTAGGGGTGGGGCAACTGGTGCAGAAATCGTTAGTTGAGAAAACTGTGGAACTATACCCCTGATAAGTATGGATTTTAACCACTTATTAGTACCTTCTTGCTTGAGTTTTAGTCTGAAAGTATTGATTTTTATTTCCAAAACTAATGAAATTGTGTGAATTGCAGGAATGTTGGAGGATTGGAGCTTAACAAAGAAATTTAACTCAAAAAGGAGTATTCCAGCTCAAAATGGCAAGAAAGAGAACTATAGACAGAAGTGTGGTCTACAAAAGATTATGCGATCCGGTAAAATAAATATGTGGCTGCTAAAGCCTCAGAGGAGTTTGAAGAAGCACGGTCCGCACACCAAATTGTACGACCGCAAAAGCTGGTCGCACTGAGAAGATTTGAAAACATTTAGAGATGATGCAAAAAGACTAAGTGTAAAGCCTCGTGAAAGTGCGGTCCGCAATCAAAATATGCGGCCGTAGAAGCTGAAGTGCATCCGCAGATGGAATTATGCGGCTGCAACATTCCTCCTAACTCAAGAGAAGAAGAAAAGTGCGGTCCGCACATGGAATGGTGCGGTTGCAGAACCTCCTGAAGGGTATTTTTGTCAACGAATTTCTGGATACTATAAATAGATGGGAAACACTTTTAGGGCAAGTTTTGTATTCCTAGCAGTTGTAGCGATTATATTTTACCCTTTTGGGAAATTTATGACCAAAATTGGAGAAGACTCATTAGTTTTATCAATTAATTGTAGTTTATGGCTTTAATTACTTCTTCTACTTTGTTTTCTTTGCTTTCTAGCATGAGTAGCTAGATTTTATCTATGGTTGTCACCCAACACTAGTGTGTAAATCTTATGGGTTATTAATTCTAATGCTTGTTTATGATTGGATATTTGTTATTTAGCCTTGTTTATGCATTATTTCTAGAATTAATGGTTGCGAACATTGATTCATGTCTATTTGACTTAGTTCTTGCTTGAAAAAAGAGGAACCTAGTCTAGGAAAACTTGGCTTACAATAATTGAGCTAGTTAAGGTTTTGGCTAGTTTGATTAAAGGGTTTGAATTAGAAGATAGGAAAAACCCGGCTTGGAGTCATATCAATTGATTGCAATGCTACCCAATTGGACTTGAGAAAGCCAATTGGGCATAATCACTCTATAACCGAGAGCTATTGAGTGGGTACTTGAGAATTGAGAGTTATAATACACCTCGATCGGCAAAATAAGTATTAACATAATATACCCATTAGGTTTTCACCTTGGTGAATGTTACATCCCTAGGATTTTCCCAATTTTTTTAAAAACACCAAAAACAATTTCCTCTCTCTCTCTAGTTGCTTTTAATTAGTTTAATTTCTTAGTGTTAATTTGGACAACAATCACTTTTTGTTTGGAAGTATAATTTAGTTGTTTCATGTTCTCTCTTCCAATATCTACCTCAACACCCTTTATAAACACCCTGAGGAATTCGATCCCGCCTATAGTTGGGTATTATAATTGTAACGACCATTTCCACTCACTAATGAATGCGAATTGGGCGTGGATCAATTTTTGGCGCGATCAACGAGAAGATTTTATAGTGTTAGCTATATATTTGAGCGTGTTCTTAAAATATCTTCTTTTCTTTCCATGTTACTAATTTGATGAAGTAATCGTAGGTACAAAATGGCGAAGAATGATCTCGAAACTTTTCCATTGGGCAAGGTGGACGGCGAGGACGAACACCTAGATGATGTGCCTCAAGTGCCACAACCAAATCGTAGAAGCCGTGGTCAACAAGACAACGTGCCCCACCTCCCCACCTCTATCACCACAATCACAAGCGGCGCAACACCGAATTTTGGCCAACGAAGGTTACGCAAGTGCAATAGTCTCTCCTCGTATTAGGGCGAGAAAATTTCAAATTACCAATGTGATGCTCACTTTGATTGAACAATGAGGCTTTTTCACCAGGGCACCTAGTCAAAATGATTACAAACATTTGAAGAGTTTTGTGGATACGTGTTGGAGGAGAAAACAAACAAATGTTTCGGAGGATGATTTGAGGCTAAGGTTTTTTCCCTTCTCCCTATAGGGTAAAGCTTTAGATTGGTTGGAATGATTGCCTAATCATTCGATCCATAGTTGGGATGAATTGGCGGCAAAGTTTATTACTAAGTTTTTCTCTCCCAGGCACATGGCTACTCTTAGGGATGAAATATTAGCTTTCAAGCAAGATCCCAATGAACCGTTGCATGAAATTTGGGAGCGGTATCGGACAATGGTAAAGGAGTGCCCAAACAATGATATGACTGAAAACATGATCCAATAACAAACTTTCTACCATGGTATTAATACTACAAACCAATGTGTGGTCAATCAATTGGCCGGAGGAAACTTTATGACAACACCTTATGCAGAGGAATGTGAGATTCCTGATGTGATGGCAGAAACATCTTCGGCTAGGAAATCCCGAGCTAATGCTCCACAAGGTGATCCCAACATGATTCATCTCCATAAAGAGTTGCAAGACCATGGGCAAGACATTGCCGAATTGACAACAACTATGACCTAACTCGCCATGGCCCAATTTAATCAAGTTCAAGCTCCTAAGCAAGTTCATGCTATGGAAGGGGTAAATGTGTTGGTCAAAAAGAAGAGGACCAAGGGTCCACAATTTTAATCCTGAGTGGAGAGTTATGCACAAGATGATGGCAGTTTTGATCAAGATGATTCTTATCATGAGCAAAAAGAAGAGGTACAATTTGTGAACAATTATCAAGGGAAAAGGAACAATTTCCAAGGCTCTAATCAACAACAATGGTGACCATAAAATAACCAAGGAAATTGGGGTTCGAACAATCAAGGGAATTGGCACAACAACAACAACCAAGGAAATTGGAGAGGAAACAACCAAAAGAAATTGGGGAGGCAACAATCAAGGTAGTTGGGGAAACTATAACAATCAAGGAAATTGGGGATCGGGTTTTCAAAGGCTCCTAATGTACCAACAACCTATCAACCCACCTCCTTATCCTTACCATGGTTCAAGCTCTTCAAACAATGAGATGGTCCGTATTGAGAACATGTTCAGGAAAATGATGGAGAAGAATGTTGATTCAGATTCCAACTTGCCTCACATACTACATTAATCCGTAATCTTGAAGTTCAAATGGGACAAATCTCTCAAGCTATTAATACTCGTCCTAAGGGTATACTACCAAGTGATACGGTGGTAAACCCAAAAGGTTGTAACAACACGGGGCATGCTCTGACAGTTATCACAATAAGTGGAAGAGGCGGGAATGCACCCACCTCAAATGAAAGGCGACTTGTGGATGAAGACCAAGTGATACAAGAGGAGTAAATCCCAAAAAATAATGTTCAAGTAAGTGATGAGGTTCAGATTAATATTGATGATAGTGTGGAAGCGACTCATGAGGAGGTGAACCCATCTAGGAATCACATTATTGATATACCGGAGCCAGTAGTACAAAAGGCTAAGGCAACATTGCATAAGCCTCCACCTCCCTATCCTCAAAGACTTGCCAAGAAAAATGATTAGAATCAATTCAAGAAGTTCATCTAGATGATGAAAATCCTCTCTATTAATGTTCCATTGGTAGAAACTTTGGAGCAAATGCCCATTTATGCCAAGTTTATGAAAGATCTTGTGACTAAGAAGAGGTCTATGAATTTTGAAACTATCAAAGTCACTCATCAAGTGAGTGCAATTGTTCATTATATGGCTCCTAAGTTGGAGGATCCCGGTGCTTTCACGATTTCTTGTACTTTTGGGAGTGCCAATTTTGCTAAAGAACTTTGTGATCTTGGGGCGAGTATAAATTTGATGCCCTACTCATGTTTAAAACTTTGGGAATTGGGAAACCAAGACTCACATATATGAGGTTGCAAATGGCCGATCGTACCATAAAGAGGCTGTTGGGAGTGATTGAGGATGTTTTGGTCTGGGTTGATAAATTCATTCTTCCGGCGAACTTTGTTATTCTAGATTGTGAGGTTGATTATGAAGTGACTATTATTATTGGGAGACCTTTCCTTGCTACGGGTAAGGATCTTTGTGATGTGAGCTGGAGAACTCACTTTCGGGGTTGGCGATGAAAAGGTGGTATTCCATGTGTGCAAGTCTATGCGGCAACCAAATAGCAATGAGGTATGTTCTTGGTAACCGATGTTATTGTTGATGATACAAGCGCTACAATCAATGTTGGTGATATGTTGGAAGCCATTTTGCTAAACTTTGATGATGATGAGATGGATAGTTTCATGGAATGTGTGAACTCTTTGCAAGGAAAGGGGTCGTACAACTATGCACCCCAAAAATTGTCTTTGGATCTTGAAAATAGGAAGACTCCTCCTACAAATCCTTCTATTGAAGAGCCACCTAGTTTGGAGTTGAAACCATTTCCACCACACATTCGGTATGAATTTCTTGGCCCTTGTTTGACTTTACCGGTTATGCTTTCCTCTTGTTTGACTAACGTGTAGGTTGATTCCACATTGGCGGTGTTGCAAAAGAGAAAAAAGGCTATTGGGTGGACTTTGGTGGATATTCGGGTTATAAGCCCCACATTTTGCATGCATAAGATCAAGTTGGAGGATGGTGCTAAACCGTCCATTGAACATCAAAGAAGACTCAATGAATCCATGCAAAAGGTGGTCAAGAAGGAGATTATCAAGTGGTTGGATTCCAGGATTGTCTACCCCATTTTCGATAGTTCATGGACCTCTCCGGTTTACTGTGTCCCAAAGAAGGGGGGTATGACGGTTGTTACCAATAAGAAGAATGAGTTGATTCCCACAAGAACGATGACCAGTTGGAGAGTTTGTATGGATTATCGTTAGCTCAACAAAGTCACAAGGAAGGATAACTTTTCACTTCCTTTTATGGAACAAATGCTCGATAGATTGGCCGGCCGTGTTTCTATTATTTTCTTGATGGATACTCAGGCTACAACCAAATTCTTATTGCTCCGGAAGATCAAGAGAAAATAACTTTTACATGTCCTTATGGTACTTTTGCTTCAAGAGGATTTCGTTTGGTTTGTGAAATGCATCGTCGACTTTTAAACGGTGTATGATGGCTATTTTCACGGACAAGGTGGAGGACTACCTTCAAGTCTTCATGGATGAATTCTTGGTGGTTAGGAATTCTTTTGATGATTATTTTGCAAATTTGGACAAAGTATTGGCTAGATGTAAAGAAACTAATTTGGTACTCAATTGGGAGAAATGACATTTCATGGTTGAGGAAGGGATTTTCCTTGGCCATAAGATCTCAAAGAATGGTATTGAAGTTGACAAGGCAGATATTGACGTTATTTCTAAGCTTTCACCCCCACTTCGGTAAAGGGTGTGCGAAGTTTCTTAGGCCATACGGGTTTCTACCGACGCTTTATCAAATATTTCTCTAAAGTGGTGAACACATTGTGTCAACTCCTTGAGAAAGATGACAAGTTTCATTTAAATGATGATTGTATGAGAGCTTTTGAACAATTGAAGCTCAAGTTGACAACTACTCCTATCATTATTTCTCCAAGTTGGAGTTTGTTGTTTGAGCTCATGTGTGTTGCAAGTGACATAGCGGTTGGGACTGTTTTGGCGCAACAAATCAATAATCATACGGTTTACTATGCTAGTAAAACTATGAATAGTTCCCAAATCAATTATACCATTACAGAGAAAGTGCTCCTTGCTATTGTGTTTGCAATTGAGAAGTTACGCCCATACTTGGTAGGTGCCAGAGTTATTGTCCACATGGATCATGCGGCAGTTTACTATCTTATGAGCAAAAAGCAATCTAAAGCTCAGTTGATGAGATGAGTTCTCTTGTTGCAAGAATCTGATATTGACATTCAAGACAAGAAGGGTAGTGAAAACCAAGTGGCAGACTACTTGTCTCGTTTGGAGGAGGAGGGGAGGCCACATGGCAGCCTTGAAATCAATGATTCTTTTCCCAATGAGCAACTTTTGGAACTATCAATGAAAGAGGTACCGTGGTTTGCGAACTTGGCCAATTTTCTTGTGAGTGGTATCATTCCGAATGAGTTCTCTTCAAACCAAAGAAACAAGCTCAAAATAGACCTTTTCCGAATTTTGTACGGATGGGGTGATTAGGAAGAGTGTGCCGGAAGAAGAGCAAAGTGATATTCTTGTAGTTTGTCATTCTTCGCCATATAATGGTCATCATGGTAGAGCAAGAACGAAGGGCAAAGTTCTAAGTTGTGGTTTCTATTGGCCTACTCTTTACAAAAATGCAAATGACTTAGTGAAAATATTTGATAAATGTCAATGGGCCGGTGGAATTTCAAAGAAAAATGAGTTGCCTCTCACAACCATCTCGGAGATTGATATTTTTGATGTTTGGGGCATTGACTTCATGGGCCCTTTTGTGAGTTCTTGTGGAAACACTTACACTTTGGTCGCGGTGGATTATGTGTCCAAATGGGTTGAGGTTGCTGCCTTACCCAAAAATGAGGCTAGAAGTGTAGTGGCTTTCTTGAAAAAGAATAATTTTATAAGATTTGGTACTCCACGTACAATGATAAGTGATGGGGGTCACATTGTTGCAACAAGGCTTTTGAAACTTTACTTATCAAATATGGTGTTACTCACAAGGTCACGACTCCCTATCACCCACAAGCTAGTGGTCAAGTGGAAGTCTCCAATCGAGAGATAAAGAGTATCTTGTCTAAAACGGTAAATGCAAAGCGGACGGATTGGTCCAAGAAGCTTGATGATGCGTTATGGGCTTATAGGACGGCTTACAAAACACCTATCGAAATGTCTCCATACCAGTTAGTGTTCCGAAAAGCTTGTCATCTTCCGGTGGAACTAGAGCACAAGGCAATGTGGCTCTTGAAGAAATTGAATCTTGATTGGGATGTAGCCGCTAACTTGAGGGTTACACACTTGAATGAATTGGATGAGTTCTGATACCATGATTATGAGAGTTCGTTCTTGTACAAAGAAAAGATGAAATATCTTCATGACAAGTACATTTGGAACAAATAGTTCAAGGTCAATGATCTAGTATTATTGTTCAACACAAGATTGATGATGTTTCCCGGGAAGCTTAAGTCCAAGTGGAGTGGTCCGTTTGAAATTTTTAGTGTGACACCCTTTGGTGCATTGGATTTGAAGAACAAGAACAATGAAATATTTCGATTCAATGGTCACCGGGTGAAGCACTACTTGGGAAAGGTTGGAGAGAGACATGTGGTAGCGGTTATTTACTTCACTTGAGGATGCTATGACATTGCATCGTGTTACGACGTTAAATAAGGCGCTTCTTGGGAGGCAATCCAAGTTATTTTCCTTTTTCTCTTTGTAGTTAGATGTTATTTGTTGTTTTTGACTTGATTTGAAGTGTGCTGTAGGGATGCGTGTTAGATGAGAAATGGTAGACATGGTTGTATCGACAAAACAAGAAATATGGACCACACTTTTTCTTTATGCGGCCGTAGAAAAATAATGCCACCATAGAGGACTTTGTGCGGCTGCAGATTCATCTGCGGACCGCACTTCTGGAGCAACTTAGATGGCAAATGACAGATCCTATGAACTTCTTACATGTCAGTGCGGTGCAAAAGTGCGACCTATAGAGAATTGTGCGGCCATACTTGAAATTGTGCGGACCGCACAAGGGTGATTTACCACTGAATGCTAGGTAGCAGAGCGTGGACCGCACTCGTCTCTTTACCCTCTCAAAGTCTCTGGGCATAAATAGAACTTAAGACCTCATTTTACTCTTTTTACACTCTTGAGAATTTATTGTTGCTCTGAGAATCTACCTGAGGATCTAGCACTTTCAAACACACACCACCATTTGCACCCACTAGGATCTTTACACATTTACACCATCTGGTATGCTTCATTTTATGTTCATTTTAATTTTTGAATTTAGTTTTCCTTTTTTGCTTCTTTTTAGGCCATCTGTTATTGTATTCCATCATTGTATACATGTGGGGTAGTTTTGTACTGGGTAATTGATAAAGCATACTAGAATGGGCTGGGTTAACTGATTTCTATGTGTATACCATGTTTCCAAGTAGATTTGAATAAGTTTTTTTAATATTTTTTGCAAAGCCTACGTAAATATTAAAATCTGCCCGTTATGATTCTTTAATGTGCGGCCGCACTTGGATTTGTGTGGTTCGCAGTTTGCTAGTTAAGGCAACTTTGGTTGGATGGTTTCTCTGCGACCGTACTTTAATTGTGCGGACCGCATAATTTCTGGAAAGATCGCACAAATGGTCCGCACTGTCTATCAGAGGCTTGCCCTCTGAGCTTCAAAAGTGCGGACCACACTTCAAATTGTGCGGGCCGCAAATGAGGTCTATAAGAGAAGAAGCATCAGAGCCCTTTGCACATCTGTGCAAAAGTCGAGCCATACTTGGATTTGTGCGGTCCGTACTTCCACTCTACGGGCCGCACTTCAAATTGTGCAGACCACACTTCACCCATTTCTTCTACATGTATAACCAACTGATACCTCATTGCTTCTATGTTGTTCTCACTCACGTACACGAGGCTTAACTATGCTGAATCATGATTTGCAACTGACAATTCTCTTTGTGTTTATACAGATAATGGTAGGATCACGAGGTCAAGGTGAATCTACCAGAAGAAGAGGAGAAGCTTAAAGGGGTCGAGGCAGAGGTGCCTTGCCCCCAAGTGTGCAGAAAACTATTTCGAAGAAAGAAACAGCAGGCTGAAGGAGAGGTAGAGAGCTCTCTGAGTCTAGCTCATATGCCCCGTCTAGGGAAACCTTCGAGGGAAACTCTATGTCAATTCCGGAGGAGCACATTGAGGATCAATCCAGGCCACATGGGCGATCAGATCCTTTGGATGTGACTTCTACATCCCACATCACTTCCTAGGGTTCGGAGTGCTAGTCAGGAGTTTGATGTAGATGTTGCGGGGTCTAATTCTGATGACGTCCCTGATGATATGATAGGGAGAGCAGGTACACATGCAGGTTTAGATAGGACAAAGAAGAAGGAGGCATGGGAAGATAGATTTGTGAGTCGCCAGGCATTCTCTTATTTCCGGATATGGTGGGCTGTGAGGTCTTTGACTCATGAGCGGCAGTTCTTATTGAAAGATTTAGACAAAATCCAGCTATTCTGGAGCAGTTTAAAAAGAGGAAAGAGTGGATGCTATTTACAAAAAAGCCAGTGGATGTAAAGGAGCACCATGTCCGAGAGTTTTATGCCAACACAACGCATATTCTCAAAGGGACAAAGGTCACCAAAGTGCGCAACTTCAAGGTGAAGTTTGACCAGCATACTCTGAATGCATATTTGGGGTTTGATGATATGGATCCAAAAGAGTATTTAGAGAAGTGTGCTTTGAAGGAAGAAGCTAGACCATGGCTTGCGGAGATTCTAGTACTGGGGACCTCTCCCCCTTGGATTGCTACTGGGGTGCCTATCCTCCGGAGCACCATGAGTTTTTAGGCCAAAGGGTGGCAACCTTTGTATGTAGTAGGCTTTACCCGTGCTTGAATGAGAACAACCCGCCCATACCTCGAGCTATTCTTGTGGCTTCTATCATGGCCGGGTACTCGATCAATGTGGGTGTCCCAATGTCGACCAACATCTCCCTGGTGGCACAGCAGAGCGACACCTCTTACCCTTACTCCAATACTATTACAAAGTATTTGACAGATGCCAAGGTGGAGCCCAGGCCATTTGACACCAAGGTTAAGCCGACATGGCCGTTTGATTGGTACAAGCTGCAGGATCCGCGAAACCCGAAGAAGAATGTTCAGCCTTCTACTGGCTAGTCTAATGAACCGGTAGTGGTAGTTTTTGGTCCATCTGATATTCCATCCACATCAGCTGAGCCTTCTACCAGTATATCGACTGTTATGCCTGAGCCACCATCTTCATCTCCCTCTACTACTCCTTCCACAGCTCCTATTGCAGTTCCTACTCTAGCTTCGAGGCCCGTGCCCATGCCTTCAAGACCACTATATGCTTTGCGAGTCTCCCAGACATTGGCGAGTCTCAACAACTAGATACATGCAGCTACTTCAAAGCTATCTGAGATTTCCAGTTCTGTTGCAGGGTAGATATCTATACAGGCACCCCATGATCCCTCTGACATTGATGAGAAACTAAGCAAAATCTTGGACAACAAGAAGGTGATTAGGGATACATTGGTACAACATGGTGCTATGATTGAAAGGTTGAACAAGCAAGTGAAGAAGATGAGGAAGTCCCAGGCCAACAAGAAGTCAGTTGATGAGCTTCGGACTGAGGTGACCCGGCTAGCTACAACAGGAGATTTTTCATTTGACATGCTGCTTAACCTATCCAAGCCCCACCCAGCTCCATCTACATAGGATGCTCCTGCTGCTCCGAATGAGGAGCCGTTCCTTGTCGCCGACACTACTGACGTAGTGCGTGTGTTGTTCACTTCTCCAGCCACTCGCAGACTTGATGATGACATTCCGTTGGCTGAGCCAACTGGGACTGATGCTGCTGGGGAAACAATGATGACTGAGGACACTTAGGGAGTTTCTTCGCCTCTCTACTTTTGCTCTTATTTTATTAAGCATTGGGGACATTGATTATTTTATTCGGAGGGTGGAGCTTATTTTATACATTGGATATATTTGGATACTCTGGAATGTAATAATTGGATGATTCTGTTTTATTTTTATTTTATCTATCTTTAGTAGTTGTTACTTTCATTAGCTTCTTTATTTGTATACTTTGATTTTGTTTATGTTAGTAGTTTCTTTTTATGTTAGTATCTTTTATGTTTTTCTTAGTTGTGTGAATAATAAGCCTTTAGTTTTCTTAATGCCATAGTTCTTTTCAAAGGTGATTTTTTGTGTGAACCGGGTGACTCATCCTGAGGATGGATGGTGTGACAACTTTCTTAAGGGAATGAGTCAATTTTATATTTAGATAGTAATAGTAATAAGTAGTAAAGAATAAAAACCTAATCAAGTCATTCTCTAAAAAGAGTTATTTATGCTTTATTTGGCACCAACACACTTAACTGCATGCCTATGGTTTGAAATAAGGTTTTTGGAAGATAATAGCTCTAGTTAGTGACTTTGATATTCTTGAGTTGACTTTGATAATCATTAAGTGGTTACTTGGACCATAGTGATCTTTAACATGATTGTGATCGTTGTAGGCTTTAGACTCTATCCTCTTTTACGGTCTAGTTGCATGAGAGGTGATGTGATTTTTGTTGCTAGTACAAGTACTTGAGTGGATAGTCTAGAACTTGCCCCAAATGTGTTTCAAGGCAAAATTTTGGTTTGCTTGGTTTGGAAGATGATTGTACGCTTTCCTTGGTCCGTTTGAGCTTTCTATTGCCACCCTATGTTTGCTATCCCTAGTCAACCCCGTTGAGCCTTTAGCCTTTATTTCTTGGTAACCATGCTATAAGCCTTTACGTGTTTTATTTATAATCCTCTCTTGGCACCCCAGACCTTCCTTAGCACACCAAAAAGAGAGAAGAAATGATCTCTATGAAAAGAGAAGGCAAGAAAAGAATGAACAAAAAAAATGCCAAAAGAAAATAAAAAGGGAGATTGGTGAAATCAAGAAGAGGAAACTATCTCTAGTATGAGCATCAAGGGATAAAAAGAATGAAATGAACAATAAAGAGTGATGGCAAGTCTCTTTAGCCCCCAATAAAAAGTGATGCCTCTAAGGGTTTGGTAAATGTGAGCCAAGAAATGAAAAGGTAAAGTGTTTAAGGAAGGGTGTAACCACTTATCCCATATGGTGTCCTACCCCAACCCAAGAGCCTTCATTACAACCCGAAAGAATTCCTACTTTATTTTGAACCAAGTGAGCTTACATTAGTGGAGATCTACATGAGGGGCAAGCCTATGATACTTGAAGCTTTACTTGTGACATTCCTTTGTGAGAGAAGAGTGAATCCTTTATTGCTCTAGAAATTGAGTGTTAATTCTTGAAGTGAGCATGGCAAATGAAAGGTAGAGGGGGAAGAGTTTGGAGTCCACCATGATTTACATGATAGAACAAGAGTCCTTGATGAGTAAAGTCAATTCTTGAAGCTCAAATGTCACATTAAAGTTGTATGCACGTAACATATGTTTTGTAACCTTGTTGAAAATGCATGAGTATTGTGGGTAATTGTTGGTCCCAACGAAGTATGAATCGCTTATATTGACTCTTTGAAATGACCTTTCACTTAGAGGAGGTGGGAACTAATCTATTTGATTGAGAACAAGAAAATACTTAAGTTTGAGAGAGTTTATAAGTGTGGATTTTAACCATTTATTAGTACCTTCTTGCTTGAGTTTTAGTCCGAAAGTATTGATTTTTGTTTCCAAAACTAATGAAATCGTGTGAATTGCAGGCATGTAGGAAGATTGGTACTTAACTAAGAAATCTAACTCAAAAGAAGTATTCCAACTCAAAAAGGCAAGAAGGAGAACTGTAGGCAGAAGTGCAGTCTGCAGAATTAACTGTAGGTAGAAGTGCAGTCTGCAGAAATAATTCGGTAGCCACAGAAGATGATGTGGTCTGCAAAAATAAATATGCAGCCACAAAAGAAGCCCTGAAGCGTCAGAGGAGTTTGAAGAAGCGTGGTCCGCACACCAAACTGTGCGGTCACAAAAGCTTGTCGCATTGACAAGATTTAAAAAAGTTAAGAGAAGGTGCAAAAAGACCAAGTGTGAAGCCTCGTGAAAGTGCAGTCCGCAATCAAAATATGCGGCCATAGAAGATGAAGTGCAGCCATAGATGGAATTATGCGGCTGCAAAATTCCTCCCAAATCAAGAGAAGAAGAAAAGTGCGGTACGCGCATGGAATTATGCTGCTGCAGAACTTCCCGAAGGGCATTTTTATCAGCGAATTTCTGGACACTATAAATAGACGGGAAACACTTTTTAGAGCAAGTTTTGTATTCCTAGCGGCTGTAGCGGTTGTATTTTATCCTTTTGGGAAATTTGTGACCGCAAAACAAGCATTAATGTAATATACCCATTAGGTTTGCACCTAGGTGAAGTTTACATCCCTAGACTTTTCCCATTTGTTTAAAAACACCAAATACAATTTACTCTCTCTCTAGTTGCTTTTAATTAGTTTAATTTCTTAGTGTTAATTTGAACAAAAAACACTTTTTTATTTGGAAGTATAATTTAGTTGTTTC
The DNA here is from genome assembly GCF_000390325.3 of Nicotiana tomentosiformis. Taxonomy (NCBI): domain Eukaryota; kingdom Viridiplantae; phylum Streptophyta; class Magnoliopsida; order Solanales; family Solanaceae; genus Nicotiana; species Nicotiana tomentosiformis. Next base: position 80,750,827 of record NC_090816.1, on the reverse strand, counting down.
ACGTTCTCTTCAAATATCTACCTCAACACCCTTTATAAACTCCCTGAAGAATTCAACCCCGACTGTAGTTGGGTATTATAATTGCAACAACCGTTTCCACTCACTATTGAGTACGAATTGGATGCGGATCAGCCCCTAACAAACCTGGGACAATGCCTTCTCATGTGGCCAAGCTCTGCATACTCATAACAGCCTCTAGCTGACTGAGGCTTCCAGACTGGAATCTTCCCCCGATGACCTGAATATACACTAGAAGAACCCTGAATAGACAGAGCACGATATGAACTTGCTAGGAGGGCACTGAAAGATGATGGAGATGGAATGCTAAAAGAAGGTCGAGACACTGCTCCAAGGGCCATATGCGGCGTAGAATGAGATGGCCTACCATGATGACCTCTGCTAAACTAACCTCTACCTCCAAATGAGGTAGCACTGAAGCTACCAGAACGATGAGGCCTCTTGTCTCTCTCCATAGCCTCTTGCCCCTAACTACAAATACGCTTAATCATTCGAGCTATCTCCACAACTTGATGGAAAGTAGTCGCAGTCTCTGACTCTCGAGCCGTAGAAATCCTGATGATATAGTTAAAATCCTCAATAAATCGCCCCACCCTCTCAGCCTCGGCGGGGATCAAAATAGTAGCACGACGATATAAATCTATGAATCTTGCCTCATACTCGATCACAGTCAAGCGATCCTACTAAATTTGCTCGAACTGACCTCTCAAATCATCCCTCGTGGTGTGGGGGATGTACCTCTCAAGGAGTAACTACGAGAACTAAGCCCACATAAGTGGAGGTGAACATGTTGGTATGCCCAGCTCATAAGCCTACCACCATCTTCGAGCGGCTCCTCTAAACTGAAAAGTAGTGAAGTCCACCATATTAGACTCTACCAATCCCATATTGCGATGCATATGGTGACATCTATATAGAAAGTCCTAGGCATCCCCAGAAACATCACCCTCAAAGTGTGGAGGAAACAACCTCTCTAATCTCTTCTGCTCATCAACAGAGATGTCAGGCAAAATATCGGGCCTAGATACTGCAGGAAGCTACTCCGGAGTACGAGTGATAGGGGTCTGAACTCCCCCTCTAGTCTAAGACATAACTGGAGCCACTGGAACTACTCTAGCCTGAGTCAAAGCATCAATAAAACTGATCATCTTGGACATGGCCTCCTAGAATACCGGGGCAACAACAAAGACCTCCGGGTGCTGTGTGGAAACTGGGGAATCAATATGATCATCAATAAACTGATCCATAGGCAGATCCACTGATACTTCTTGAACACGCTCCTAGGCTCTAGCGAGTGCTCTGCCCCTAGCCGCCACTGTACGACCCCTGGTAGGTGCCCTGGCCTTACCCCATGGGGCTGTAGCTGGAGGTACTATCTTTCCGTCACTGACTATTGTAGAAGCATGTGTTCTAACCATCTGTGAGAGAGTAGAAGAGAAAATATAGGCTTAGACAATAATCAACACACGACAAAGAATAAAAAAAGGGAAGTTTTCCTAAAGCCCTATAGCCTCTCGCAGATAGATACTGGCGTCTCTATATCGATTCACAAGAATCTAATAGGCCTGCTTGTGACTTGTGAGACCCTTAGAATCTAGAGCTCTGATACCAACTTGTCACGATCCAAAATCTTACCAAAGGCCGTAATGGCACCTAACCTATTTCTAGCCAAGCCAACACTCAAGAAAATTCAATTATTAAGCTATTAACTGATTCATGATATAGAAACAAAGCGGAGTAAGTCATACACATATATCAAATACGCATAAATATCAGATAGGATCTACATGACCACAACTGTCTCACAAACATTTCCTAAAATTCGGGTGTCACAACAAGTCACAAGTATCTAACAACAACACAAAAGCTCAACTGAATACAAAATCTGTCCGAAAATGACTAATACAAAGACAGATATAAAGGGTAGGGAATGAAGGACTCATGTGCTGCGGATTAAATTAAGTAAGCAGTTCACCATGAATTCTCCTAATAAAAATCCTACTCCACTAGGTGTATGCCACCAAATCGAGCCTTAGAACCTGCACAAAAATGTGCAAAAGTGTAGTATGAGTACAAAACACAGTGCTCAGTAAGTATCAAGTCCAGCCTCAAAAAAGTAGTGGCGAGAGGTCAATAGTTAGACCTACTATCGACTTAATAATCATAAGAGGCATGAACAATATATGAAATAAAGCATGATATCATCAATCCAGTCCATTAACAACAACACAATACGTCGAAAGATAAACTTGCTTTTTCAATAGGAGATAACACACAATATGAGGCATCTCAAATCTTTCATAATTAGGATTAACAATCATAAGAGACACTGCATGAGTCTAAGCTACCAATGCGCAAGCTTACAACATAATGCCAATCCTCTACACGAGTCCATATAACTGATACAGATCGAGTGTCCAAATAAATACCAATTTGAATATCTTGTGCTCATAGGATCGAAGATAACATGGGTAATTACTTGACTTCGGTGGGAAAATACCAAATCTAAGCGTCGTTACGGCGTGCAACCCGATCCACTAATAATTAATACGAGTTGTAATCCGATACCCAAATTCCTGTGGCGGCATGCCACCCGATCCACACATGTACCCGTGACAACGTGCCACCTGATCCACATATACAACCATGGTGGCGTGACACCCGATCCACACATATACCTATGGTGGCATGCTACCTGATCCATATATAATACCATTGCAGCATGCAACCCGATCAATAACAATCTCATTAATCATCAATCCCCGCTCAAAATGTTCGTGGTGGCCAAACTCAATCTTTTCACAATATTTAACCCTCTAACTGATAGATATATGCATATGAGGCAACATAATCAAAGACATCGAATCATAATAATTGAAAGACGGATAAAAACACAAATAGCTAAAAGATGGATATGGCAAATTATGTAATTCAATTCATCTGAACGATATAATAAGCAATTTCATCGTTCATGAATTTTATCATAATATTTAACATGAGTGAAATAAGTCATTTAATCATCAAAGTATAAAGTGATAAGACAAGTATGTGACTATGACTTGACAAGGAAGCTCAAAAAGGCAAGTAATCATTTATGCCCAATTTCAACAAGTCATAACTCTACACATGCTACTGCTAAGCCACAAATACGAGTCATCACGTAGTCATAGAATCATTGAACATGAATAATAAGCTCACATAGTCCAAATAAAGCATAAACATAACCCAAACATTTACCGGATATGGTCATATACGCATACACACTCGTCACCTCGCATATACGATACTCCTAAATCGAGTAACCAATAGCAAATAGGTTACCTATGGAGAGAATTCCTTCTTACAATGATAGATAAGAGATTTATCTCCACCTGGTAGTCTTTAACCTTCCAAAATAACCTTCCTTCATGAATATAGTAAAATACAACTCAATAACGTCAAACAAAGCCATAGGAATCAATTCCAAATAATAAATTTCAATCTTTAATCACACACCCAAAAGTCAACAAAAATTGACCTAGGCCCACTTGGTCAAAATTCGAGTCAAGAGGTAGAACCCGACTACGCATAACCCTACGAGTCCAAATATATAATTAGATTTGAAAACCTAGTCCAAATCGACTTCCAAATCCTCAATTTATACTCTCAAAAGTTTTAGTCAACAACCCAAAATTTCTCTTTTGAATTTCATAATCTATGTATAATAATACATGAGGAAACAAGATATATTATCAAAACTAGTGGAAATAACTTACCCTCTTGCTTTGCGTGAATATCCCTTCTCCAAGTTTAGGGTTCAAAATATGAAAGAATGGGCTACAATCCCAAAATATAACACTTAAGTGTTCTGCCTAATGATACCCTTCCTGGATGCAACATTAACCTCGTGAACGCGATGCACAGACGCCCTAGGCCTACGCAAATGTGAGCCCCTTCCTGCGTGATCATGAAGGCCAACCTCCAGTGAACTTCCAGCCTGCCTCACCTCTACGCGAATGTGAGCCCCTTCTCGCGAACCCGAAGACCAACTGCCCCAACCCAATGCGAATGCGACCACCAGCTAGTGACACGAAGAACAAAATCATCCTGCTCCAAATTCTTCTCCCCAATCGCAAGACCTGCTCCTCAATCGCGAAGCACACTAGACACTAACAAAATTTGCAACATCAAATCTGCTCTGGGTGGTCCAAAACTCACCCGAGCAATCTAGGACCCTGTCCAGTCATACCAACAAGTCCATAAATACTACTCGGACTTATTCAAATCTTACGAACACATACGAGATCAGCACATCTACAAATCAAAGATCCAAACACTAATTGAACTTCTCTTAAGTTTAAGAACTTTTAAACTTCCAACCAAGCGTCTGATTCAAACCTAACCAATCCGGATCGCATCCAAACTTATCACACAAGTTATAAATGACAAAATGAACCTATTCCAAGTCTCGGAACAACAATCAGAATTTGATATAATAAAAGTCAACTCCCGGTCAAATTTAAGAATTCTTCAAACCTTCAAATTGCCAACTTTCGGAAAATAGCGCCAAAACATCCTAAGAACCTCTAAACCCAAATTCGAATATATGCCTAAGTTCAAAATTATCATACGAACCTATTGGAACCATTAAATCACCAATCCAAGGTCGTTTATATCAAAGTCAAGCCTTGGTCAACTCTTATAACTTAAGCTTCCAACAATCGAACTAAGTATTCCAATTTACTTCTAAACCTTTCTGAAACCAAACCCACTAATCCCGCAAGTCAAAAAATAATAAACAAGTGTACAAATATATCAAATAGGAAAACGAGGTTCAAATATACAAAACAACCTACCGGGTCATTACAACAGTCTCACGCGTCTACTTATAAGTTGCAAATCAATTCTTGTATGGACACATGTTGAAAGTTAAATTAGAATTGAGAACCCCGAAATTCTATCCATGACTAGAACTCACATCACATATTTCTCCTACATAATCATTATCATTAGAATTATTGCCAGTATCAACAATATTTTTCGAATATCTACTTTCTACTTTCTATTTATCTTCTTCAGCTTATGATAATCTCTCCTATAGTGATCTTGCTCCCTGCACTCATAACAATTCTGCTTCCTTACTCAAGACTTTGATCTCGCGTTAAACTTTTTCCTATTAAAGTATTTTTATTGTGTTCTTCCTTTAATCATAAGACCTTCGACCTCAATTCTACTGTCTGAAAAGTTTTTTTTAACTCTTTAGATTTTAGTACATTACTAACATCATTTAGTAAAATATTATCTTTCAAGTATAGCAATGTACCAGCAAAAGTATCATAAGATAGTGGTGAAGAATATAACACAATCAAGGCTTGATCTTCACTCTCAATTTGATATTCACATTCTTCAGGTCCATTATAATTGAATTAAAATTATCAAGGTGAGTTTTAACAGGTGTACCTTCATTCATACGAAGATTGTACAACCTCTTTTTCAGGTAGAGGCGATTTGCTAGTGATTTCTTATAATACATATCTTTCAACTTCTTCTACGATGTTGCTGCAGAAATTTCTTCAACAATTTCCCGAAGAGTGCTATCTATAACGCTTATGAAGATCGCACTCAAAGTCCTCTTCTTTAGGTTTGCCTTCTCTGACTCTTTCATCTCTTTAGGAAAATCCTCTTCAATTGCCTTCCATAACTCATGTAACATCAGGGACGATCTCATCCTAATTTTTCATAGACTGAAACTTGACCCTCCATCGAATTTTTCTATTTTATACTTTGTTGAAAATGAGAAAACATCTTAACCCTATATTATGTGTAAAAACCCACCTAGCCCTGATACCAATTATTGCGGAAGATTGTAGGTTAACTAGCACACAATCACACAAAAAGCAAATAGAGAAGAAAAAGAATATATGAATTTAACGAGGTTCGGCGAAACCTAATCCTCGAGACAGAAGTAGATAGAGTTTTCACTATGAATGAGAAAAATATTACAGTACAAATAATTCTCACCTATAACTTCTATGTATAAATCCTAAGGAGTCCCAAACCTATAAGAGAAATATTTTCTCAATCCTACAAGGACACATGTAATTTTAAATCGCATAAGCTTTTGCCCTATAAGTTTTTCTCAAATTATTGTGTTAGTTTATATGTCCTAATGTTTCGATTTTGAGTTTGATTCTTTTTTGGAAAAATATATTTATAAAATCATAATTTGTTTTTTGGGATAAATTCTAAATTAGTATTAAAGACAGAGAACATTATAGACAAGGTAATAAGATAAACATAGAAAATACATGACTAGTATTTTATTACTTTAACTATATTTTCAATTAGGTGAGAAAGAAAAAGGTACTTATGGCTAAATAAGATATGAAAAAAATTGGTTTAGAAACGTAGGAAACAAATGCAAAGAGTTACTTCGTCTGTTTCAATAACAATTGAACCTTTTACTATTTGGGGAACATTTTTTGCAAATAATTTTAATTATTTTAAATTATTAACTATTATGACTTATAATATTATTTTTTCAAATAGTTTCTAAATATATAAATTTTACTTTAAAAGTTTAGAGAATTTATGCCTTAATTCTCATTGAAAATTAGTCTGTTTGATATACGTATTCCGAAACAACAATAATAGCATACCCAGTATTATTTCACAATGTGGATTAAATAAATCGAAACACAGGGAGTATTAATCTCTCTCTATATAAAGTTGGGAATTAACAATCTGACGTGGTACCTCTTATATGCTAGAATAGCCATTTATCTTTTTTCTCCTTTTTTGCCTTTTTATCTTTGTTTTCTAATTTATCTTATTTTCAAAATCTAAAAGTGTCTAAATGCTACCTAATTAATGAGAAAAACAAAGTTTTTGATCAATATTGTCCCTTATCTTTGAGGGTAGGTCTATTTTAGTCTCTCAAATATAACCATGAGTATATTTAGTCCCTTAAGTATGCTAAAGTGGAGCACCTTTAGTCTCACTGACACAATATATTCAAAAACTAACAGTGTTACCCAACTCTGATTCATGAAGCAAATCTTCTGCTCTGAATCAAAACGTTTCCTCTCCTTTTATTGGATAACGCAAATTATCACTTTAATTCCTCATTTTTAGATAATGTTTTCTAAAATTTTGACTTTGAAAATATCCCCTAAAAATATATAAAATTTGTATTTTTTTTTTGTATGTTTCGGTTGATTTTTCCAAAAAGAAAAGTTAAAATTTGAAAAAAAAAAATAGAGCTGCCACGATCACTTCTAGGCATATTATTGAAGCAAACGAATAATCAGGTTGTATTATCACTTTTAGCCAGTGCCAAAAATTATATATAAATTTTATAGATTTTTTCGGCTATTATTTTTACAGCGTCTATACAATGTAATTTTCTCATTTAAAACTGGCACAGAAAGGGATATTTTGAAGGTCAAAATTTTAGAAGACATTATCTAAAAATGAGGAATTAAAGTGATAATTTGCGTTATCCAATAAAAAGAGAGGAAACGTTTTGTTTCAAAACAGAAGATTTGCTTCATGAATCAGAGTTGGGTAACACCGTTAGTTTTTGAACACATTGTATCAGTGAGACTAAAGGTGCTCCACTTTAGCATACTTAAGGGACTAAATATACTCAAAACTATATTTACGGGACCGAAATAAACCTAACCTCAAAGATAAGGGACAATATTAGCCAAAAACTCGAAAAGTACGTCCCGTCGGGTTACATCCGTTAAAACTTAAGGATGAAACACATTAAAGTAAAAGGAAGATGAAAAGAGAGACTTTTCATTTTCAAAACGGTTTTTTTACCATATATAACAAAAGGCCTGTAGTATTTGTAACCAATAACAATGGGTCATCTCCATAATTTTGTCTGCTCTTTTTCTCAAATGAAATTTTTTTTTTTTAACATCAGACAAACAGAGATTATCTCATGATACTTTTGAAGGTGTTGTCAAGTGGCATATATTTCTCTACAACGTAAAAGGCTTTACGGAAAAGGTGTTATTCCTCGTTCGGGAGAGTGTCCAAAAGCAACAAGAATTATAAGGAGAAAGAATCATATTTTTGTACTGAAGATGAGATGTTCTTTCACTGTTACTGAAGGGGAGAAGGTGAGGTGAGGGAAGAAGGAAGAAGAATTGAGGTAGGAGTTGAATTGAAAAAGAAAAGGAAGGAAAAGAAAGGTAAGGGAATAGCAAATCCGAGGATAAGAAGCCGACTTCTTTTTTCTATTTCTTCTTTTATTTTTTCACAAGATTTTTTCTTAGCATTTAATTTGGAATGCTAAAGTAACTACAACATTTCACTGATTATATATATGTTATTCATGATAACGTGTATCCCATTTAAGCAAAATTTTCTCTCCCAATTAATGGGAGACAAAGAAAAAAGCCTAATATTCCAATATTTTCTAAGTTAGAATTTCAATTTTTAAAGATCTCCCTAAAGCTAGCTAGATGACAAATAATATTTACAGATATGCTATCAAACGATTTAAGTCCTTGAGCTTTTAACAAAGATGATAAAAGAAATTAAGAATGGGAAGACTCTTTTGGATAGCAGCAATTTGAGCATAAACACACTTTTGACAAGATAAATTAAAAATATCAACTTTCTTTTTAATGCTTTTATAGTTTTTATTTTGTCAAATTTTTGACAAGAAAAGAAGATCATTTTAAAAGTACACACAAATTAAAAAAGGAGTAACAGAAGAAGAAGTAGTTATTCAATTATTTAATGTTCATTTAGTTACATGAAGTTTCCAATTGTTATAGAAATTAGTGAAGTGGATGATCATTTACTAGAAAACAATAATTATTTTTAAAAAATGCGGATTAATAATATGGAGCGTTTTGGATCTAATTGGAGGTATGCATTTGCGTATATAGATTAAAATATAGGTATATCTCAGCTATTTATTGGTTTTAATAGGACCGCACAAAGCGCGGATAAATTGATTAGTTAGTAATACTTCCACCACCAACCTCTTGGTCTTGAAAAGCTCGTACCTATAACTGGAAAATACTTAAATTTGGAATAGAGATATTATATTCCAAACGGACGTAACAAAAAGGTCGCAAACTCGCAACCTTGAGGCCCGGAAAGAAAAGCAGAAAGCAGAGGCTTTGCTCTGTAATCTGTCCACAAAATAGATTTGTTTTGTAGATATTTATTGACTTTTGATTTTTTCTTTCTTTACTTTTTTTTTTATTCTCTTTGTTTTTAAGCAAAGCAGAATTAAGGATGAATATAGTTCCCATGTCAGGATGCAGTAGAAGGCATCAATATAACATTCAGAGAAATATGACTAAGGTAAAATCACTCTACTTGTCTATTTATTCTGATTATGTAACAGGATATTGATTTTCAGGTATCCTTTCTTCTTTCTGAGTTCTGACGATTTACACGAACCAATATAATGCCTTTAACGGATTTCTCTCCCAACAATCTAATCTTCGTTGTCATGTTTCTACGAATTCAATCTTGATTCCAGTATCATACAATATTCACCCTCTGTTGTGCTTGATAATTTTAGTACAATATGTTTTTTTTACTTGGTTAATTAATATATGGGATTTCAGCTTAGGTGATAGGTTGCACAAGTTTTAGTCTATGTCACGACCCAACTTTCACCGGAGCCGCGACGGCGCCTAACACTACATGTCAGACAAGCTAATAGCCACATAATAACTATACATTTGAATAAACATGGTTTAATAAACTGAACAACAGAAATATCATAATTATCTAATGAAAACCATAACAATACTGCTACAACCATTCTCAAAATCTGGTGTCAACGAGTACATGAGCACTACTGAGTATTAAATATACACCAAATCCTTAGTACAACTGTCTAGACAATAGAGCAGTAATAAGGGAAATAAAGGGAAGAGAGTCAAGGTCTGCGGATATCATAGCAGCTACCTCGAAGTCTCCAAATACTGGTACTAATACGGCTCTAGCAATCACCACGTCCAGATGTACCTGGATCTGCACACGAAGTGCAGAGTGTAGTATGAGTACAACCGACCCCATGTACTCCATAAGTAACAAAACTAACTTTGGACTGAAAGTAGTGACGAGCTCAAAAGAAGACAGTCAGAAACCAATATTAAGAACAACACAGAGATAATGATGACAGTAACAATAAGTAATTCAATGAAATTATCATAGTCAGCTCGTTCATATACATGAATTTATACATGCTTTTAAGTTTAACAATTAAAGACCAATACTGATAAGAACATGTCAGCTACAGCTAGCATGAGGAATGATGCATCTCTATGCCTACATGTTAAGTATGCATGTCAAATGAATGATTTTACGGTGGTATCCTCAGGTTCTCTCACTCTCAACATACTTAAGTTGTCTGTCTCAATTGCCCACCTCATCACACATACACAATCACTCAGCATTGTATGGGTGTCTGGCATCAATGCCCCCCACCAAAGCACGTGTATGCATATCACTGTGTCTGCGCTCACTGCTAGTATGTCAGACTTCGGAGGGGCGGATCTTGCTCAAGCGTTAATCAAAGATAATATGGCATGTTGTGACGTGCAGCCCGATCCAAAAAATAATAAAACCAATAAGACCTGTTGTAGCATATTGCCCAATCCAAATAACACTCTCAACACGGCTCTCAGGCCCGCCTCAGTCATGCACCTCTCAAGTCTCAAGGGCTCATAACCTCATATCACTCAGCCCAGCAGCACCACATATGGAAAAGCAATAACAACATGAGATGTAACAATGAATGATGAACAGAGACTGAGAAATGATATGCAATTACGAATCATGACTGAGTGTACAATTACAGTTAAGTCAGATAACCCAAAATAATAGAAATAGCCTCAATAAGTTTCAAACAAATAACCACATAGCCTAAATATGATTTTTAGCATGAATCATAGCTCAGTAAACCTAACAAGTAGGGAAAAATACGGATAAAATAAAGTATGATAGCAACATAGTCTAAAAGTTAACTCGGATCATGATTATCCTGGTGCATGCCCACACGCCGGTCACCTAACATGTGTGTCACCTAAACACATCACAATTAGCATGGTTCTCAGGGACAATTACCCTCAATTTCAAGTTTAGAAATATTACTTACCTAAAACTCGCAACTCAATATTTCAAAAAGTTCTTGCCTCATGAATCAGCCTCCAAGCGATCCGAATCTAGTCAAAGCAACTTAGTACCATCAATAATAGTGATAATAGGTTATAATTATGTAGTTTAGTTACTATTTGCACTCTAACTTAGCTGCACTTTATTGATATTTGAATATTAAATGATAACAAATTGCTCTAATTAAGAACTTTATGCTTTGTAGGAGCAATTCTGGGCTATGAGGACGTTAAAGAGTGTTTTGGAGCTAATATGGAGCATTGAAGGCCAATTGGAGGTTAGCGCGCTTAAAAAGAAGAAAGAAAAAATGCTGCAAAAAATCCTCCAGGTGCGCGATCTATGCGCGGCCGCGCATGTCAGGCAGAAACTGGCCAAAATGCGTGGTTGATCCGTGGCCGCGCACGTGTTTCCAAGAAAAATCATCCAAGGCCAATTTTGTAATTTGAGAGGCGACTAAACTTGACCTATATGAAGCCCAGCTCGCCTTAAAAGAGAGTATCTCTGTTTTTTGAAGAACTTTGGAGGCAAGAACACAAAAGGAGCAAGACGGAGAATTCTCCTACGAATTTTTCATCTTCTTTTTCTTAATTCCATTATTGGTTATGACTTTTTATATTGTAATCTTGCATAGTAGTATGAGTAGATAAACTCGTCATCTAGGGTTGATGGAACTAATTGTTGGATGACGTCTTGATTACGTTTTGATATAATTGAGCCATTTTTACTCTATAATTGTTCATGTATGTGTTTCTTGTGATTAATTGAAAGGGCCCTTGATTAATCGTGTCTAGTTGTCCAGTATTTCTTGAGAAAGAAGACTTGATTAGATTGTTGTTAAAAAACGCCACTTTCGAGTAATTTAAGATATTAATTACTTGAATTTAAAAGCAGGATTAGAGATAACGAAGCTTTGGTGTGATATTTATGAGTTGTACAAATTGTCAACTAGAGTAGTTCGAGAGAATGCTTCGAGTAAATTATTGTAATTGATAGAGAGATAAGTACGGTAAGCAAGAACTCATCATCTTTATAGAGTGTTACAGCGAGATTATAGCTAACGTGTGAGGAATTAATCCGATAATTGGGGAAATCAATAACCCTATATTCTTTTGCCTTTGAATTCAACTTCATTCTTGCTTATTGATAGTTTTTATTATCATTTTTCGTTAGCTAAATAATTTCTGTTAATTATTAAATAAAATCTTGAACTCTAAAAATTATCTGAGCTTATCATTAGCGATACTAAAAGTTGTAGCAAATAGGTTAGTTCCCTGTGGGATTCGAATCTGGACTCTTGAACCAGATTATTTTTTCAGCGACTGCTTAGTCATTTTTATAAGGCATATCTGGGCGTGCTCAAATTTTGGCGTCTTTGTCGGGGAACTAACGGTGTTATTTATTAGAACTTGGAAGAATTGCTAGGATTTTTAGTTTAGATCAGTTTTCTATGGTGTAAAAAAAATATTTCCATTGAAATTCTCACGTTTGAACTTTTCTGTGACTCAGGTGCATTCCTAGAAGCTCATTGAGAACTGGTGAACTTTTTGAAGGACTCTCAGATCCCGAGAAAGCATTCAGGGCATTGAATCGGGCTAACAAGAAGGGCAAACAACTAAAACAAGATGAACAATTCGAAATTGAAATGGAAGACGTTGAGAACATCAACGAGAATAATAGGAATGATTGAGTTGACCCAAACATCGGAGTGGTAGCACCTCTTGTTCTGGAAGCTTCTCTATATGATTGGGCGCAACCAACTGCTGATAACCTGGCCACCGCAATTGCAGTCCCTCCGATACATGCGGAGACGTTTCAGATTACCAACAACATGCTGCACTTGCTGTAGAATAAAGGATTGTTCTCTGGTTCGTACATCGAAGACCCACAACAACATCTAAAGAACTTTCTATCAATTTGTGTCACTCAGACAGCCAAATGTGACTCCTAAAGCAATCAGATTATTACTGTTCCCATTCTCAGTGACTGGGGAGGCTCAAACTTGGCTGAATTCGCTCCCAATAAACTCCATTGCTACTTCGGAGGAACTAGTGAAGTAGTTCTTAAATAAGTTCTATCCACCCAACAAAACTGCGAGGCAAATTGATGAGATATTGCAATTCATGCAGAAACCGACTGAAAGTTTGCAGGAAACCTGGGAGAGGTTTAAGGGTATGCTAGTGAAGTGTCCACACCATGGCATTCCAGATCAGATGCTAGGATAGAGATTCTATATGGGTTTGGCTGACGGTCTGAAGGCCAATGTAGATGTTTTAGCTGGGGGTGCATTCTTGAGCAAAACATTTACAGAGTGTAAGATTCTTCTTGACAAGATGGCTCAAAATTCATGCTGGATGACGAGAGATACAACACTCACTCCAATAGTACATTTTGTTGCTCTTGACCCAAACAATACAAATGCATAAAATATAGCTACTCTCATGACCCAAATGAGCTTATTGACAAAGAAAATTAATGAGATGGGTATGAAATAGGTGCAGATTGTTGATGCGACAAATGGAGGCCTATGCACTCCCTGCATAAATCAGTCATATGTTTGCTCGTGGAGTGGAGATAATGATAATCAGGGCTTCAGAGAAGACATGAATTACATCAATAATTTTGGGGGTCAAAGGCAAGGTGGACAGCAATGGGGACCTCAAAATCAGCAGTACAGACCAACCCAACAACAATACAATACCATTCCTGGGGGAGCACGACCACAAGGCCAAGTCGTGCCTTATCAAAGGCAGCAGGGCTACAATCAGCAACACTAACAACAATTAACTTACCAACCGCCTCATCAACAGCAGGATAGTAATATGATAGAAATCAAGGGCATGCTGCAACAACTCATGGGGGCAAATGGAGAGATGCAAGAAAAGTTAGTCGCACATGATTCGACTATTAAAGGCATTGAAACTCAATTAGGCCAGTTATCTATGGCCTTGAACAATTGCCCACAAGGAACGTTGCCTGCAGACACAAACATCAATCCAAAGGATCAGAACCCAAATCAGCTAATGGCAGTGAGTCGCGGGAATGGAAGGGATTTAGACAAAGAGCAAGAAGTTGCTCAATCTAGGAGAGACGCAGTGCCAATTACTCTAGTTACATTAGAGACTGACGAGTCAACGGAGATCACAGAAGTTGTAATTGAACAGGTACAAGTGGACAAAGTCAAGGAGAAGGAATTTGAACAACTCTTTATTCCTTACAAGCTTCTTCAGGTAAGTGCCATGGCTTCTATTTTCCTTTTACTTCAGTTTTTATTTTTTTAGTTTTTTTCAATTTTCTTTCTTTTCTTTTTCTCTTTTAATTGTATGGTAGTAGAAGTCATTGTTGTTCTTTTCTTTGCTTTGTATTACTAAGTATACTTGTTGGTATATGAGGATAATGGAATTTCATCTTGTTGGGTTGGATTAGACATTGTTAAGATTGTGGTGGAATTGAGGTATAATTGGGTGTTTGGGGAATTTGGGGTGAATTTGCACATCAAGTGTTTGTTGAAATGCCATAGTGAGTTCGTGAATATAATTTGTGACCAATTGTGCGGGTGAAGTCTGAGTAACCACTATTGGTTCATACATCCCGCCTTGTACTAATAGTGGTATTTGTTTTGTAGGTACTATGACACCCTCAAAGAAAAGATGAACCACAGGCGCCTCTTTTAGTGGTCATGCAGGCTCGTCCCGGGCAAGGGCCTTAACCAATACACCTCAGTCTGATAGCACAAGATTTATAACAAGCTCAGCCCAGGAACGTTTTAGTCAGAAGGTTCCTAAGAAGCCCATACCGGAACGGGGTATTGATAGGGGGTCCCTCCAATTTATTTGCCCCAATATGTATCAGGAGTTGGTTCGACGCAGGCTGGATATTTTCTTTGAGGAACCTGATGAGGCCAACTTGATGGTTGTACGAGAGTTCTACGTGAACTGCTCTGAACATGAGGACCATATTTGCACTGTGCAACAAAAGAATGTTGATGCATCGATAGACGCCATTAGGAGGGCATATCGGCTGCCAGTATTTGGTGGGGAGGAGGACTATTATGATACGTATAGGCAAGAACCAACCTCCTGGAACCTGATTTTTAGAACAATTTGTGTGCCAAACAAAGACATAGTATGGGTTACACCGTGGCGGAAGTTTCACTCGGCCTAACTCACCTTTGAAGGGAAGTGTTGGCTTTATTTCATCAATAGACGCCTGCTTCCTTCCTCCAATACCACTGAGGTGAATGGTCCCAGAGCTGCATTGATCTGGTGCTTCATGAATGGCCACGATTTTGATGTGGCTAAGGTTATTTACGATGAGATGTTCATCTGTTGTCTAGTGCAGAGGTATGAGTTCTTCTTCCCTTCACTAGTCACTAGATTATGTCGGGCAGCACGGGTGCCGGAGAACAAGAACGTGGATGGAAGAGTGAAAAAAGAACCAAAGTTTCGGGCAGATAAAGTGACCATTGGGAAGGATCATGTGGTACCTGGCAGAGCTAATAGTGATGAGTCTGATACGCCAGAAGAGGGAGATGAAGGGAAGGCTGAGGTTGTGGCTGAGTTACCCCCACACAAACAAGTTGTTGAGGTTAAGGGAACATCTATAGTCAGATGGGATACGCGGATGACAGTCCTAAAACATGAAATGGCAGGGTTAAGCACTTATGTCACGTATTTGGGGACTCGAGTTGATGCACTGGCCAACCAAAATGCAAAATCTGAGAAGAAGATCATGGCTTGGCTGCGTGCGCTAGGGAGGGCGTGCCATCTCGACCCCGGCGCTATCTCCGATCAGGATTGATGTACCAGGGAAGTTTTCTTTACCTCACATTTTTTTATTTGTGTGGCATGGGTACATGCCACCATTTTAAGTGTGGGGTGGGGGATATTTTGTATGTATGTTGTATGTATAGAGTTATGTAGAGTAGTGTAGTTTCGTTAGTTAACTGAATATAAAAAATTAAAAAAATCTTCAAAAGTTTCGATTTGTCCCGACACTGGATATCATTCAACAAGTTTCTTGAGGGATTCAATTAAAAGAAAAAAAACTATTTTTTTTGTTAGGAGTGTATCAATTCCCCCTTGGTTTTTCTTTGGGCCACGGTTCTTTTCCAAGGGTTTCGTTTGAACGAGGTGTAGTTAGGTTTTTAATTTGTTTTTTAAGTTACGAACCCTTAGGCTATGGGCTGAATTGGAAATAGGATCTCTTAACTTCGTTATGCCATGAATATAGCAGGTACTTCAGTGTGACGCTTAGGCTCAATTGTTGATTCTTGTAAGAATGACGTAAGTTATATGTTCTTAACTTGGTTTAAGTACCCCTAACTAGAGTGTTTTGATGATCCAATCTGGAGTGACACTTGTGCCATGTGTGTGTGAGGCTTGTTGTATTATGTGCACTGTATTTGATGCCTGGAACTTGCCCCGTGTGTTTGCAAGGCGAAATAGTAGTCTTGTTCAGTCTTGGAAGTGATATAGGTATTTCTTTGTTGAGCCATATATATATTCCACCGCCTAGTTGTTATGTATCGTAGTTAACCCCTTTGAGTCTGTAATCTTGTTTCTTTGGTAACCACATTACAAGCCTTACCCCTTTGTTTGAATTAACCATCTATTTGAACCTATTCACCTCTCATGAGTACTTGAATTGCTATGAACGTGTAAAAGTTAAAGTGTGGGGTGGTTGGTTTGGCTTTTGAGTGGAACTAATAAAATAAGGAGAAAAGGACACTATTTTAAAAAAGTAAGAGTCACTTGAATTGAAAAAGAAAGAAAAAAAATAGTTGTATTGTAGTGAATAATATTCCTTTGGTAGCTTTTGATGTAATTGTGCTTAAAGAAGTATGGGGTAATATACGTTGATGTTAAGGTGGAGTGTTGGTTTGACATAAGTATGGACTTGAATGTTAAAGTATATGTATTTAAGTGCTTAGGGAGGTGTAGTCACTTTTATATCCAAATATATCCTACTCGACCCGCAGCCTACATTACAACTAAATAAAGTCCCACTTGATCCTAGACTGAATGAGCTCGATTACTAGAGTAGTACACTACGGGCAAGCCTATGGAGCATCTTTTGTGGCACAAGAATATCGTTCTGAGGGTGAGTGAATTCTGTCTATTTTGAAGTCCCTCATTGTGCGTGAATTTTTTTGATTATGGAATGAGTATCTTTTGTTGTGAGCAGGCACTTGATTCGTGAAGGGAAGGTAATTCTTGACCTCTGCGTTAGAGTAAGTGAGTAAGTTAAGAATATTGTGTGGTGCGTAGGAGTCAACTCTTGAGGTAAAGATGTTACACTACTATGCTCAATCTATGTGAAATATTCTTGGTGTGATGAGTTGGGGAAGTCGCTTAGTGAAGTTAGGCCTCTGTAGAGTGTGGTTTAATTGCTCAGGGACGAGCAATGGTTTAAGTGTGGGGTAAATAGCTATATGAAACACTCTCAAATGATAGAGCTAAAGTCTTGAATCAAATATACAAAGTCAACCTCACATCTTGGAACCTGACAAAATTTACAAATTTTGAACACGCATTCAATTACGAGTCCAACCAGACTAATTTCATCAAATTCCATCTACAAATCGACCCCAAATCACCAAAGCTCACATAGTCTAAAACTCCCCAATTTTTCACTTTAAATTCACATAAACTAGGTGTAATAATCAATGGGTAATCAAAATCTAGCATCAAAAGTGATTAATCTTCACCTACCTCTTCAATTGTAGCAAAAAGTCTCTCAAAAATTGCCCTTAGCCGAGTTCCAAAACTCCCAAAATGAGAAAACACTCAAACACTTCGAATGTAAGAACTTTCCATTGAAATCGCACATGCGATCCAAATTTTCACTGCTGCGGTACTGCTTCTGCAGTCCAAACTGCGCACCTGTGAACTTCACTTAAGTTCCGACCTACCGCTTCTGTGGTCCAACTCCCACTTCTGCGCGTCCACACCTGCGGAACCCTACCTCATCTGCGATCCTAGCTCCGCCAGCCTTCTTCCGCTTCTGCCTCCCCTTGTCTGCATCTACGGGCTCGCAGATGTGGTAAATCCCTTGCACCTGCGACCTTCTCCAGCCCCAGCTAAGCACGCATCAGTAATCACATGGCCTCTTCTACGGCGTTGCACCTGCGGCAAATCCCTCACAGGTGTGATTGCACCAGAACTCCCAAGCTTCAGCAATCGCTCAAAGTCTAAAAGTGATCGGCCAACCACCCAAATCACACCCGAAGCTTCCGGGACCCCATCCAAACATACCAACAATTCCTAAAACACGATACAAACTTGCTCGAAACATCAAATCACATCAAACAACATCAAAATCATGAATCGCACCCCAATTCAAACCTAAGTCCAAAATCATCATACGAAGCTATTGGAACAATCAAAACTCTATTCTGGAGTCGTCTAAACAAATGTCAAACTCCGACCAACTCTTTCATCTTAAGCCTTCAACCTTGGGACTAAGTGTCCTAATTCACTTCGAAACCATCCCAGAACCAATCCAACCACCCCGACAAGTCGTATAACCATAAATGAACATAGAAAATGCAATAAATAGGGGAACGGTTCTACAATACACAAAACGACGAACTGGGTCGTTACAGTCTTCCCTTCTTAAACAAACATTCATCCTCGAATGGGTCTAGAATCATACATGGAGTCTCAAATAGGTGTGAATATCTGCTCTGCATCTTCTACTTGATCTCCCATGTAGCCTCCTCGACCGGCTAACCTTTCCATTGTACCTTCACTGACGCTATATTCTTTGGCCTCAACTTCCGAACCTGCCAGCCCAAAATAGCCACTAGCTCCACATCATAAGTCAAATCTCCATCTAGTTGCATAGTGATGAAGTCCAAAACATGTGACGGATCACTATAATACTTCCGGAGCATAGAAACATGAAACACTGGATGAACACCTAACAGACTAGGTGGCAATGCAAGTTTGTAGGCCACCTCTCAAATCCTCTCAAGCACATCAAAATGACCAATATACCAAGCGCTTAACCTTCCCTTCTTCCCGAACCTCATCACACCCTTCATGGGTGAAACTCTGAGCAAAACCTTCTCACCCACCATATATGCAATAGCAAGAATTTCCTATCAACATAACTCTTATGTTTGGACTGTGCTATACGGAGCTGCTCTTGGATCAACTTCACCTTCTCCAAGGCATCACAGACCAAATCAGCCCAACAACCTAGCCTCTCCAGGCTCAAACCAACCAACTGGAGAACGACATATCCTCCCATATAAGGCTCATAAGTAGTCATTTGGATACTCAACTGAAAGCTATTGTTGTAGGCTAACTCTGCTACGGAAGAAACTGATCCCATGAATTTCTTAAATCCATAACACATGCATGTAACATATCCTTCAAGATCTGACTAGTGTGCCCGTACTGCCTGTCTGTCCGAGGATGGAATATTGTACTCAACTCAACCCTGTTTCTAACTCTCACTGCACCTCTCTCCAAAACCGCAATGTGAACTACATGCCTCGTTTAGAAATGATAGAAATTAGCACACCATGCAAGCAGGTAATCTCCCGAATGTAAATCTGAGCCAACCGCTCTAATGAATAGGAAGTCACCACCGGAATAAAGTGTGCGGACTTAGTTAACCAGTCTATAATAACCCAGACTGTGTCATATATTTTCAAGGTCCATGGAAAGCCTACCACAAAATCCATAGTGATGCGCTCTCACTTCCACTCCGATATCTCCAATCTCTAAGTTAGCCCTCTCGGCTTCTGATGCTCATATTTCACATGTTGAAAATTCAAACACTGAGAGACATAAGCAACAATATATTTCTTCATTCTCCACCACCAATAGTATTGTTTGAAGTCACGGTACATCTTCGTGACACTTGGGTGAATGGAATAGCGTGAGCTATGAGCCTTCTGAAGGATCAAATCTCTCAATCCATCAACATTTGGAACACAAATTCGGCCTTGAAGCCGCATAACACCATCATCCCCAATCACAATCTCCTTAGAACCAGACCACTGAACTGTGTCCCTCAACACCATCAAGTGAGGATCATCTAATTGGAAAACCTTGATACACTCCAACAATAATGACTGGTCCACAAAGCAAGAAAAAACCTGACCAGGCTCGAAAACATCCAATCTCACAAAGTGATTGGCCAAAGCCTGAACATCCATAGCTAGTGGCCTCTCTACTACCGGTAAATATCCCAAGCTGCCCATACTCTCAGCCTTCCTACTCAATGTATCGGCCACCACATTGGCCTTCCACGGATGATATAACATGGTAATATCATAGTCTTTCAGCAACTCCAACCATCTTCACTGCCGCAAATTAAGGTACTTCTGCTTGAACATATGTTGGAAACTCTGATGGTCGGTATAGACCTCACATAGAATGATGTACAAATAGTGCCTCCAAATCTTCAGTGCGTGAACAACGGAAACCAACTATAAGTTATATACATAGTAAATCTTCTCATGACGCTTCAACTACCGAGATGCGTAGGCAATCACCCTACCGTCATGCATCAACAATGTGCCAAGCCTAATACGCGACGCATCACAATGCATGGTGTAAGATGTCGAACCTGTAGGCAACACCAATACTGGGGTTGTACTGAATGCCGTCTTGAGATTCTGAAAGCTCACCTCACAGTCGTCGGACCATCTGAAATGAGCAACCTTCTCGGTCAATCTAGTCAAAGGTGCAACATAGACAAGCAACCCTCTACAAAACGACAATAATAACCTGCCAAACCCAAGAAGCTCCGAATCTTCGTAGCTGAAGACAGTCTAGGACAACTCTGAACTGCCTCAATATTCTTTGGATCCACCTTGATCCCCTCACTAGACACGACGTGGCCTAAGAACGCCATCGAATTAAGCCAAAACTCACTCTTGGGGAATTTAGCATACAACGTCTTCTCCCTCAAGGTCTGTAGTACGATCCTTGGATGCTGCTCATGATCCTCCTGGATGCGTGAGTACAACAATATATCATCAATGAATACTATGATAAAAGAATCAAGATATGGTTGGAACACAATGTCCATCAAGTGCATAAAGGCTGCTGGGGCATTGGTCAGCCCAAACGACATCACCAAAAACTCGTAGTGACCATAGCGGGTCCTGAAAGCCTTCTTCAGAATATCTGAATCCCGGATCTTCAACGGATGATACCCAGACCTCAAATCAATCTTCGAGAACACTCTAGCAACCTGAAGCTGATTAAATAAGTCATCAATGCGTGGTAGTGGGTACCTTTTCTTAATAGTGACCTTATTCAACTGTCTGTAATCAATAAACATCCTCACAGTACCATCTTTCTTCTTCAAAAATAGAACCGGTGTACCCCAAGGTGACACACTAGTCCCAATGAAGCCCTTTTCAAGTAATTCCTGCAACTGTTCCTTTAACTCCTTCAACTCAATAGGTGTCATACGATATGGTAAAATAGAGATGGGTTGAGTGTCCGATACCAAGTCAATACCAAAATCAATATCCCTGTCGAGTGGCATGCTCGACAGGTCTGCTGGAAATACATCTGGAAAGTATCTCACTACCGGAACTGACTCAACGGTAGGAGTATCAGCACTAACATCCCTTACGAAGGCTAAATATGCCAAACATCACTTCTCAACCATCCATTGAGCCTTCAAATGTGAAATCACTCTGCTAGGAACATAATCCAGAGAGCCTCTCCACTCCATCCTTAGCACCCCCAACATCGCCAACGACACGGTCTTTGCGTGACAATCCAGAATGGCGTGACGTGACGACAACCAATCTATGCCCAATATCACATCAAAATCAACCATGCTGAGTAGTATAAGATCAAATCTCGTTCCATAACCCTCAATAGTCACAACACACGGCCGGTACAATGGTCCACAATAATAGAATCACCCATCGGCGTAGATACATGAATAAGTGTAACTAAAGAATCACGGGGCATATCCAAATAACAAGCAAAGTATGATGACACATATGAATAAGTGGAACCAGGATCAAATAATACTGAAGCATCCCTGTGGCACACTGAAACAATACATATGATCACGGCATTAGAAGCAAATGCCTCTGGTCTGGCGGAAAAAGCATAGCATCAAGCCTGACCACCACTTGATTGACCTCCCTCTCTAGGGCGACCTAGAACTACCTGAGTCCCACCCTGAGTTGATTGAGTGGGTGGTGAAGTAACTGGTGCGGAAGTTGTAGCCTGACCTCTCTGCTGCACGGGGCTCCAATAAAATGGGGGTAAAACTTCTTACATGCCCCAACTCCCCACATTTGCAACAACCTCGATCTAGAGATGACTTCGGGGCGTGAACTGGACCCCGAGAACTAGAATAACTACTAGAAGAACCCGGTACTAACGAACCCTGAACTAATGGAGCACGGTACGAACTCTAAGCTGGGAGTGCACTGAAAGATGACTGAACCGGACGAGTATTGTATGAACCATGGCTAGCTGATGTTCCACGATGAACCGGACGAGTCATTTGAGTGGGCTTGAAAGGATGACCTCTGTTGTGATGTGACTGACCTCTAGATGAGGTACCAGTGAAACCACCTGAACCACAGGGCCTCTTGCCCTTCTGCTCCTCGCGCTCAAGCCTACGAACCTGCTCTAATAATCTCGACCACCTGGTCAAACCTAAATCTGTCTCAGCCTCTTGAGCCAAACTAAAATGTAGGCCATGGTTGAGGCTATCAATGAACCTCCCGATCCTCTCTCTCTTAGTAGGAACCAACCATACTAGATGACGAGCAAAATCTGTGAATCTCATCTCAAATGGAGTCACTGTCATACCCTCCTGGCGTAGCTGCTCAAATTGCTTATGCAATTCCTCTCTACGAGTCTGGGGAACAAACTTCTCTAAGAAGAGAACTGAGAACTCATGTCACGTAAGTAGTGCTGCATTGACTAGAATGCTCAACTCTTAAGTCTGCCACCATCTATAGGCTGCCTGTGTCAGTTAAAATGTAGTAAATACAACCCCACTGGTGTCAAAAAGACTTGTTGTGCAAAGAATCCGTTGACACCTATCTAGAAAATCCTTAGCATCCTCTGACTTTGCTCCACTAAAATCTGGAGGCTTAAGCCTCCCAAATCACTCCAATCTTTTCTACTGCTCATCACTCATAGGTGGGCCAACCTCGGCCTGAGCAGCTGCAACAGGATGAACTAGTACTACCCCCAGTGTCTGAAGTCCCTGAGCTAGCTGCTCTAGAGTACGGACGGCGAGAGTTTGGGCACTTCCCCCAGCCTATGAGGTAACTGGTGCAGCTGGAACTAAAACCGCCTGATCAGGCTCATGTACACAGTCAAAATCTGCTCGAAGGCCTCCTAAAGGCCAGGAATAACAATAGGCGGTGTCGGTGCCTGATCTGGCCCCACCGGCTCAATAATATTTGGTACCTTCTCCTCAACTGGAGCAATTAGTGGCTCTACAGGTGCTGCTTTGGCTGTAGTGCAAGCCCCACCTCAGCTTCTACTGTGGCCTCGGCCCCTCGCAGCCCTTACTAGTGGTATTGGTGGCTGTCTGCTTAATCCGGTTGCACGTATACTCACCATCTGTGAGAGAATAGAAGAGTCAAGTTTCAAGCTTCGAAAATAACAAATCTGCACGACAAGAATGCAAGAAAGTGAAGTTTCCTAATAGCTCGATAGCCCCTCGAAGATAAGTACAGACGTCTCTGTACCGATCCGCACGACACGACTAAACCTGCTCATGACTCGTGAGACCTAATCAACCATACCAACTTGTCACGACCCAACTCCCATTGGAGTCGCGATGACGCCTAACACTACATGTCAAGCAAGCCAATAGCCACATAATAACTATGCATTTGAATAAACATGGTTTAATAAATTGAACATCAGAAATATCATAATTATCTATTAAAAACCATAACAATACTGCTACAACCATTCCCAAAATTTGGTGTCAATGAGTACATGAACACTACTGACTATCAAATATAAACCAAATCCTTAGTACAACTGTCTGGACAATAGAACAGTAATAAGGGAAATAAAGGGAAGAGAGCCAAGGTCTGTGAACGTCATAGCAGCTACCTCGAAGTCTTCAAATACTGGTACCAACACGGCTCTAGCAATCACCACGTCCAGATGTAGCTAGATTTGAACATGAAGTGCAGAGTGTAGTATGAGTACAACCGACCCCGTGTACTCAATAAGTAACAGAACTAACCTTGGGCTGAAAGCAGTAACGAGCCTAGAAAAAGACAATCAGAAACCAATATTAAGAACAACATAGAGATAATGATGACAATAACAATAAGTAATTAATGAAATTATCATAGTCATCTCGTTCATATACATGAATTTAGACATGCTTTTAAGTTTAACAATTAAAGCCCAACACTGATAGGAACATGTTAGTTACTAGCTAACATGAGAAATGATACATCCCTATGCCTATATGTCAAGTATTCATGTCAAATAAATGATTTCACGGTGGTATCCCCAGGTGCTCTCATTCTCAATATACTCAAGTTGTCTATCTCAATTGCTACCTCATCACACACACACAATCACTCAACACTGTACGGGTTCTTGGAATCAATGCCCCTCACCAAAGCACGTGTATGTATATCATTATGTCTGCGCTCACTGCTGGTACGTTAGACTCCGGACGGGCAGATCATGCCCAAGTGCTAATCAAAGCCAATATGGCCTACTGCGGCGTGCAGCCCGATCCAAATAACACTCTCAACACGACTCTCAGACCCACCTCTTAAGTCTCAAGGGCTCACAACCTCATATCACTCAGCCCAGCAATACCACATATGGAAAAGCAATAACAACATGTGATGTAACAATGAATGATGAACAGAGACTAAGAGATGATATGAAAATGAAGAATCATGACTGAGTGTACAATTACAGTTAAGTCACATAACCCAAAATAACATAAATAGCCTCAATGAGTCTAAACAAATAACCACATAGCCTAAATATGATTTCTAGCATGAATCATAACTCAGTAAACCTAACAAGTAGGAAAAAATACGGATAAAATAAGGTATGATAGCAATATAGTCCAAAAGTCAACCCGAATCATGATTACCCCAGTGCACGCCTACATGCCCATCAACTAGTATGTCCGTCA
Source organism: Nicotiana tomentosiformis (assembly GCF_000390325.3). Classification (NCBI taxonomy): domain Eukaryota; kingdom Viridiplantae; phylum Streptophyta; class Magnoliopsida; order Solanales; family Solanaceae; genus Nicotiana; species Nicotiana tomentosiformis. Next base: position 80,725,540 of record NC_090816.1, on the reverse strand, counting down.
CCCCAACATACCACAATTAGCATGGTTCTCAGGGACAATTACCCTAAATTCCAAGTTTAGAAATTTTACTTACCTCAAAATGCGCAACTCAACATTCTAAAAATCCCTTGCCTCGCAAATCGGCATTCGAGCGACTCGAATCTAGTGAAAGCAACTCAATACCATCAATAATAACCATAGGAAACAATCTCAAATGATAAAGCTAATGTCTTGAATCAAATACGCAAAGTCAACCCCGGGTACGCACCCCGGAATCCGACAAAATTCACAAATTTTGAACACCCATTCAATTACGAGTCCAACCATACTAATTTCATCCAATTCCATTCACAAATCGACCCCCAAATCACCAAATCTCACTCTCCAACAACATAGTTTAAAACCCCCAATTTTTCACCCCCAATAATAATCAATGGGTAATCAAAATCTAGCATCAAAAGTGATTAATCTTCACTTGCCTCTTTAATTGTAGCAAAACGTCTCTCAAAAATTACCCTTAGCCGAGTTCCAAATCTGCCAAAATGAGAAAACACTCAAACCCTTCGAATATAAGAACCTACCAGTGAAATCGCACATGCGATCCAAATTTCCACTTCTGCGGGACCTATTCTGCAGTCCAAATTGCGCACATGCGAACCTCACTTAACTTCCGATGATATCATAGTCTTTCAACAACTCCAACCATCTCCGCTGCCGCAAATTAAGGTCCTTCTTCTTGAACAGGTGCTGGAGACTCAGATGATCAGTATAAACCTCATATGGAGCGCCGTATAGATAATGCCTCCAAATCTTCAGTGCGTGAAGAATGGCAACCAACTCTAAGTCATGTACATGGTAATTCTTCTCATGGACCTTCAATTTTCGAGATGCGTAGGCAATCACCCTACCGTCCTGCATTAACACTGCGTCAAGCCCAATACGCGACACATCACAATACACGGTGTAACATCTCGAACCTGTAGGCAACACCAACACTAGGACTGTAGTCAATGTCGTCCTGAGCTTCTGAAAGCTCACCTCACACTCGTCGGACCATATGAAAGGAGCACCTTTCTGGGTCAATCTAGTCAAAGGTGCAGCAATGAACGAGAAATCTACCTGCCAAACCTAAGAAGCTCCGACTCTCTATAGCTAAAGATGGTCTAGGCCAACTATGAACTGCCTCAATCTTCTTCGGATCCACCTTGATACCTTCACTAGACACCACGTGGCCCAAGAACGCCACAGAATCAAGCTATAACTCACACTCGGAGAATTTAGCATATAGCTTTTTCTCCCTCAAAGTCTGGAGTACGATCCTCAGATGCTGCTCATGATCCTCCTGGATGCGTGAGTACACCAATATATCATCAATGAATACTATGACAAAAGAATCAAGATATGGCTGGAACACACTATTCATCAAGTGCATAAAGGCTGCTGGAGCATTGGTCAGCCCAAAAGACATCACCAAAAACTCATAGTCACCATAGCGGGTCCTGAAAGCTGTCTTCGAAATATCTTTATCCCGAATCTTCAACTGATGATACCCAGGCCTCAAATCAATCTTCGAGAATACTCTAGCACCCTGAAGCTGATCAAATAAGTCATTAATGCGCGGTAGTGGGTACCTGTTCTTAATAGTGACCTTATTCAAATGCTTGTAATCAATACACATCCTCATAGTACCATTCTTTTTCTTCACAAATAGAGTCGGTGCACCTAAGGCGACACACTAGGCCTGATGAAGCCCTTATCAAGTAATTCCTGCAACTGTTCCTTCAACTCCTTCAACTCAATAGGTGCCATGCGATACGGTGAAATAGAGATGGGTTGAGTACCCGGTACCAAGTCAATACCAAAATCAATGTCTCTGTTGGGTGGCATGCCCGGTAGGTCTACTGGAAATACATTTGGAATGTCTCCCACTACCTGAATTGACTCAACGATAGGAATATCAGTACTAACATCCCTCACGAAGACCAAATATTAGGCCAGCCGATGATCAAATAAGATTGGTTGTAAAGGCGAATTTAGAATTTGAAGTTTATCAGCTGCTATCACGATCTCAAATTGATTTATAATAAAAACTGAGTTTATAGTCAAATATTTATAGTTATTTAGTGAATATATATGTATGATCTGAGCAAAAGCTACTAAGTTAAAGGTGAATCCACATATTACATGCCAAATCTATGTCGCAATACTAGTGCACAAAGATTCACAAAAGCCCAAAGAGGCTATTTGAAAAATTAGGCTTTTAGTTGTAGTAATAGAGTTTTGTGCTACCTTTTTGTTGGTGATATTAATGTAGAATGTAGTATAGTATAAGAAAGCAAGTTTGCATTTTTGAGAAACCGGAATAATTATATTGATAGAATACACATATATTTAATAATTATATTTATACCATATATTTGTATTAATTGATATGGAAGCACATATCCGGAAACTAGTCACCAAAATAACAAGTGCTATTTGAGCCATGTAGTGAAGGAGGAATGACTTAGCGAATTGCTAGATGAAGTTCTTGTATCAATTTTTTCCCAGTTAACATTGAAATTAAAGAAGCAGCACTCACAAGTTGTCTGGCAAGTCGATGGATGGAGGTCTCTTTGAACGAACGTCACACGTCTCATGAATTCTAACATTTCAAAGTTCATTGAGTAAGATGCAACTTTTTTCCATGCTTCGTAACATGAGTTGGATTAATCATATATTGGGTTTGCACAAGGGTTTTCCTTTAGAAGAATTCAGTGTCTCTTTTCCTTGTCATAGTAGTTTTAAATGTGAAATTAATAAGCGGCTCAAATTTGTGTCAAAAGCCTTACAGACTTGTCAGTCAACTAGCGATGCTTTCAATTAAATTTGACTCCATATCTATATTGAGAGTAATCAATTTCCTTCCCTCCTCTAATAGAAAGAAAGCTATATTGCCTTGAACTCTTACTCTTCGATACTCCACAGGATGCTCGTTTTGTTCGTTCTTCTTTTGATGATTCCTTTCCAAAATTCAACGATCTCAAAGTGCTTTTGTTGAGACTGACCGACGTGTCAACTAGTCTTCTTTTTAATGTTGCTCCACTTAGAACTGTTTGAGGGGAGGGTTCTCGGTACTTCAGGGAGCCCAAAGTAAGGGGCGGTAGGTTCCTTTAGGGGGTTGGGGTTAAATGGAATTAAGGGTACGGGGTAAGGGGATTTTTGTACCACTACAGGTCCTAGGGGAGGGTACTTGAGGGGGGCGGTAAGGGTGCTTACGGGTATTTTTAAATTAAAATTTTATAAAATATTACTATATTTGAATACGCACAAGTTTTATTTAATACAATGTAATTATTTCTAATACACGTTATAAGTATTTGTTTGTATTTCAATACTTGTAAAAATAAAATTACATTTTTTTTTAACTATTTACGTAATTTTTCAATAACTTATAGTGGGTCTTTGCTTGAAGTTAGTAGCACTTGTTCTTTTGCATCCCCGCCGTCTCTCGTAGATAGTATTTCATTATAGGCATTATCGTCTTCTTGAATTATTTCCGGAAGACCAAAGTTTCTTCTCTCCGCTTTAGTCAAATATTTCAGCAAGTCTTCATTTCTTTTATCATCGCAAAAATTATTTCTAACAGTTGTTCTAGGAAAATTTTGAAAAGCATGATTATATGTTTTTTGTATGTAACGAATAAATCTGGACTGGTTAGGATTTATTTTAAAACAAGGACCTCCCTGCCTAGCATTACCCTTAGTCAATCTATTAAATACTTTTTTTAACCAATTTAGAAATTATTTTTAATAATAAATAATTAAAATAACTATAAATAACAATACAATATAATAAAAATAAATGCGAAACTTAATAAAAGTTGGAACGAGCGTACCAAACGCCAATGTATAATTGATATCGAAGGAAGATAATTACTCCGACTAGTGGTGTAGCGCCAACAAAAAAATACGCCGCCATATAATTGATGTTAATGCTTGAAAAATTATTGCAAAATAATTGAGTGCTAGAATGTTGGAGATAGATAGATAGATAGAGAATTAGAGAGATAGGAGAGTTTTCTTTGAAAAATAAAAGAATAAAATGAGGTATTTATAGTTTTAAAATAGGGTCAAAGTATAATTTAATAAACTTAGAGGTTAACAACATAAATAAGGAGGTAGGGAGGATGTTACGGAGATAGGGAGGCAAAAATAATTATTTTTGGATGTTGCCAATGATTATTTTTTTTAAACTAACAGTTGGTAAAAAAAATGGCTAAATTAAAAAATATATGTTCGGTATCTTAAGGGTACCAACCCGACCGGTTCTAAGGTACTTTTCGGCCCCCTACCTCTCCCCTTCCCCTTAGCCAATCACTTAACCCTATCCCATCACCGGACCGGGACGGAGCGGTACCGATACGGGTTAATCCCCGTGCCTTAGACAGCCCTAGCTCCACTTCTAGAGCTATCCCCATACCTTCAAAAGTTCACAATGGAGGTATTAGTTTAATCTTTTAACCCAATCTTCTACGCAAGCTAAAAACCTTAAATCTATTGCAACACAATTTGTTTACATTTCAGTTAACTTCTAAAACAATATTTGTAAGTTTGTAATTCAGGTTGCTTCAAGAAGCCTAAGAGAGGGCCAACGTAATTAGCTATGTTTGAAGATTAATACAGCTATATATAATTAGTTATCGCTTTTACTTTTTCAGCTTGAGAGGGATACTACGAGGGTCTCTAAGAAGAAGGGAAGCACTTACAGGAAATAAGTGAAACGTCCCCATGAACATCTCAAAAACGTTTTAACTTATATATTTAGAGAGGTTATCTCGGCGATATGATACAAGTGATTTGGAACTTATAACCTATCTTTTGAAAATAGTTTGGCACTTGAGAAAATCATTGTTTATCCCCACAATCAGTCACCATATTTATATTCGGTGAAAAGCTGCAAAGCGGAACGAGCAGCAAGAGGTAGGGCTAGGGCCTAGGCAGCAACTTGAAGGAAAAGTTCCCAAAGGAGTTAAGCTCATCACTCTTTGATTAATCATATAAATAAATACTCTCTTGAATTGAATGTGTTTTAGTTCTTATTTTTCTTCTCTTTTTTTTTGACAAGATAATATATATCTTATGTCCACTTACAATTTAATAGAAGAAAATGACCTTACAAAAATCTTTTGTATTATTTGATGGCAAAATAAATAAGTTACCTCCTAAACAATGAACCAAATCCTTGTTACACACTTTTTGTGAAAGAAGATAATCTTACACCTTCAACCTTTCTAAAATGTGTCTAATACACATCATTTTTTTTTTACCAATTTTTCAAAATATGTGTAATATTACGCACTAATAAAGTCTTAACATGTGTCACTATTTTTTAATTAAAAAGGAAATAATTAAAATTACTACTCTACCCCTCATCTTTCCACCATGGCTGTCGTCTTCTTCCTCTCTTCTTCATCATCAACCACCATAGCCTCTTTTCCCACCTTTCACTTAAAGATAAAGCCATCATTAACTAACAAACATTACTAGCAAAAAAACCCAAAAGTCCATCTAATTTTACACAGAAATAGAATCAGAAATTTTGAACCCAGATCCGCCTTGTTTTTCATTTCTCTTCGGTAAGAGTCAAATCACCATTAACTGCCATCACCTTGTTTTAATTTTCTATTTGTGCCATTCCGACTAAAGCTTGAGTTAAGCTTTAATGGTTGGAATTTTTTTTGAAAATTCACCCTTCTGGAAAATTTGATTTCACCACACCAAAAACTCAAGCTAAGCTTCTCTGCAAAAAATATAATCTTCTATGCAAAATCTGGAGCCAAGCTTTAATGGTTTGGGGGAGGTAACAAAAGCTTTAATATCTGAATCTAATCACAATTTTTCGGACAAAAGATATGCAAAAATCAAAAAACTAATCAACGAGAAGAGAGATGAAAAATCATGGTGGATTTATTTGAGAAGAAGAAAATCGGGTAGCGGAAAAAAGTGGGTCTAAGTGGTAAAGGAGTAGTCATGGCAGATTTGTGAATTTTTTAAACAATGAAGAAGATGACTCAATTTAAAAATTTTAATAAACTAAAAAAACAAATGACATATACACAAAAATTCTCATGTTCAAGCCACGTGGACAAAATGGTGTGTATTAGACACACTCTGAAAATGTTGAGTGTGTAAGGTGATTTTCATCTGCAAAAAGTGTGTAACAAGGATTTCGTCCATAATTCAGGGGTAACTTATGTATTTTGCCTTATTTGATTAGCTTATTTGGATCATTTAACCATTCGAAAATTCTAGAAACGCTTTCTCATTCCGAAACAAAAGTTGTGACAATCCCTAATTCAATCTTTGTTAAGTATGCTTAGCCCATTATCATTTATATTATGAAGGGTAGAGTTGACCCTACCGATCGTGCTAGACATTTGTTCTTACGGATGTCAGCCTTTAAATGTGTTGATTTTTAATAGTAACATAACAATGTGATATCTATGAGTCCATTATCATTTATATTATGAGGGGGGAAAAAATCAGTTTCCTTATTTCTTTTTGAAAATGCTCTTCCCCTTGGTAATTTACTCTCAATCAATTTCTGAAACAAAACCTCCAAAATTAGAGAAGAAAAGAATTCGATCGTATGACCGTGCAATATACTTTATGGGTCTATATACACCTTGAAGACCAAAATTTTAGAGATATCAGATGACAAGGCAATACTAAAATTTCCTTCATTCTCAAAAGTTTACCTACTCAATCTACCTATTTTGCAAAACATATTCGTCAATATATGTTTTTGTTTTAGCCACCTTTGTAATAAGTAAAATGTAAAGAATGCAATTTCTCACTCATGATATTTTTTCCGTGACCATAAGATGAGATCTAATTATATTAACGATGAATTCTGGAGTCACAACAGATTGTTAGCATGAAAATCGGCGTGTTCTAAAGTAGGAGCTATGTTTCTTGTCCTAGCCATAATGTTGAAGAAATAATTGTCAAGCTAGTAAACAAAGCATTTTCCGGAAAAAAGAAGAGAGTGAAATGCAGAAGAAAGTGACTGGCAAATCCAATTTAGCAAGATTGCAGATTAGACTTATTTTAAGGAAGAAAGCCACTCAAAAGTTGGAAAAAAGGAGGAAATCTTATGATGCTTAATTATTATATTCAATAGTTTTGGTAGATGAATATATTGCTGATTACCTTGATATCCTGGTTGTCAAAGATAATTGCTTTTAAATAATCTTTGCACTAAATACAGGAATGACCAGTCTCTTCGTTAGTGAATAGTGATACTGTCTCATAAAAGAAATTTTAATTAAAGAAAAAGATTAAGAGAAATAAAGATAAACACGTTTCGTATCTGTAATGCAGATAATGCACCTTTGAAACAAAATTATGGTTACCTTTAGAGTACAAAACATTTTGGTTGTATTTTTATTTTTATTTTTTTGTCTGAAAATTTCGATTTGTTTCGGGGAACTGATTTTGGGATTATTGTGAGAATTAATTGATTGTTCTGTGCTAAAAAACAGCACATTTAGCTTCCGTGCCAAAACAAACTACAGTCGAACCTCTCTATAACAACCTCGTTTGTTCCGAATATTTTTGGATGTTATAGCGAAGTGTTGTTATATGAACATATATTTTAACATAACATGAAAATTGGTTCCAAAAAAAGTTAGCTTTTATAGTGAAGTGTTGTTATATAGGAGTGATGTTTCTGACTGTATTTCCTCCTATAAATGACTTGCATATTAAAGCCTGATTGAACGGAACCTGATTTTTGAATGGTGATCTGCCAAAATTTTCAAGAGATTATGACATCATTACACAGGAAATTAACCAGCATTTAGTCTAAGCCAAGGAAAGTCACGAACTCTCTCATGCTCAAATACATTTAAAATAAAGCGTTCAGGTTATGATTTTGAAAGAGACAACATCACAATGAAAAAGGGTACACTTCCAACACAGTTCAGATTAATTTCGCCAGCATTTCCACCTTATCGTAGATGCAAAACTGGAACTATAAAAGCACATTACTCTTAGGCTCAAGTTATTATTCATCCCTTCCAGTTATCCTTCTGTTGCCTAATTTCACGTAAGGCTTCAACAGGAGACTTGAATCCCACCTTTTCCTGTTTGGCAAGCAAGAAATCCCAGTTTAAAAAGGCTTCGTGGCACATGGAGACAAGCAGATACACATTCATTCTTCTTTTCTTTTTGGATAAAGCAAGCAGATAGAGATGGCAAACAGGACAGGGCAGATGAGGCGCTATGCAGCAAACCTTCAAACCCGTACTTTTGGGGTAAGATTAGGTGTGCTTAATATGATAAAAAGGTTATGTTATGAGGTATTTGATCCGTAAATAGCCGTATGTTAAGTCCTGAAGTCAAGCAAGTTGTAAAACAAAAGTCGGCAAAAGTTGTCAATGACTTCGTACTTTTTTATGCTGAAGTAGGATAAAAAAGTTTCCTACTTTAAACAAAAGTAGCATAAAATATTTTTTTATGCTACTCTCCTCGCCCCTCTTCCCCCAAGTCTCCAAAAATTCACACAGACCCAAACGATCTAATGTGTTGCTTTACTTTTTTACGCAAAAATAACGTTGAAATTTGTGCTCCATAACTAAAAAGAAAATACTCATTTTTTGGTTGAAAAAGAAAGTACTCTTTCTACAACATGAAAATAAAGTACTCATTTTATTGAAATAAAAGAAAATATGTTTTCTACGTCATGAAAAGAAATACTCATTTTGTTGAAATTAAAAAAAAATACTTTTTTTTATCATGAAAAGAAAATACTTTTTTATTGAAATAAAAAAAATATTTTTTCTACATGAAAAGAAAGCATTGTTTTGGTTAAAATGAAAAAAATACTTTTTTAAATCATGAAAAAAAACTCATTTATTGAAATGAAAAAAAAAATCTATCTATAACATGAAAAAAATAAAATACTATTAATAATATTTTTATTGGGGGTGGGTTGGGCAACTAGGGGTGTTCAAAACCGAACCGAAACCGAAATCGAACCGAAACCGAAGCTTAATGGCTTATTGGTATCGGGTTAACGGTTTAACGGACGGGGAACGGATTAAATTTTTTTTATTAACGGCTTATCGGTTTAGGGCCGGATTATTCAATTTTCTTAACGGTTAATCCATTAACCCGTTAGGAATATATATATATATATATATATATATATATATATATATATATATATATATATTAAATATCAAAAACCCTTCCACTTCTTCCAGTACTCCATCTCTAAGTTCTAACGCCTAATTCCTAAATAATCAGAATCCTTACGTACTATGCATCAGAAGATCCCAAGCTTGGCTTAGCTTATTCTCCCACCCTACAACAAGATTGTTTAAGCTGTTGTCTATGGTTCACCTCTGCTTTTGTTTTTTTAAAACTAATGCATGATGTCTATGTTTAATAGAAGAACAATAGTGTTGTGCCACAACATTTTTCACTCTACAATACATGACACACTACATCATTCTTATGTAGGCGTTAACAGACATATATGTCTGAACTCAATATGTAATTTCCTATTCTGAATTTATATGTTAGGCGGTCAACAAACAATTAATGAACGAAATATAGATTGAATTAGGCCGATAAACAGCCCAATATAGATTAAATCTGTAAACCTAGCAATCAAAAGCTAACCTAAATCTAAAACCAATTTCATTGCTATAATCTGAAATATAAACCCAGAAATCAAAGGTGAAAATAAATCTAAACCAATTTCATTATTATAATCTAAAACTGAAACATTGAAATTGGTTATAATCTGAAACTTTCATACACTTTTGATAGGAATCATCTTGATAAAAATGGAACCATCTTATCGTCAATTTACCTTCCAATTTTTGGTTTCTAATTGGGTGTGATACTATGATTTAGATGGGTGTGATTCTTTCTTCATGGATGTAGTAAGAATTGCGGAGAAGAAAAGGAAGACAACTTGGGTGGGAATCACATAGAGAGGGTAATTTTTGTAAAGACAAAAGAGTCCCTACATTTAATGTGTTGGTGAAGCATGATTGGAGTTTGTAAGGACATTTTGGGAAGCTTAAAAGTGGATACAATGCCTACTACAACCATGCAGTAAATTAGCAAAATCCTATATGTGTGTATATATATATATATATAATTATATCGATGGCGTTATATACGCGTATATGTACAATACATAGCACCACTGATCAATTGGTTATGATGATGATGATGATGCCCATACAGGCCAATGGCGTTATATACGCATATATATTGTATCATTGCATAATGCATATCATGGCCCTCAGTGGCAATTCAGAGTTTCGGGCCGACCCTTATTGTCTCTTACTTACGTTCATGTCTCTATTTATGCTTTATCTGCCTTACATACCAGTACATTCTTTCGTACTGACGTCCTTTTGCCGGGGGCGCTGTGTTTCATGCCCACAGGTCCAGGTAGACAGGTTGACGGACCTCCCATGTAGGATATCCAGTTCAGCGGTGGTGCGATGCACTCCATTCTTCCTGGAGTTACTGTAGTGTGTCGGTATGCTATGAAATCTATGCATTTATGCATTTTTGGTATGGCGGGACCCTGTCCCGACCTTCTTGTCCAATATGATGATCTTATAGGATTGTAGAGTTGGGTTGTATGTCTTGTTATCATGTATGGCCTTGCCGGCCTCTTTGTTGGTTAGTTGACTCGTATAGTGGCCTTCTCGGCCTTATGTATGTATATATGTTTTAGGCTGCTCCCCCACCCTCCCCCCTTCAGGCTGTATGATCAGATGGCCTTCTGATGGTCATTATGTGGCCTTGTGGGCCTTATACGAGTTATAATCATTTTGTCGATGGATTAGATATGTCACGGCTTTGTTGACCCAATCTTCTGTATGTTCAGAGTATGACTTTAGATGTGGTTCGCTGCGGCCGGCCACACCTTCCAAGGTTGGGGTGTGACAAACTTGAGAAAAATGGTAGGAATACGCTACGCATGCACGACCCAAATTGAAGCATCTTGCCTAAGATAAATTGGGGGATGGTCCCCAAAATATCGTTAAAGGGAGATAGGTTACTACAATAGAATCCCGCGATGAGTTTCGGGTGACCATTAATACATTTAAGAAGATCACGTAAGGTGACATACCCAAAGTGGTGATCCTAAGTCATTTATAAGGATTGGATCGTCCAAGCAGTAGTATGAGGTGACATAGGCCCTTTGTCCATACGTAAAGGAGTCGTACTACCACTTTTCGTTAAGGGTTGCATGTATTGGTGCTAGTAAGCTAAAGTATGCTATAGGCATTGGGTTGATAAGACCTTCGGACTCATTATGCGACATGTTATAATTCCAAACACCTTCTGGATGAGAATAGCTTATGGGACAAGCGCCCCCCGCCCCCAAAAGTTTTTATTTTTTCCCGTCAAGGATGAACTACATATTTGAGGATTATGAAAGTGTGACTATATCATTTTCGGTTAAAGATTAAAAACGACAATGGTTTAAAAGGGGAAAATGGTCCATCTAGGGTTGGCAATTTAAGCCCAAACCCATTTAACCCGCCCAAGGTTGGGCCGCTCATTGACTCGCCCATTGTTGAACTCGGCCCATCTTGACCCAGCCCATCTCAGCCATCTAAAGTTGGGTTAATTTTTAGCCCAAATTAATCCATAATCAACTTTGCTAAAATGTCATTAAAATAATTCTTTATTGTTTGATATGTTATATATGACCATAACAAAAGGGGAAAAGACTTATTTGGTAATTACACAATTCATAAAAAAACAACACGCATTAACTAAAATTTGGTAAGAATTTGGGCGGGTTGGGCTATGACCCAAATTTTAGCCCATCTTGACCCAACATGTCTTAGCCCGAGTAACTTTTGTGCAGGTCAATGACCTGCCCGCTTATTGACTCAGCCCATTTTAACCTGCTTAAAATCAGCCCAGCCCGCCCATTTGACACCCCATAAGTCCATCGCTATTTTATGATTTTTGAGATAGCACTTCGCCTTCCAGTCCTATTGAGTTAAGACTTTCATGATGTTGCCAAATACTACTCTATATATTCAAATACTGTGCTTGAGATACTATACATAAAAAAGTTTTGTTTATTTCCTTGGAATATATAATCGAAGAAGAGAAGATAGCATGGAGTTGAGTTTTGTAGTTTTAACCACAAAGTTGGTTATTTTGTGGGGCTGCTGTTAATGAGATGGAGGTGTAAAATAGGAGTAAAATAAACAAATCCCCCCCCCCCCCCGGCAATTAATTTTTTACAAAGTCGCCCACCCACATAAGAGCGAACCCGCCCCATTGCCATCTCTACTTGTAGCAGAGACACATTCATATCACATGCTCATTAAGAGACTCCCATCCTAATATTTTTCTCCTTTTTTCTTGGATAAAGGTGGTGCCGGGGCGAGCTTGGGCATCTCACCTATTCTGCCAAATACCTAATACCTCCCACCTACGTGAGTAACTTTACCCACCAAGCCTTACGAGGATAAAAAGAAATCACCTAGCACCTTTGTCTCTAATGCAATTTGAATTCCTGGTCTCCCATGGTTTTACCGACTTCATTAACCGGTAAGCCACACCCTTAAATAAACTCTATGCTAATTTTATCAGAAGTATTTCTTTTTTCTCCTCCTCTAAAATGCAATAAGATAGGTGTTGTGCGTAACTAATGTTACCTGAACCTCTGGAAGATCAGCCCGCATGAATGGGTTAGTCTCCAATTCTTCCTGAATGGTTGATGGAATTGTTGGAAGGCCAACTCTTCTCTGATGCTCAGCCCACGCCAACTTTTGTGCAATTTTGGCATTGTCAGGTTCAACTGTTAAAGCGAACTGCAAATTTTTTACTGTGTACTGCAAATCATTTCACAAGCATTAGGATTCCCTAAGAAAGTAGGGGATTGCTGCTAAAACCCAAAAAAATAATAGTCGTCTTAGAAAAATTGCTAACACCACATGAACAAGTAATTTGCGTGAGAGGCAAACAGTAATACGCCGAAAATTATTTGTGGACAAGAAGCTTTATTTCCATGGCAGAGAACATTTATGTTTATATGTTCAGAACACCCCCCCCCTCCCCGGTTGCCTTTAACTGTAGCATGTGAAGAATAGACCAGTATCACAGAGAAGTTCTACCGATAGGAGATGCAGGGTAATTGGAAAGGGGATGACTGGAGAATAGGGGGGTTTTATTCTAGCTAATAGATTTTTTTTTTTTTTGTGTGTGTGTGTGTGTGGTTTGGGGGGGGGGGGCGCAATATTCTCCCAAAGTTCAAACAATCTCAGTGACCAAAAAAAACAGACAGAGAGCCCGCAAGTCATAGAAATGCTGAGTTCGGGAAGGACGAATCACTCGCGAAAAGGGATCTGATGTAGAGTAACCGCCAAGAGCGTCATGCATATGCAAATATCAATTAGGTATTGGAATCAAAATTATATATATTTCTTTTTTGAAATGGAGGCCATATACAGCTGTGTATTACAGTTGATGACATCTTTTTGTGACAGAAATCTTAGACAGCAGGAAAAAGACATGTTAAAGGGAGATATTTGCATGTGTCTATATGAAAGGTGGATGCTATTTAACTTTTTTATTTGTCCTTCCTTTCAACTGATGTTCTCATCACACTGAAGGCGTGGGAAAACTTTAAAGGAAATAATATCTCTGTGCTACACCTAGAACTGAGGGGCTAAAGTTGCTCTAGTCCTTAAGACACGGACAAAGAAAGGGTAACTTGATGATTTGTTCTGCTTATTTTCCACTTTTTCCTCAAGTGTTCTAAACTCTCTTTAAAAGTCCTATTAAAAAATTGTTCAAATGTGGTACATTAGAGAGTTAACTGTTGATGCTCAAAATCTAGAATCCATCCTGAGAACACTATATGTGATACAAGAGTAATTCTTTTCTTTCAAAAATTTATAAGAGCATGCATACGTTACCTCATGGCCACAATACACCCGAGTTGGCTTTGGCAAAGAACCTAGTGTCACACACAGTGACTGATACATTTGTTCTGCAGTGCCTTCAAAAAACTTACCACAACCAGCAATAAACTGCAAGCCAAAAAGATGAATAATGTTAAAACAAAATTATTTTGATCATCCAACAGTATAGTCACAAAATATTTAAAGAAGACTGTCAGTTCAGAGGAACTCCTCCTACTCGCGTTGTCACACAATCTTCTGGTTTCACATACTGATTTGTTGCTTTATTCCACTTTTAACAGAACTTGAATAGGGTGGTTAGAGTTCCCATCATCTTCTCCCAAAATTAAAACCATTTCAAATCCATGAAGAGAATTTCCAAGAAAGAGCAAAGCCAACTGGAAAGAGTAGACAGATAAACCAAAAGTGGTCCAATCTACCGCCACCCTTCCAAATTTTGGATTACGTTACAGCTAAGTTGCTCGGACTCTTTACTTTCAGTGCCGCATCCGTGTCAACACGACGTCGGTTCCTTACCGGGTCTGGTCAACCGATTTTGGGTATACAGATATAATAGTTTCTGAAATTAAAACAAAAGCTAGGGTGAAATTGAAGAAAATAGAATACCTTGTATATAGAAATCTCTATGTTAGTCGTTTTCCTTTTATCTCCTTCTTGAATTCTCCTCTTGAATAATATTTTCTCCTTCTCAGACTACCTTATAAGTTTTTCTCATAGTGTCTCATAATTTAGACATATTTTTATTAACTCTACTTTTTAGAAATTCAAGTATTTTTAGCAGAATCCCCCCCCCCCCCCATATACCTGGATCCGTACCCCCGAATCTTAAAATTTAGATCACGAAGGATCCAACCTCTAAACCTGCACCCGTACCCGAGTCCGAGCAACTTAGCGTTATGGTGAACAACTTATTGAGCAAAAGGAGTTTGAATCAAAATATTCTTGTGCTGTCTACCATAATACCTACATGAGAAATTTACCAGAAAGGAGAGAGAAGCAAAAGATGGATTTGTTGTGATTGCAAGTCTGTGATGTCCCAAAAAATATTTGTGCTGTGCGTTACAGAGATGGCTGAGAAAAGAGAGTGAAGATTGAAACTGAAGTAAGATAGGAAGATTGACGATAGCGCAAAAGTGTGTTCTTCAGTAGCCCGAATAATCTGTCAGTAATTGAGGACCTCATTCATTAATCAACAGCTACTCCTATGATTTTAATTTATTTGGAAAACACCTAGAAGCCTTTAAGTTGACTCCATATATTAAACGTTTTTCTGAAAATTCTCCACTGTTTTAGGTTCCCGAAAAGTTTTCTCCTTCCATTCCCTTGTGTTTAATCAATAAAAGATAATAATTTCATTAAGTCGGCTGCACTAAGTTGGTGCTGCAGTATGTATAACAAATACAGATACAAATTCCCATTGAATCCTGCAGGGAGCTAACTAAATATGAGATTGTTAGCACTCTCTATATATTCATTTCTACACCAAAAGGAAAGTAACCCAAGGCAGTTGACCTATTCTTTCGCAACGGCTCTGCTTTACTCTCATAGAATCTCAAGTACCTTCCTCTCCATACTCCTGTTTTCATTTTTTCTTTGAATAGGAACTCTTGTCAACTGAACACTGCACCAATCTGTTTCCTCAATAATGTTCATGAGGAAGGAGCACCTTCCCGAACATGAAGAAAATAACAAACTAATAAGCAAATGGCAGCAACAGAATTATGAAAGCAATCGTACAGGTGAAAATGAAGAAAGGTGCACCATGAATGACCTAAATCTGGAAACACTGAAGACAAAGTGTGCGCTTGCTGCATAAGGAAATATGATTCGAACAAATTCTTAAAGTAGAGGCACAATAGTTGACACAAAGCAAAACACAGACTGTACGGGAACCAACTATTAAATTAAGTGCCACTTACTCCTAAAAGATTTTGTAAAGGAGGTCGAGATCTCCACTCACCAATGTATCCCCAGTAAAAACAGCAGGATCCTCTCCCTCTTTGCCAGTAACATAGTAGCTTATATGACCTTTTGTGTGACTGAAAGGAGGGGAAAAGCAATTAATTTTGCGAAACAACCTTGTAGGAGAACGAGATGAGATACAATTTTCTATATGTTCCAACGTATCAGAGATTATAACGGTATGCTTCATAATATCCTTCGAGTCTACTGCGACTCATTCAAGAGATATTTCTAAAATGAGAATAGCTTTTTTCCATTAGTATCAGGAAGCGGGGTCATCAAACAAGAGTATCCAAATAAGGAAAGCAGCCTAGTCCTTGACAAAAAATCAGTATTAAGAACATCGAATTAAGAATTAGTAACGAAAGGAAGCGAGCAAACTTAATATCACTTACCTTGGAGTGTGAAGAGATAATATGCTGATGTCAGCACCAAGGGATATCTTGTCACCATTTTCAACTTTATCAGTACAGCCCCTCACATTATCAACCGATCCACCATAAATTTTTATTCCAGGAACAAGCTGCTTCATTTTATCATTCCCTCCGGCATGATCCCTGAAATGTGTTTGCGTTCATCAAGATCAGACAAATGCAGAATCCGTAGATGAACCTAAAGAGATTTATACAGCACATGCAGAATGATAAAAGTTAAGAAACATCCTAAAGTTGACCTGATTTATGTATTTGTCCCAAAACATTTATCTCTGTGGAGGATTGTTCAACCCATGCTAGCCATCGAGCAAGCTCGTGTTATTTTCCCCTCTTGGGATACATGTAAACTCAATAAACATCCAGAGAACAAATGCAAGAAGGAGAAAACAACTTACTCCCTCCGTTGCAGTTTATGTGAACCTATTTCCTTTTTGGTCCGTTCCAAAAAGAATGACCCATTTCTAAATTTGGAAACAATTTAACTTAAACTTCAAATTCTACCCTTCATGAGAAGCTACACAAATACTTTGGACCCCTTTTTGATTTGTTTAGGACCACAAATTCCAAAAGTCTTCATTTTTTCTTAAACTCCGTGCCCAGTCAAACAGGTTCACATAAATTGGAACGGAGGGAGTAAATGACAAACCATCAAATAAGATTAAAAGAATTAGTCTCCCCCCCCCGAAAAAATGCACAGATGCACTACATTCAACGCCTCAAGTTGAGGCCCGCTGAAAAGGGGCAGCCCAGTGCACAAGACATCCCGCGTTCACGTAGGGTCCGGGGGAGGGCCGCACCCTAAGGGATGTGATGTAGACAGTCTACCCTAATGCAAGCATTAGTGGTTGCTTCCCCGGCACACCTCAAGTTGAGGCCCGCTGCAATATTACAATTTCCAACTTTTCAATCTCATGAAATTGTGTCCATTTTAGTTGTAATACTAAATATATTAGCTACATATCATTTCTATCAGTATCTCATTTCTTTTTTATTTGTTTTATTAATCCATATATTATTAACTATTGCTCTCCTTCCTCCTTTACATGAGGCAGTTTCGGCTTTCTGTTTTGGGACGTCCCAAAAATGTTTGATAAAGTTCAATTTCTTCACAATTTTCAAGGATTCAAATTCATTAGCATTCAAAATTTTACTATGATATGATGTTCTCTACCGAACAAACTTTCAATTTTAGTGTTTTCTTCTACTATCACCAATAAAATATACGAGTCAATGAACATCTTAAAAGTCTGTATCATATAAATTGTGGTGGAAGGAGTATCTATTATCTTTTGGAAAACTTCAAAGGTCCAACTGAGCAAGTGGACAAACTGTTATGGAAAAACAATAGCAAAGGAGTTTTCACTGTGAAATCTGTATATGAGGTTTTAAACAGAAGTTCGCAGCAACAAGAGGCTTGGATATGGAAGCACATCTGGAGGTTGAAGGTCCCTTTAAAAGTTAATGTGTTTTGCTGGCTAGTGGTCAAACAGGCTGTTCTGACAGACGAGAGCTTAATGAAGAGAGGAATGCCTCTGTGCTCCAGATGTTTTCTGTGCGGAAGGGCCATCGAAACCAACAATCATCTATTTCTTCATTGTGAGGTGTCCAATAGATTGTGGCAGCTTTTCATAAGTATGAAAAGCTTAAGCTGGGTGATGCCTAGAGAGACTATGGACTTGCTGTCTAGTTGGGACTTTTTAGCTACAGGAAGCAGCCAGAAGAGGTGGTGGAGTCTCATTCCAGCATACATTTGGTGGACTATCTGGCTGGAAAGGAACTCCAAATGTTTTGAAGACTCGGCAAATCCTGAACAGAAGATTAAAATGAATTGTATATCTTTATTTCACTTTTGGTGTAAAGAAGCTTTAGTACAAGATGCAGATTCCCTAGTTGATCTTATCGGGTCCTTGTAAATGCCACAAGACTTGTTTTTCACCACTTGTTTTTGTTCAATCTCTTAGTTTTTGGAAGTCTTGTAACTAGGGACCTTTTCTCTCAGCACTATCTTGGCGCTGAGATTTATTTATATATCAATGAAACCTGTTATCATTTCAAAAAAAAAGGAGTATCTATTATCA
Organism: Nicotiana tomentosiformis; assembly: GCF_000390325.3. Classification (NCBI taxonomy): domain Eukaryota; kingdom Viridiplantae; phylum Streptophyta; class Magnoliopsida; order Solanales; family Solanaceae; genus Nicotiana; species Nicotiana tomentosiformis. Next base: position 80,707,118 of record NC_090816.1, on the reverse strand, counting down.
ACATCCTTTTTTTCTTTTTTCTTTTTTCTTTTTTTTTTTTGATAAGGTAAGATTTATTGGTGTAAATCAGTAGACACTGGGAAAGGTTCATCACAGAGAATGTAAGGAACAGATAAAGTCCAACATAGCTTCAGGCTCTAAGAAGTTTTCCGTTGCAATGAAAACTAAGCAAGAATATACATTTGTGTTTAGGCTTAACTACATCTATTATCAACATCTTTTCTTGGGTTGAAACAAAGAGAATTTTGGGATTTTCAAGTTCTATCAAATGAGCAATTTTGTCCATTCATTAATCTGACGAAAAAAAATTAAACATGTTCTTCAAAGAAAACTAATGCCATTAGAACTGCACATATGACCAAATGGTCCCACATGTTTTTGTTCTAATTACAAGACAATGCCTTCGCCAGCGGTCGTCCAACCAGTAAGCAAGGTGCAAAAATTCAATTGCCCTTCTTTATAAACTTGACAATAGCTTTTTTTAAGAAAGTAAACTTGAGAAATAGCTATTCTGAAAATTCCAATTTACATTTCAGGATAATGGATCCTTCATCATACATTACATTGAATTGACTATCACCCAAAACTGTTTTGACTCTGTCAATATTTGCACATATTGAAATTCAGTATTTGAATGTCAACTGAAATATTGAAACACTAGTGTAAAGGTGTATTTCAAGTGAAATATTGATTTTCAAGTGAATTTCATGTCCAAACACCGGTTTCCATAAAGTTTTTTTTCAACTTCAACTTCCAACACTCTTTTTTCAACCATAACTCAAACATTGTCCAAACGCCTCCGTTGCGTCTTCATAAGAACTTTGACCTATCACTAATATGGTAAAAAAGATCAAATATGTGCTCTCGATTGCTACCCTCAGGAAATAAAGAAATTAAAACCAACTAAAACTAAAACCAAGAAATTCTCAGAAAACAGGCAAATTCAACAATCAAATGGAAAATAAATAGAAAACTAAACAAAACGTAGAATTAAGAAAAAACAAAGAAGATAAAAACAGATTTCAGATACCGAGCATTATTATCGGAGCACTTAAAGAAAAAAAAGATAATAGAAGTGGAACGGACCAGTGGTGATGAGTGGTGAGAACAAACTTAAGGTCAACTTCGTTCTCTTGAGCAACTCTAAGGACCTTATGTGGCTCCACTGGGTCCACCACTGCAGCTTCCTTTGTTGTTTCATCTATGATCCTGCAAACCAGCCCAAAAATTCATAGAATAAACACAGAAAAAGAAGAAAAAAACCCTAAACCTGATATGAATTAACAAAATTTGAAATAGACATCTGAATTTGAGCAACAAACATATAGGAATAGTTGTCATCTAAGCATGGAATGTGAAGAACTTTCATCTCTGGCGCCGATCAGATGATAATACCAGACCACACAGTTCTGTCAAGTTGGAAAAAGGAAATCATCGAGCGCGACTGTTAAACTGTGAGAACAAGGGACTAGAATGACGTGGATAAGATTCGCTGTTCCACAGCGTTTGAGCAACTGACGTGACAAGGAAAATATTAATGTGTGGTTCGGTGGGGCAAAAATAAATTTTTCTTTTTTGGAGTTGTAGAAATGTCTAAAAGAATGCAGAATTGATCAATTGGAATGCAGAATTGGACACCCTGGCAACTTTTATTTAGTTCCTCTATGTGATTTTTAATATCCCTGAATTTGAAAATTTGATAGTCTTAATCCCATATATGTTGATGTGGCAAAGAGCGTGAACACACTCTCTTTTAGGCGTGTGAAAGAAAAAAAACATCGAAAAATTAGCCTTCAAGTGTGGTATATTCAAATATTAATTGCCACATAATCAAATATAATGATATATTTATTCCAATTATATTTTTCATTGTTTCTTCTTAATATAGATTGCAATTTTTTTTTCAATTGTATATTTTTAGATACAATATATATGGAAGAGTTTGTTGAAACTCCATTTATTTTAGCCAAATAAAAATAAGATTTAGCCAAAGTAATGAAGTTAAAATGGTATAGTTTTTACAAAAAGAAAATAAAACTGTGTGTTTGTATTTTTATTTTCATGCAATGAATATTTATTTAAACTATGCATTTTTTTCTTTTTGAGTCAAATTCGCAAATTTTTGGTCGGAGTTTTACTATTTTAGCTAAAATATTTATTTAGCCAATATATGGAATTCCAACAACGTATTTTATTTTTTATTTTTTAGATGCAATGATAATATGTTAATTGTGTATTTTTCTTTTACTAACCAAATATGTAAAAGTAACTTGATTAAAATATCAGTATCTTTAGCTAAATAAAAAATTATAGTCAAAATAACATTGTTTCAAATTTATTTATTTTTTACGAATTTTGACACGAAAAGATGATTTAAATAGTTGGTGGACTTAAAAAAAAAAAAAATATATATATATATATATATAATAAAAAAATACCACATGAAAAAAAAAATCCATGTGGCAGCGCGTGTGTCACACTCCCACGGGTTGTCAATGTCCAGCGGGGTCGAGACTATGAAATTGCCAAGTTGAGGGGGTATTAAAAAACACGAGAAGTTTAAGGGGAAACTAAACAAAAGTTGCCAAGTTCGAGGTTCCCGAACTATTCTGCCATCCAAGTTAAATAAAACTATTTTTTGCTTATAGTTAAACTCTCTCTCCTCACTCTAGCTTTATCTCTCTAAGACAATGACTGAAGTTAATTTAGCTGGGAAACATTTGAGTGACCCACCACATAACCTCCACACAAGTACAATCAACCGACAACCAAGCTAACAAAACTTCGACACATACCCTACAAACACCTATTCAAAACTCCCCACCACTTAGCACCTATTATTCCCTCTGAAAAGGACAAAACAGCACAACTCCGTCAAATAACCACCACCAATGATGATAACTCCGTTCAATAAATGAATAATCTCCAAACCGAAAACGGTCCCAATGATTCCAACACTCCAAATCTTATCTAGCCCAGTAGCACCACTACAATCACACATACTAACCAACCAAAAATTTTAGCAAACTTTGATAAACATGACCCAAGGAACAAAAACAGAGGGGATGTAAGCATGCATGACCAAGGAAAGACAGAGAAGACAATAGACCCATCCCAAGCACTAGCCACAAAAGAGATAGTGACGGGGGATAAAGCGACATCATCTGGTGCTAATAAATGGAACCAAGGTTCTTCTAAACCATCTTTTGTTGCAATGGTTCAATCGGAGCTTCCAGCACTGAGTGAAGGGGCAAAGAATATGGATATCACCAATGGCACTCACCTAGGAAAACCAACGGTGTTCTTTAAGGCAGAAGATTACTTTGTTAACCTGGCATAAAAGTGTTGATTCACCTTGATTGATAAAGTCTACAAGACAAAACCACCAATGGAAGATACACGAAAGACCTTCATCAGTCAAGTCCATTTGAAAGGAAAGGTTAAAATAGCCTTTTTTTGATTTCCAGCATGTGTATATTGATTATACGCATGAAGTTATTTATACTCATATTAAACTCAAGAACTTTGTGGATATTATGGGTGCTCCGATGAAGATTCTATTGTGCTCTCCTGACTTTAAGTCGGAAGTTGAAACACTTGTTGTCTTAGTGTGGATTCTCATCCATCAGGTCCCATGGCATTTGTTTAGATGGGAAATCGTGTCCAGAATGGTATAATCTATTGGGATTGTTATTGCCCCTGACCAAGCTACTTACTCGAAGTCCAGGGGTAATATAGCTAAAATGAAGGTGGAAATTAATCTGTTTAAACAAATGATGGATCAGTTGTGGTTGAGTTTTAAAGGCTTGAAGGGGAAGATGATGGTGTTTGGCTTGATATTGAATATGAAGGAGTTTCTTCCTACTGCCTTTATTGTAAAATACAAGGTCGTGTGAAAAAGTCAATGCTGGAACAAAGTGAGGGATGATAGAATGAAAAATGAGAGGGAAGAAAGAAGCAACGTGGAAAAAGGGAATACTCAACAGGAGGTCACAACAATTACTGCACTAGACCAGAATAGAGAGAAGAAGTTCCAGACAGTAACTAGGAGAAAGAACCCAAAAAATAAGAATGCTCCAAAAATTAACCAACACATGGGAACATAACAAAGAAACAATGAGCAAAGGAAATGGAGTGATAAAGAGAACAAAAGGAATGAGACCATTGTAACTAGAGTACCAGTCATAGCTCTACAAAAGGAAATAGTCCAGGAAGTGTCAGGGAAAGGAAAGGGTATTGATAAAGGGGATCCAAAAAAAATCTCCATAGACCCAAAAGTTCAACAAGATGAAGCCAAGGTGACACAACCAATAAGGAAAATAAGAGAAAGAAGAGTTTAAAACAAACAAAGGATGCGGCAGGGGGGAGAAGTTATGTTACAAGTACATCAAGCAGAGCAACAAGGTGAAGTCCATAATAAGGATCCTACAAGACCAATAACATAGAGTAATACAATTGATAAAGGGGAGTATAGCAGACAAAGGCAGGAGGACGAAATCCTTCATCCAAGCCCAATGGACACTTAACAACAATTAGAACAGAAGAGAGGAAATAAAGAAATTACCCATATCATTGATCCAGGCAAGGCACAGAAGAGATTCAATAAACTGATTTTAGGATCTAACCTGGAGAGGAATCATGATCTAGACCCTGGTGGTGACGGCTGAATTCATTCCACTGAAGAAGAAGAATATGGCAGCTCTGAGGATAATGATTATGAAGATGAGGGCTCAATGGAGAGTGAGGAGTTTGAAAGTGCGGACAGTGAAGAAGAGGTCATCAATGACATTGCCACAAGTCTAGTGGAAGTCTTTGTAGGTGAAGCTACATTACATCGGGCCATGACTAGTGCTATCAACTCAGGCCATCTATCACCTTGGGCAAGAATGGATCAAGATGAGGTAGAGGAACAATAAGAGGAAGGAGTGGTAGACAATCTTATCAAAGGCCTTCAAAGGCCTCAACGAACCAAATCCCCTCAAATCAGTAATCATGTTTAAGTCCTTATTCTGGAATATAAGGAGCATTAAGTCCAACGATGCTCTTGAAAGACTTAAACAATTGGTTAGAGCAAATAATTTGTTGTTCATCGCCTTAGATGAACCATTCTATAAGGTTGATAAACTGTAGAAGTACAAAAGATTTTGGGATTTATAATGCCTTCGCAAACTGCAATGGTCAAATATGGGTATTCTGGGAGGATAACCTGGACTGCCTAGTGGTTGAAGAGGATGATCAACAGGTAACTTGTATCATTAATCAAGATGGTGTATCCTTTCTTATATCATCTGTGTATGCTAAATGTGAAGATGAGTTGAGAGAAGGTCTATGGAACAAATAAGGGATATTAGTACCAAGTACACTCTTCCTTGGTTTATAGCAGGAGATTTTAACTGTATCATTGACCCCTCTGAGAAGAAGGGTGGAAATCCTCATAGAATTTCCAAAAGTTTCTCTTTTATTCAATACATTATGGATTGTGAATTGATAGATGCGGGCTACAGTAGTTCATCATTCACCTAGTGCAATAGATGGTGCCCGAAGAGGAGAATTTGACAAAGGTCGGATAAAGTTCTAGTCAATCATAGCTGGTTGAATATTTTTTACATCACTACAGATACTTAGTGAGAACAGGATCCGATTACTCACCTTTGTTATCTCAGGTGAAGTACAAAATGTCTAACCCTATCAAATTTTTTAAATATTTGAATTTCTGGACAGAGGAAGAAGGTTTTATAGGTGTAGTAGAGCAAGCTTGGAATGAAGAAGTGCAGGGATCCCCTCTATGGAAGTTTCATCTGAAACTTAAAAATACGTGCAGTAGGTTGTCTGATTGGTCAAAAATACCTTGGTAATATTTTTGATAATACAAAGGACCTGGAAGAGAGAGTTACTGAACCGGAGGAAATGTCAATTCCTGATAATTCTACAACTAATAGGGCAAAATTGAATAAATCTAATGTTGAGTTGATCATAGACTTAAAGAAGGAGGAGGACTACTAGAAACAAAAGTCAGGGATTAAATGGTTTGAGGGTGAAGTTAATTCCAAATTCTTTCACTTTGTGGTCAATGGAAAGAGAATAAGACTTTCCTTCAAGAAAATAACAACAATAACAACGAACCCAGTGTATTCCCATAAATGGGGTTTGGGGAGGGTAGTGTGTACGCAGACCTTATCCCTACCTTATAAAGATATGGAGGTTATTTCTGATAGACCCTTGGCTCAAGGCACAATGGAGATAAGGTAACAAGTAGCAAACAATAGTAACAACAATACATTAAGGTAACGTGCACGAATGACACAACATGTAATAGTAAAGAATATTGAATAAGATAACACAAAAATAGTTCTAGTACTGCTGGTAAGCCTAGGAGGAACACACTACTAATTATTAACTTTCAACACTAATCCTCAACCTCCACGTCTTTCTATTGTGGGTCATATCCTCGGTAAACTGGAGCAATGGCATGTCCTGCATAACTACCTCTCCCCAATACTTCTTAGGCCTTCCCCTACCCTTCCTCAGACCCGCAATGGACAACCTCTCACACTTCCTGATCGGAGCATCTATGTGTCTCCTCTTCACATGCCCGAACCATCTCAGCCTCGGCTCCCGTAACTTGTCCTTCACGGATGCCACTCCTACCTTGTCCCTAATAACTTCATTCCTGATCTTGTTCTTCCTGGTATGATCACATATCTATATCATCATCCTCATCTCATCTACTTTTATCTTCTGGACATGGGACTTCTTGACGGGCCAACACTCAGCCCCATACAACATAGCTGGTGCTGGATTAAAGGAGACAATGAAATTACAAGTGAAGCTATCCAATTTTTTCAAAAATAATTCTCTAAAGAGGATCATCAGAATGACTTCTCTTTACTGAATTTGATTCCAAAAATCATTGATGAAGAAGATAATGAGAAACTGATTGGACTTCCAACTATGGAGGAACTAAAAGATGTAGTATTTTCCATGAGTGTCCATAGTGCTCTTGGACCTGATGGAATCTTTGGAAAATTCTATCAAGCTTGCTGGGAAATCATCAAGAAGGATTTATTGCTAATGGTGTTTGACTTTTTTTGCAGGTTCAGAACTACCAAAGGCATTCACACCCATTTGACTAACTTTAATACCTATGGTGGAATGCCCTCAGCAGTTCAATGAACTGAGGCCGACCAGTCTTGGGAATTTTTCATGTAAGATCATTTCAAAGTTGATGAATCAGAGACTATGTCATGTCATGCAGAAACTGATTACACCCTATCAGACTGTATTCATCAAAGGAAGAAACATTACCGAGAATATCCTCTTGACTCAAGAGATGGTGCATAACATCAATAAACCTGCAAGAAATAGAAATGTAGTAATGAAACTGGATATGGCTAAGGCCTATGACAGGGTTTCATGGGAGTTTCTGTTCCAAGTCCTAACAGATGGGATTTGCAGAAATATGGATTGACAGAATATGGAGATTAATTTCAAATGTTTGGTACTCTATCAACATCAATGGATCAAGAAATGACTTTTTTTAAATCTAGTAGGAGTTTCAGGCAGGGAGATCCTATATCCCCCTCACTCTTTGTGATTGGAGCTAAGCTTTTATCCAAGTTAGTGGAGTCTCTACTGGTGGAAGGGTTTATCCAATTCTCATGTGAAAAGAATGGGCCTACTCTGACTCATTTATGCTACGCAAATGACACCATTTTTTTTTTCTGGAGATCCTTTGTCTCTAAAGATGATGATGTCAAAACTAGAGGCTTATGAGAGGATTTCTGGCCAGATGGTGAACAAACAAAATCTGGATTTTATGTCTCTTCTAAGCTCAATTGCAACAAATTCATGAGATTAGATCTTCTATTGGATTTTCTCACTTTCAATTTTCTATTACAATACTTAGGTTGTCCTATTTTTCTCGGGAGAAAGAAGGTTGTATATTTCAACAAGATGGTGGCAAAATTCTATAACAAACTTCAGGGATGACAGGGAAGGTTGTTATCTTTTGGTGGTAAAGTTGTTTTGGTAAAATATGTCCAAGCATCACTTCTTATTCACCTAATTGCTGCTATAACTCCTCCTAAAATTGCATTATATCAAGCTGAAAAGATTATGGCCAGTTTCTTTTGGGGGAAGATAGATGATAAGAAGAAATATCATTGGGTAGCATAAATTCTTTATGTTACCTAGTGACGGAGGGAGGAGTGGGGTTCAAGTCACTACAGGATATATGCAAGGCTTTTGATGTCAAGATGTGGTGAAATTTCAAGACACAAAAGTCACCCCTACAATGTTTTTAGAATCAAAGTATTGTAAGAGAAAACATCATGTTGCCAGAAAAGCATCTTACGACCATTCTCATGCGTGGAGAAGATTAATGGATATCAAGGAGGCTGAAAAATATTTATTATGGAGGGTTGGAAAGGATAACATATCATTCTGGTAGGATAATTGGACTGGAAAAGTTCCTATGGCTAAATTAAATCCTTCTACTATGGTTAATATAAGTACTAAAGTTTCTGATTTCATTAAAGCAGAGATCTGGAATATAGCCAAACTTTGTTCAATTCTATCATTAGAGTTGGTCAACACTATTACCAATATTCAGATCTAGGACGGGAAAAAAGACTCTCCTATCTTGACTTTAAATTCTAGTGAAGAGTTTACTTGTACGTCATGGGAGAAGATGAGAAAGCAGGGAGGAAGATCTTTAACTGTTAACATGATATGGCAAAAGAATATGCCTTTCAAAGTATCCTTCCTCATAAAGCGGGTGCTCGAAAGCAAACTACCTATTCAGAGAATTGGAATCATCATCACATCTAAGTGTGTATGATGCAACACAAGTGATGCAGAATCCATTCAACACCTCTTTTGTAATAGCCAAATTGCTATACAAGTGTGGAGTTTTTTTGCCAATTCTTGTGGAGTTAGACACAACCAGGCGAGGCTTAGACAACTTTTGATGGCCTGGTGGTTAACTTAGACAAAGAACATATTGTATGCTCCTTTTATTCATTCCATTCCTTCCATTATTTGCTGAGATATTCGAAGGAGCGGATGCACTGCCAAATATGAAGGAACCCGTATGTCTGCAAGAATCATCATCAACCTTTATAGTCAAATGGACCAAATCAAGATCCAATTGTATTAAAGTTAGTATAGATGGAGGTAGCAAGGGTAATCCAGGAAGTTCAGGTGGGGGTGGGGTGATTAGAAATGATGATGATGATGTGGTATGTGCCTTTTCTGAATTCTATGGTGACTGTAGCAAGAACATGGCTGAAGCTAAAGCAATGCTGCAAGGCATTATTATATGCAAGGATAGGATCAACGAACACATCATTGTGGAAATCTGTCGGCAAAGGAATTGTACAGTATCTCATATTTTCAGAGAAGGGAATAGTGTGGTTGATATATTAGCTAATCTGGGGGAGAAAATGAAGAACAAAAGAGTTTTCAATGATGTAACTTCATTGCCCAATGATATTAGAGCTGCTGTTATGATAGACAAAGAATGGATTTCGAGTTTCAGATTCAATCCAAAAAAGAAGCAGTTTGTTGTTGATGATGTTCCTATTGATTGACTTTTTGTTAGCGACATCAAATGCAACAATCTCATTTGAAGACCCTCATATACAGAAGAAAAAAGATAGTAACGTAGGAAGTAGTTTATGCTATGTTGTCCAGATCTATCTAAGAAACTATTTCGATCTTCATTTTGTATCGGAGATAATGATATACACCCTCCTCCATGTACTACTATTTTTTTGGTAATATATAGGTCGGGGTATATCCTAACCCCCCACCATCACGGTGGATGTTTCATTTTTGTAAAAAAAAAAAGTTAGATAAAACTTACAAGACATATTTTGAAGTTTTACCTAATTAGGATAGTTATTTTGAAGTTGTACCTAACTTGGATTGATAATTGTCTTTTAAGTTTTAAAATTCAAAGAATATTTTGAAGGTAAAACTCGAATAATTAAATGTTTTTAAAGAATTTGTGTCCACTTTGATTATCAAATTTTTTGTCGGAAATAAATCTTGAAAGTTTAAAATGATGGTTTGGAGCATCGCTTTGTACCAAGTGAAATAATAGAAAATCAATAAGTAGATTCTTCGTCTAAAATGTCTAATGATTTGTCACTCGGAGAATTTATTGAATTGTCGAGAGCATAACAAGTGAGGCACTCTTTAGAAGAAGCAATCTGAAGTAAAGTCATTTCGCAGGGCCTTAGCATTTAAAAAGAGGATTTATTTTGGTACTTTTACTTTAAGTTTATTAAATTTAAGAAATTTGGAAATAGAGACCAAAACGTACATTCTTCAAATTGTGTCAAATGAGCTCATAACTAAAATTAAAAATTTCTAATATTAAGGGACCAAAAAAGCAATTGTCCCTAATTGAACTAAGGTAAAAAGTCCACAACATAATAGATACTCTTACAAAAGACATAAACAAGAAACACTTCCTTTCCCCCCCTCTTATTGAGAAGTAAAGCTTTTATTAATGAACAACAACACTGAGATAGCGTAGGGCAATACAAAAGTTTGTCCAGTTGCATCACTAACTATTCCTGTATGGATGCTAGGAAATCCAACAAAATATCTTATATCATAGTATATTTTTTGAAGTTGCACCACATAGCTAATTGATGGGTATGCAGTATTCTGGCAGATTAGTCTTGCGGTGGCTCTCCAGCGAGATTGTAACAAAGAGAGATAGAGAGCTTAAGGGAGATGGGGAGGCCGCTGTAGTATGAAGATGAAAGGAGGAAGACATGAAAAAGTTACTTCACGGGTAGAAATTCCCTTAGAGAGGGTATTTGTTATAAAACTCAATATATAACTATGTATTATAATTATTTTGAAGTGTATTTATTTATGATAAATATAGTGTATAAGTTAGTTATACTGTATAAAATTTCCTAAAAATATTGCTAAGTTTTACATAAACAAATGCCGTAAAAGAAAGACAGAAACATGCAAGTTAATGACAGACTCAAGTACAAAAAAATAATGAAGATAAAAATAAAATCGTAAATGTGAGTATTATGATATAGTACCTTAGCAAGATAATTTAAGAAGTGAAGAAAATTAACTAAAACTCCATTGAAGCTCACTTAGACTTGAATTTAAAAATTAAAAAATTTTAAATTGAATTTTGTTTCCAGTGGTGTTTAACCAAAAATAATTTTTGTGGTCAAAGAAAATAAAAGAATAATTCAGATTTCTAATACCCAATTTTATTTTACTTTTTTCTAATTTAAATGAATAGCAAATAATGAAAATAAAATATTGAGAGAATAAGAAGAAAAAAAATCTTATTGATAATCGCAACTTCCTTCCAATAGAAGAGAATAAGATCTTCTAACAACAGAGAATATTAAAAATATAGACAATTGACAGTATAATTTCGTGAATTTCTTGGTGGGGGTACAAGATATGTTAATGGGGTTTATATAAGGGTATAATTTGTAACTGTTTTGCCCTACTTAATTTCTGCCCGTTACTAATATTATTACATTGATTACCCATTACGTGGGTGATTCATAACGGTTATGGTAATGTCACAACCCGAAATCTCAATCTCGGGGTGGTGATGACGCCTAACATTCTACTTGATAGGCAAGCAACATTAGCTAATTACTTAACCAGTTTAACATTTTAAATCAGAACATTAATAATAAGAAACTGCAATATTCTGTAATGGATGTGATAAATAGAACGTAGCGTAGTCTAAATATCTCTCAGGAATCTAGAGTCACGAATACATGAGCATTCTAGAATTCTACAGATAAAGTCTGAACGAAATATAACTGTTTGAAATAAGAAAAATAGTAAAAATGGGATAGAAAGGGACTCCAGGGACTGCGAACGCTAGAAGTCTATCTCAAGCCTCCAAAAGTAGTTGAATCCGAGCAGTCTCCGCTACGCCCGTCGGGACCAACACCAGTATCTGCACAAGAAGTACAGAAGTGTAGCATGAGTACAACCGATGACATGTACTTTGTAAGTGTTGAGCCTAACTTCGACGAAGTAGTAACGAGGCTATGGCACGTCATTCATAAATAACTTGTACGAAACAGTAATAACAGAAACATAAATAGAAATAAAACAGTAACTCAAATAACCGGACCCATAGGTCAACTACCAGAGAGGCCCAGAATAACATAATCTCAAATCACAATACCGAGAACAAAGTCTACATCCACAAACAACTACAACACAACAAATCCGTTGCGGCGTACTGATGGTAGGCTACATTCTCATGTTTTAGTCGATTATTACATTCCAATTTACTGTACTTTAGTTGAGTTTAAGCTTTAATCGCTAGTGTTTTGCACTAATTATGTATTTTATACTGTGTATGAGTGATTCCGAGCTATGTAGATATTGTGTAATGAATTAAAGTGATTTGGAGCTTTGAAGTATGAGTAAAAGCCCAAGGAATTAAGTCGGGATCGTGTTCGGGGATCAACGGATGATAGTGGAACGAAACGAAGAATCGAGTAGGTATATTACGCAATGTCTAGTAAAATGCACATAACTGTTTTCTCGGAACTCCGTTTGGGCTTCACAATTTATTTTTGGAAAGATAATTCAAAGAGGTACAATGTGCATGGTTTACGTTTTTTCAAATCCCCAACAAAACAGGGTGAAAAGTGCGAAGTAAGTGCGCGGTAAATGAATCGTTTTGGATGTTTTAATTGTTGCATCTATATTCACATGTTTATGTAATCGAGAGAGGCATAACTTGTGATGTTTTTGCATTATCTTGTCGGTTGAATTCATTGATTCTTCTTAGTAATTGAAAGAGGCTAGTTGAATTGTTGTTTAGACCTAGTTAGAAGGATAATCGAAAGAGGTTCTCCTAAAGACCAATCCACTAAGAATTCGTGCATATCTTCACCGAGCGGAAATTGGTTCATATTGTGCGGTTAAGACTTAATCGAGAGAGGAATTTCTACCAAACATTTGAGCTAATAATTGAGTGAATTCGAGAGACTCACTTGAACATTATGAGTGAATTAACTAGAGTTAAATCGTAGATAATTATCTTGCACCTATCCAATCAACCCTTATTTTCTCCCATTGATAACTTCCTTGCTACTTTTGTTTGATTATCATTAGTCAATTAGCTCTATACTCTTAGTTAATTTTAGTTTTAATTTACATAATTCTCAACTTTTGATCATCTTGGATAACAATCTAACTACAAACTACAATAATATTGTTTAACTCCAATCCTTGTGGATACGATATTATATTTTACTATATTCGACTAGCGAGCATATTTAAGTGTGTGTTTTGCGCTCGTCAATTTTGGCGTCGTTGCCAGAGATTGGCAATCAATAGTGTTTGAAATAGTTTGTAGTGCTAATTCAAGAATTAGGTTTTAGTTTTTTTCTTTTCTTTTTCCTTTTCTATTTTATTTTCTTTATTAGTTAACTTCTTTTCAAGAATTTTTTTGTAGTTCCTAATAAGTTGGAGAAGCTATTATAGATATTGAACTCTAATGTTGTGAAGATGGAGTACAACTAGCCTAAGAAAATGGTTGAAGAGTTAGCAGCTGAATATTATCAGCGGTCTGCTATGTGTTTTAAATGCGGTGAAAATCATCTATGGGTTGATTGTCAAGCATATATGTATTCCTCCTATGGTTCGTATTTTGAACAGTCTCACTCTGTTTCTAGTTCGTACAGGTATGGGGATTCATATGGGCACAATCTTGACTTGTAAGGACCCGACTTATTATTTTAAGATTTAATGCCTCGTTCAATGACTTAAGGTCCCGATCAACTTCATAATATGTATTATGATCTGCGGGTATGGTCGAGTTTGATTTTCGGAAGATTTAGAGTTTAATTGAAAGAGAAATTCTCATTTTGAAGCTTAAATAGAAAGAGTTGACCAAAGAGTTGACTTTTGAGCAAATGACCTCGAAATATAATTTTGATAATGTCAATAGATTCGTATGGTGATTTCAGACTTAGGCGCATGTTCGGATTTGGATTTGGAAGTCCATAGGACAATTCGACGTATTTTGGCAAAAGTTGGAAAATAGACGATTTTCGGAAAGTTCGATCGAAGGTTGAATTTTTGATAACGATGTAGGAATCCGATTCTAGAAATTTGAATAGGTCTGTTATGTCACTTATGACTTATGTGCAAAATTAGAGGTCAATCGGACTTGATTCGATAGGTTTCAGCATCGAATGTTGAAGTTAGAAATTTTATAATAGACTAAAGTTTCAAGTGAGTTCACACAAGACCTAACTTCAAACGAGAATATGTCTCTTGATATGAAGAGTTACCATCAAAAGAAAGGTCTATGTGTTTAGTTTTCAACGCTTCAAACCGTTCGTCATTTGGACATTCCTACAAGAAGTTATGACCAAATTACCAAAGGCTGGAAAAATGCAATTCTGCGCCAATTATGCGATCGCAAAACAGTTATGCGATCGTAAAACTGCTTCTGCGACCGCAAATTGGTCGCAGAATGGACCAGAAGAGCCCAGTTATGGGCACCGATTTTGCGATTAATTTTGCGGCCCACATACCCATTCCGCGGTCCATTATGCGACCGCAGACATTGCTTTCGGAGGGTTAATTTTTCTATTTTCATAACCCGACCCCATTTTGATAAATAGGCTTTGGGGCTTATTTTGGGGTATTTTTCTGAGGGTTTTAGAGAGAGGTAAGAGCATTTTAGAGAGATAAGGAGGGAACCTAACATTCTAATCATCAAATCTTCAAGAATCAAAGAAGCTAATCACAAGATCTTCATCAAAGAGGTAAGATTCAACCCCTAGTCTTCAATTTCGAGTTTGGGATAAAAGATTGGTGATTGGGAGTATGATTCTTGGGTGTAAGAGTATTATGTATATATGCTTGTACCAATAAGGTTTGTGGGAAGATTGTTGAGATCAAATAAGTAAAGATTGGGTTGTGGAATGAAGGAAATTTTGTAGAAGAACCTTGTAACCAAATTTGCACACCTAATGTTTGATAAAATGCTCAAATGAGCTGAAACCATAAAAATCTTCCTAATTATGGTTCACTTTTGTTATGTTTATAAATAGATTGAAGTTTCTAGGATTTACGGAACCTCGTAGTAATTTATGGAAGGCTCAAGAAAGATTGGAGCCGTTCGGAGATCAATTCACGTGAGAAAGCTATTTTGGAATATCGACCTAACTTCAAAAAGGTAAGTGTCTTGCTTAACCTCGAGCGGGAAAATTTTTCCTTAGGCATTGAGTCTTATGTGCAATTTGTGTAATTGAAAACCATGTACGCGAGGTGTCGAGTACGTACTTGGTTTATATGTGCAAATTTTATTGAGTTAAAGTCTTGAGCATATTGTATAGTAAATTGGATAATTATTGGCATATATTTAATTATCTATTTGTCGTGCCTAAATCCTTGTTGTTGACTCTGTTGTTATATGACAAGTTGATGTGATTGTTATTTGATTATTTATGAAATTTCATGAATTTGCTGGTTTGATAATTATTGGAATTTAATTTCATTTTAGATTTTTTTCTCTGCAAATAATTAATTAAATGAGCATAAGAAGAGGTGTTTATATAATTATCAAAAATTTGGAGTTAATAAAGACTTTACTTTATGTTGAGTAATTTCTATCTCTGTTGATTGTTTTTGGGTGTTGTACACATTGTGTGGAGCCTTCGACTATTTGTTGTGAAATTAATTGACTTGGTTGTATCTTTGGAATTTTGGTTGTAGCCATTGGGCAAATTGTGATATGAATTAATTTTGTTATGTTGCCATGATAATTTCTCGTGTAAATTGTTGTGTTGTGTTAATTATTATTTTGAAGATATAAGGGTGGCATTTCACCGCTGATATTATGTGGGTATAAGGGTGGCATTTCATTGTGGTTGTGTTTGTTAGAATATTGTCTAGGCGGAGCGATAAGGGTGGCAATAGGAGAGATAATGGTGGCAATATGAGCGATAAGGGTGGCTATTGATATTGTCTGGGCGAAGCGATAAGGGTGGCTATAGGAGTGATAAGAGTGGCTAATGTCAGGGACGATATGTGATGATGTGTGGTTGATGATTTTCATGTGATGTTGTGATATTCTTGTGTTTATTTTTATACCTTGTGCAATTTTTCTTGTTGTTGCTAAATTGATGACAATCTGATTTATGTTAAAATTGAGAGCTTGTGGCTATTGCGAGGCTGATTATAAAATAAAATGTGGGCATGAGGTGCCATGAGTAAATAGTGAGGATATTGGCACGTGAATTGTCCGTGTAGTTGTGATATGAATTGTGAGCACGAGGTGCTGTGATTAAATGATAATGATATTTGGCACGTGAATTGTCCGTGCAGTTGTGATATAAATTATGGGCATGAGGTGCTATGATTAAATGATAATGATATTTGGCACGTGAATTGTCCGTGCAGTTGTGATATGAAATGAGGGCACGAGGTGCCGGGGGAAATATGATGATTTAATTATGGGCACGAGGTGCCGTGGAAATATGAAAAATGTGTTGAGACCCGTGTTTACGAAAAATATGGAAATGGGCCAAGACCCGTATTTTTATGATTATGAAACGAGGTGTCACATGGTGACTTTTTAATTGAAAGGATTATATTCAAATATTTATTTGAAAGGATTTTTATGTAGAAGGTATTATATGAAAGAATTATATTTGAAAGGTAATTATTTGAGAAAATTATATTTTAAAGAGAGTTATTTGAAAGAATTATATGTGAAAGACATTTATTTGAAGTATTTGATTTATTGTGTATAATTGTATTTATTAATTGTTAAGCGATATTAATGGTATTCTTGTTGTCTGCTGTGCATAATACTGGTTGTTTTATGTTGCCCTTATTGTTATCTGCTTCCTATTATTTTGTATATTATATTACACAGGCTATTAGACTAGTGAGTGTCTTGACTGTACCTCGTCTCTACTCCACTGAGCTTAGTCTTGATACTTACTGGGTATCGACCGTGGTGTACTCATACTACACTTCTGCACATTTTTGTGCAGAACCAGGTATTGGAGTTATTGGGCTTGAGAAGAGTTAAAGCGGGATCGTAAGGATTCAAGGTAGAGCTGCTTGGTCGTCGCAGTCCCTTGGAGTTCTTTCATTTCATTGTACTATTAATTTTTAATCAAACAGTACTGTATATTCGGTCCTCGTGATCATTCCATGTATTCAATTAGAGTTCGTGACTTAGTACTACTAGTCTTGGGAGGTTGTACATTCATATTTGTTTCGCTGTTAGTTTTGGTTACTTATTTAATTAAAAAAATGGCTAAACAAATATATAATTGAAATCGGCTTACCTAGTCTTAGAGACTAGGTTCCATCACGATGCATGTGGTGGGATTTTTGGGTCGTGACATGACTCTGGTTGGGATGAATACCCTTATTATAACTGGAATGGAAGCGAAGTGAGACAACCACCTCAAGGTGAGAATGGTAGCTTGGAAGAGCTTCTGTATAAGTTCATAAATAAGCCGGTAGAGAGATTTACACAAGATGATGAAGCCATGAGCAACCTAAAAATGCAAGAAAGTCAAATAATAAGTACACTTTTAGAAAGCTCATTGCGTTGTGATGGTGAATATATGGAGGAGATACCCTGTGAGAATAAGCCTACCCAAGAGGATGAGTATCCACAGAGAGAGCTTTTCACTGTTCAAGATGACTCTGATTCAACCGAGATGATTGAAAAGAAGGCTATGGTTGAGTGTGAAGCAACGAAATAAGAGTTCAAACCCCCATCCACATTTTCACATTTGCAACATTTGGTAGAAGAGAATGAGAAACAAATAGTCTTGGACATACCGGAGGAATATTCACTTGACCTTTCTTCTTTGTTTTCTTACTCTAACCTTGATCATGTGGATTTTATTTTTAAGGATTTATAGGAATATGTATGGATTTATCATGTGAAAGAATGCAGAAACAAGTTAAGGATCATCATGAACGAGCAATTTACCGCTCAAGATGAGGGCAAGAAAAAAAGAAAAGAGCGGGTATTGCAGGTATCCTTAGAAGAAGTAGGCTTAATGAGCTCCATAAAGAATCCCAAGGAGCAAAAACGAGGAATGAATTCAGAATTAGGGGTGGAGTTCATAAGTTCTCGGAAAAGAAAAAAATTCAGGGAAGTTTTCTTTACCTTATGCTTTTTAATTATGTGTCATGGGGACATGCCACAACTTAAAGTGTGGGGTGGGGGATAATTATATGTTGTATGTAGATGTGTTAGTTTTGTTTTTTTTGAGTAGTTAACAAAAATTGAAAAACAAAAACCATAAAAAGTTTAAAATTTTCGATTTATCCCGATGATGGATATCATTTGACAGGTTTCTGGAGGGATTAAGTCGAAAGAAAAAGACAAAAAGATTTTCTTTTGTAGGTAGTGTAATAATTCCCCCTTGGTTTTTCTTCATGTCGCGGTTCTTTTTCAAGGGTTTTGTTTGAACCAGGTGTAGTTAGTTTTTATTTTTAGGAGTAGGGAAACCTTGTGCTATGAATTAAATTGAAGATATTGTTTCTTGACTTTATTATGCTTTGAGAATAGCGAGTAATTTAGTTATGGTGCTTAGGCTCAGTTTTTGTCTCTTGTATAAGTACTTTAAATTGTATGATCTTAACTTTGCTTAACTGCTTTGACTAGGGTGTCTTGATGATCCAATTTTGAGTGAGTTATTTTCCATGTGTGTGTGAGGTTTGGTGTATTTTGTGCATTGCATTTGATGTCTAGAACTTGCCCTGTGTGTTTGCAAAGCGAAATAGTAGTCTTGTTTAGTTTTGGAAGTGATATAGGCATTTCTTTGTTAAGCCAAAATCTTTTACCCACCTAACTGTTATGTATCTTAGTTAACTCCTTTGAGCCTGTAATCCTGTTTCTTTGGCAACCACATTACAAGCGTTACTCATTTGTTTGAATTGACCATCTATTTGAACCATTTATCTCCCATGAGAACTTAAAATTGCTATGAACTTTATAAAAGTTGAAGTGTGGGGTAGTAGGTTTGAATTTTGAGTGTAACTATTGAAATAAGGAGAAAGGTGCAATGTTTTGAAAAAGTAATAGTCACTTGAATTGAAAAAAAAGAGAAATAAAAAAAATAGTTGTATTGTAGTGAACGAGATTCATTGATAAGTGGTAACTCTTGATGTAATGGTGCTTAAATAATTTGGGGAGTTAATGCATGTTGATATCATGGTGGAGTATGGTTTGACATAAATGTGGGGGTTTGAATATTAAAGTGTATGTATTAAAGTTCTTAGGGAGGTGTAGTCACTCTTACATCTAAATGTATCCTACCCGTCCTGCAACCTACATTACAACCATTTAAAGTCCTATTTGATCCTTGACTGAATGAACTCGATTAGTTGAGGAGTACACTACGGTCAAGCCTATGGTTCATCTTTTGTGGCATATGAATGTTGTTTCTGAGAGTGAGTGAATTCTTTCTATCTTGAGTTCCTGATCGTTCTTAAATTGTGTGTGGAACTACTCTCTATTGTTGTGAGGGCACTTGATTCATGAAGGAAAGGTAATGTCGTTGACCTCTATGTTAGAGTAAGTGAGTAAGTTGTGAATAATACTTGGTGCTTGTGAGTCAATTCTTGAGGTGAAGATGTTACACTATTGTGCTTAGTCTATTTTAAATATTCTTGGTGTGATAAGTTAGGAGAGTTGCTAAGTAAGGTTTGTTGATACCCAATTTTTTTCTCATATTTTTGAATATATATATATATATATATATATATATATATATATATATATATATATATATATATATATATATATACTTTCAAAATAGTGCATATACATCATCATTTTGATTTATAAACATACACAAGTATTTTTTTCATAATTTTTCATAATTTCTAAAAACTTTAAACCAATATATTCCTGCATTTTATTATATAAATATCCAATAATTATCCTCCAAATTATTTTTATGACGATTTAATCATCTAAACTTATCATTTATACCAGCATGAGGTTTTAAATATTTTTTTCAGTGCATTTCTTATAATTACATTTTGCATTTTAGGGCTAATTACATATTTTTGCAATAATAGCCCATATGCATGTATAATTACATTATTTATGCAAACAATGACGTTTATATTTTTATAATGTTAAGTAATTATTTTTAATCATTTTAATGCACAAATGATATTTTGTTATTTATTAATTACTTTTATAAATGATTTATTTATTAAATATTGGGTATTTAAAAACTAGCCTAAAAACCCACCCATTTTCGGACCAATTGCTGGCCCAAACCTAACACCCTAGCCCAATAAATCTCAATCCCAAACCAAACACCCCTTCACAAAACCCGGTCGGTACCCATTTTATACGACCCACCCCATTTATCTTTAATCCCAGCCGTTGATCTCTCAAGATCAACGACCCCCGTTCACCCCCTCTCTTTAACTATCCAAACCCTCCCAAACCCTAAACATTCTCACCACCCTCCACCCCTAAATCCTATCTACTCTCTCTTCTTCTTTGAGAAACCCTAGCCACCGCCTCTCAAAACCCTCCCCTAATCCCTCTTCTAATGGGATTTCCCTCTCATCTCCTTACCATATTAGTATGTTTCCGCTATTGGTTGATTCTCCATGGTATTACCTAATACTTGCCTAAACATGACAAGTATTACCACTCTGATTCTGTCCGATTGACTCCCATTTCTTGAATCTGGACGATATTCCGTTTACACACGTTTATTCAACACCGTGTGAGTCCGATTTTGTTTATATTTTGTTGATTCTTACTTACCCTAAAACTAGGGTTTACAGATTTTCTTCAAAATCAAACTAGAATTGGTTCAAACCCCTGATTTTGAGTATTATTCGGTCTATATTTGTCCTATGCTACTGTGAGTCCAAATATTAATTTATATTCTGTTGATTCTTACTTACCCTACTAGGGTTTTCAGATTTTCTTAAATCGGACCAAAATTGGTTCGATTTTCTGATTTTTAGTGCTATTTGTGTCTATATTCATCATATGTTACTGTTTTTGTGTATATTCAGTTGATATTTGTTTTTCCTAAAAACTAGGGTTTGGCCTGAATTTTCTCCTAAATTGGTTATAATTGATTCTACATGCTCTTCTTTCCTTATTTTTATGTCTGATTGATTATATTTCCTTGTTTGTTTGTTCGATTCCTACTATTATAAAAACCCATTCCCCTTCCCCATTTTTTTGGGACAAAACTTCAATCACTATTTTCCCACTAAAACTGAAACTTTACTATGTGATCGTTGAGTATCTTGTTCTGTTTTGGGCTCTTGGCTAGCTGAAAGCCAAGGCCACCAGATTTCTATTTTTATTTTCCGACCTCTCTTGGGTGTGAGCACTGCCCTGGGTTCTTGAAACCCTTGGGAACTTGACACATTTGAGACTCTGGGTCCTATTTGTTGTTCTTTCTTCTTTATTGAACAATCACTGGTTAGTTTCTAAACCTTCACAATGTTTATTCCATTATGTTAGCATGTTTTCTGAAACTGCATGACTTCATGTGTTCCCTTGACTCTTTTCTGTCTAATTCTGCCTATAATTACTAGCCTAATAAAGTCTTTGCACCTAGCTTAGTCAATTTGGACAGATTGAAGCATGTTTAGCTTTGTGATTGTTGATAATCTGAATGTTCTGCCTTGATTATATGTCTTAATCCATGTGTTCTGCATAATTCTGAATCTCTAGTGATCCATTTTTGTCATTAATATGCCTTAGTTTGTTTAAGACCCTCATTCTAAATGTATAGTGTACCTCCTACGAATATGATTGTCACTCTATGTGTTCTTGCCATATCCAATTTTGTACCTCTAATAACCTGTTATCCTTTCTTCCTTGACTGATGCCCTCTATGGTACATGATCCTGTTTGTGTTATACTGTTTAATCCTGAGTTTGGTATAATCTGATCCTTTAAGTTCTAAACTGGTTGTATTAATTGGTTTTACTAGTTTAATGCCCTTGCCTGCTAACTTTGCAATCCCAGGCTCCTTGTTTCTTGTCATATGTAACTCTGCCCGAATGTATTAGTTTGCTTCTCGAGTTCATGTTCATTATTGGATTATCTTAAAGTGTCTGCAAATGCTTTTCCAAACCTATTACTTTATTACTATTTCTTTGATTGTTTCTTGTTATGAGTCTAATTCTGGGCCGGCTGGAAGCCAAGGCCTCCTAAATCTTTTCTATTAACCTCCCTAGTGTGAGCACTGCCTTGGGTTCTTGAAACCCTTTGGATCTCTGACACACTAGAGTCTAAGGTTCTGTGGCCACTTTGTCCCAATTGCTCAATTTTGCCTCCCTTTTCACCTACTGAATGAACCAATTGGTTTGTGTAAATGGTTGTTAATCAGCTCTGGTTACTGGTTTTTGGCTATTTTGTGTAAATGAAGATTTTTTTCTGGGTTTGATTGGCTATGACTTCTGGGCTGTGGTGAAACCTATATGGATACAAAATTTGAAGGCCTGACTAGGCTGGGTGTACTTTGGGCCTGTCTTAGGGCTACTATAGTGATTTTATAACTTTGTAATTTGATTCATTCATTGGGCCTGTAATAATGATGTAATAACAATTGGGGTGTTAGTAAAATTGGAAAAATGAGTTCATTCTAATATTTTCATGAACGGGTAGAAATCCTGCCTATAGGTTTTTAATTTACTCAACAAGTTCTGCTCCTATGTGTTGTTAGATAACCTGCCCATAGGACCTGAGTGTTTAATTCGTTTAACATATTCTGCTCCGATGTGTTTTATTAGATACCATGTCTATAGGAAATACAGTGTCAATGACCAATCTTTCAATTTACATAACTGCAACATATTCATTAGATACTATGACTATAGGGCTATGTTAGCTTATGTTCTACAAAATCTGCATTTAGAAACCATGCCTATAGGGTTTTACTTGGTTAATTCACTGTTATACTGCCTACCTAGGAGGCATACCTATAGCATCTAAGTATAAAAAATCAATTTCAATCGTTAATCATTAGAAATCTTGCCTATAGGGTAATACCACTCGCTTTTAAGTATTAATATGGAACTTTTAACACTGTTTCGTTGCCACTATTAGAAAGCATGCCAATAGGATCAAACTAAGTAATTCTGAGTATCTTCAATAGCTATCACTGCCAACTACTGTATAAATCACCTAGATATCATGTCCATAGGTTTAATTGCTTATAATCTGTAATCAACAGGCCGACTGTGTAGTCGCTTAGAAATTGTACCTAAAATGGCATCCTGCTCTGAAACTGCCTGCACGTTTGAATCTCAAGGTCACATAGAAACCATGTCTATAGGGCTTAATGTCTTTAACTTGTCTCAATTCTAAAACTGTCAAACGCCTAATTTGTTTGCGTGCATTTGTTGTCTAAGTGTGGAGGCTAACTTGAGCCCTTAATTGCCTTCACATGAAGTCTAACTTGTTTTATATGTCGCCTAGTTTTATCATTTCTGAGCAGCCTAAGCTAAGTCTAGAAACCATCCAAAATAGAGGTCCAAACGCCTCCTGGTCCACAGGCATGGGACGGGTAGTGCACGCATAGGGCACGTTTTAGAATCAACTAGTGAGCTTTAGGTAAAAACTTAAAGATAGTAATCGGGTAGCGGGAGATGATAGTCTGTGCCCGCTTAATTTTACGAGTAACACCCCACCTCAAGGAAGTTACGAAGTATTATTTATATTGCACGGGGTAATCCTTTAGGCTAAAAAACTTAGGATCCCCCATCTTGTCTTTAAACCAATTATTTGTGTTTACTCAAGGACTTTCTAATAATGATTTTTTAGATTTCTTGTTTTTCTCTCTGACTATTTGACTAATTCATGTAATTCAAGTTTGGTCGGGTCCCACACTTGTGGACCTCGAAGAGTGCCTAACACCTTCTCTTCGAGGTAATTTGAGCCCTTACCCGATCTTTGGTGACGTAAACTGGTTAAACCAGAGTTATTTGCAAATAGGTACCCTAACGCACCTCAAACCCGTTAGGTGGAGACTCTCTCTTTTAACACCTTCCTTTAAAAGAGTTGTCACATGTCGAAACCTGATTTCGTGAGAAAGAGGGGAGCGACAGCATGGCGACTCTGCTGGGGATATTTTTAGGCTCTTACCATAGCGAACTTGGTCTATATGAATTAGTCTTCTTTGATGAATGTGTTTCCTTGTTCTTTATCGTTACATGAACATCCCGCTTCCATTTTCCCTTTTTATGGCTACATGCACACCCTTTCCCCTATTTACCTCTATTTTTGCATTTGTATTAATATGCAAATCTTTGCTTAATTTGGTTACAATGTGCGTTTTTCTTTATTTTCTAGTCATGTTCACTTACTCCAAATCATTTTTAAATTTGATACATCATGTCTCTCCCTACCCCTACCCACTTGCTTGCTTTATTGCAATTCTTTCACATTGCACGAACTAACTTCTTCCTTGTTTTCCTTTCTTTTTATGTCTTAACGCTCCATTTAATATTGTGTTTATTGTCTTCATCATGCCAAATACTTGACAACGTTTTGTTTTATCTTTACATAAAGCATGCTCCATATCATATTCTACTCGTGCGTAATTAATACCATAGCGGCGCTTGATGAGTGTCCGTGCTCTTCCTAAATCACCCTTTTAAATTTGGAAAGGCTTATTTGTGGTAAAACTAGTCGATCAGCGGTGCAATCGACGGTTCCGTGCCTTCCCCTCTCAAGTTGTCCTCTTGAGGGTACCGGTCTAGACTCTTCTAGAAACCCCCACTCTAATATTAACTGTGCATGCATCATGTCTAAACCTAGTATGGGTTAGAACGCTGTCCGCGTAATAACTCTCTAAGGCAAGCCTTGTCCAAAGCCCGACGGGATTTCCTTAAATCCCAATGGGTACAATCATGATATGTGCATTATTTGGAGAAAACGTGCGGATATGCTAATCATTAATGTGTAAATAGTCGAATCCGGAGAGGGAAAGGGCTAACTTTATTTGTTTTGCAGAAATGAGGCACGAAGTCCCCAGGTTCGGCATGGTTCGAAGTATCCCACCTTTGTTTCTAGATTGGTGGGAAAATCTCTCGCCAAGTGACAAAAACCATGTGAAAAGCGTTCTCGGGAATTTACCTTCTTTGTTAGATATTCAGCCAAACAATGTGTTAATTGAGGCTGCCACCATGTTCTGGGATGAGAAGAGGGTCTTCTTCCATTTTGGTGATATAGAAATGACTCCCCTTCTAGAGGAAATAGGAGGCTTCGCTGGGCTCCCATAGGATAACCCTGGCTTGTTGGTACCGGAAAACCGTACTTCTCGAGGTTTCCTAAAAATGATGGGTTTCCGGAAAAATGATAAGTTAGTCTGTCTGAAGAAATCTTACATACCATTCGACTTCCTTTACGAGCGTTATGGCCACAACAAGTCATATCGTCTTTACCATGATGAATTTGCCATCACTTCTTTGGGTTGGACTCACCGCCGGATTTTTATATTCATTGTCTATTTTCTGGGGATGCTGATATTCCCAATACAAGGAGAAAGGATCCACACTTGCCTAGTTATGGTCACTAAGACCCTAATGGAAGGAATTGAGGGGCAAACTTACACTATTGTCCCAATGATCGTGGCTGAGATGTACCGAGCCTTAGACCGTTGCAAAAAGGGATATAGGCATTTCGAGGGTTGATATCTGTTGCTGCAAACATGGTTATTGGAACACCTTCAGAGAGGACAATACCGTCAAGAATTCCCGCGACGACCATAGAATGACCACATAGCTTATCACCATCCGAAGAGAATGACTTTTATCCTAGACAGGTTTGCAAAACCGGGAAACGCTGTGAGCTGGGTACATTTCTTTAGCAATTTGACTGATGACAAGGTACATTAGATATTCGAGTGGTTCCCTAGCAATGAATTCATCATCAGGTCGAGAGATGTTCCTCATCTAGTGCTAATCGGATTAAGGGGAATCTATCTTTATGCTCCTATCAGAGTCATGAGGCAAGCTGGGAGAAAACAGGTTATATCACGAGTTTTCAAAATGGTTCATTACAAAGAAGACTTCCAAGGGAATGCCATTCCATTCAAGTACGAGGCACATCACAGGTGGCATCAAAAGATTATTGTGGAGAAAGATACTATCGAGCCAGATAGGTATCATGCCGGCCATGTGTACTTCTACTCATCATGGTTGGTCGATGACATAGCAGGAGAGGTGAAGCCAGAGGTTGATTTGAGAAATAGGGTCATAGACGACGCTGCTGAAGCACAAGTCAAATACAAGAGGTTGCGCAAAAGGGTCTTTGAATATGAGGCCAGGCATTTGGAACAACATAAAGTGGACATGGAGGCAATCAATGAATGGATAGGAATCGCTACTAAATCAACAGAAAAGTTGGAGTATTTGGAGCAGGGGTTGATGGAACTTGAGGGAAAGATGAGGAAAAGGGTCTCGGATTGTCAGAACGCAGAGGGTAATGAAGGAGGACATCTAGCAAGGGCGTATCTGCTGTTGGACATGTGCGACCTGGGGAATCTAATTGACAGGGATAATAAGGCCAAGCTTAGAGAAGGTCCCTCTGGGACCGAGTAGATTGGGAATGATGTTGTCTAGATTCGTTTTAGAATTTGATTATAATAAGGCAAATGCCACTAGTGACTCTTTATAATTATTGTCGTTTTAGTAGAGATTTGGTCTATTTATCATATTAATGAAATGATGCAGTTATCGGTATTGAGTTTTCTCCAAAGCTATATGTCGCTAGGCGTACCTCGGGCACGATGAGGTCCCCAAATTAGGACGCGAATTTATAATTCCGCAATACATGTTTAAATATCGTAAATGTTGATACCCAATTTTTCCTCATATTTTTCAAATATATATATATACTTTCAAAATAGTGCATATGTATCATCATTTGATTTACAAGCATATACAAGTATTTTCATAATTTTCTATAATTTTTAAAGACTTTAAATCAATTTATTTCCACATTTTGTTATATAAATACCCATTAATTACCTTACAAATAATATTTATGATGCTTTTATCATCTAAACTCATAATTTACACCCATATTAGGTTTTAAATATTTTTAGTACATTTCTTATAATTACATTTGCATTTTAAAAGCTAAAATAGCATATGTTTGCAATAATAGCCTATATGTACTTATAATTACTTTATTTATTCAAAATAACCTTTTATATTTTTATAATGTTGAATATTTCTTTTCAATCATTTTTATGCACAAAAAATATTTTTATTATTTATCTATTATTTTTACAAATTATTTTATTGGTTAAATTTGGGTATTTAAAATCTGGCCCCATTTGTTTTAATTAATTTCGGACCTAAGACTACCCAAAACTACCCAAACCAGCCCAAGCCCAATACTCCTTCCCAATTACCGTTACCCATTCATTAAAACCCAACCCCAGTCCGTTTAAATCACGGCCGTTGATCAAAGATAATCAACAACCCAAAAATAACCACCCCCTTTCCTTATATCTCCCTCCTCTCTACACTAACCCTCATTTCCCTAAACCTGTCGCCCTTATTTCCCCTCTACTGATGAACCCTAATTCCGCCGCCTCACCCAAATTCCCCCAAATCTCGTTCCTAATGGGATTCTTTCCCATATTCCCTTGCCATTTCGGTGTTTTTCCCTTATTTGGTGCTATGTTACGGAGTGACTTAGGTACTTTCCTAAACATGGCAAGTACCTCGCTTTGATTCTGTCCAAATCAATGTTTGTCTCTTGAATCTGGATAATCTTGAGTCCAAGCACGTTATTTTGTAACGATTCTCTCATATCTCGTTGATTCGCACTAAACTCTAAAGGTTAGGGTTCCAGATTTTTCTTTGAATCGAACCTAAACTGGTTCAAACTCTAATTTCTAGCATTTTTCTGTCTATATTCATTCTATTACTTGTGAATCTGCTTATTTTTGTCGATTCCCTTCACTTACCTAATTTAGGGTTTCAGACCCTTTTACTTGAATCAAAACTGATTCGATTCTAGGTTTCCTTTTGAATAATTTCTTACCTATGTTTATTTTTATGTTAATATGTGATTCTTGCTTTTATTTTCTGCCAAATTTGTGGTTTACCTAACTTAGGGTTTCAAACCCTTTTACTTGAACCAAATCTAGTTTGATTCAATATTCATTTAAAAAAAATAATAATCTCTTGTCTGTTCATTATATGCCTATGAGATTCTTTACCTTATTTCCTACTGATTTTGTGTATCTTCACCTAAAATTTGGGGTTTCAATCCCACTGATTTGAGCACTTTCCTTTTAATATTTTAATTAGCTATTTCTATGCTCTAGTCTCAGCTCTATTTAAACCCCTCCCTACTCCCCTTTGAAAAAGAGAGAGAGAAGATTTAGAGTTCAAAAAACCTTTTCACTACTATATACCAAAAGCTGTGTACTCTTGCTCTCTCTTGAGCAATAATATTCTGTGTTTTGATTCTTGGCCGGCTGAAAGCCAAGGCCAGAAATCGTTTTGCTTCCGTTTGGTGCTATTTGTTATACTGTTGGATTCCTTTTCCTTGTTCATCTTAACTGGTGAGTTATTGAATCTTCTGCCCCTTTCATTATGATTATTTGCTCAATGTGTAACTGCCATTAGGCCATGTTACCCTAAATGCTATTACTTATAGTTAAGACATGTCGAACTTAGTTTGAATTGATTAATGAAATTTGCCTAATTCTGTGTTATTGAGGACTATCTTTTAGAGTTAAACATGCTTTCATGCCTCTTTAGCCATGTATAAATGTGTGCCTTAACAGATTTATAATGTTTGTTTGTTGAACTTGTTATGGCCTGTTTAGTTCTGTTCTCACTATGTTATGATACCTCTATTAGGTTGTCTTAATCAATTCCTACTTCTAATCAATGTGTTTTCTTTCTATGACTTAACCTAATCTGAAGTCTCTGTTATTACTGTGAACATGTTTATGAACTGGCCTTATTAGCATGTGACTTTATTAATTCTTAAAAACTTGATTAAGTATGCTTAGGTTCAAATATGTTTGCTATTTGTTTGTACATGCCCTATATGTGATTCTGTCCTTAAGTGTATCCCCTAATCCCATCCTACTCTCCTGAATCCTCATTCTTTGCTAGCTGAAAGCCAAAGTTATTTAGGTTCTGTCCTCTGGCCTCCCTAGTGTGAGCACTGCTCAGGGTTCATGTGAGACCCTTGTGAATTCTGACACACTAGGATTTGGTCCCTAGTCTTCCTTGAACTGTTTATGATCATTTTCTCTAGTGTGAGCACTGCCCTGGGTTCCTGAAGCCCTTTGAAACTCTAACACACTAGTGATTTGGGTTTTGTATGCTTATCCTTGAAATATGGGTGAATCATTCACTACTGGTTATTGTGTATCTATGAACATGGGCTTTTGGAACTATTGTGAGTTGAAGGCCTGGCCTGTCCAGGTGTATTTGGGCCTGATGTAGACTCTCTATAGTTTTACTTACCTTGTAATTCATTCATTAAATTCTGGTCTGTAATAATTATTTGTAATAACAATTCTGGGGTATTAGTAAAAATGGGCTTATTTTATACTTGCTAAAGAGTGGGGATAGAAATCCTGCCTATAGGGTTAATGTTGTGATGTTGGATGTTATATGTTAGAAATCATACTTCTAAGTGTCTTATTGTGTTCAGTCATTATGTGTTAGCAACCATGTCCATAGGCTCATTTATGTTCCGTTACAAACCATGCCTATAGAAATGGTATGTTCTGATGTGTGTGTGAATTCCTGCTTGCATTCTGTTTCGTTCAGATTATAGAAATGATGTCTATATGATTTAAAAACTGTTCAGATTGTAGAAATCATGTCTATAGGATTTAAAACTGTTCAGATTATAGAAATCATCCCTATAGGATTCAAACTGGATCAAGTTATAGAATGCACGCCTGAATCTGTTTAATTGTTATTTATGCCTATTTATTGTGCTGCTATCCTCACTAGAAAACATGCCTGTAGGATTAAAACGAATAATTTTAGGTCTGTTTCTGTGACTGGCTACTATTTACTATCGCACAAAACACTTAGATACTATGCTGGTAGGCTTAATCATATTATGCTAAAATCAGTAGGCGAACTTTGTAGGTTCTAATAATTGCACTTAAGAAATTGACTTTGTATACGATTGTCTGTGCGTTCGTCAATACCACATAGATATCCTGCCTATAGGATTTTGTAATTAATAAAACTTGCTAATCAGTTTGCGTGCATTTGCTATTTAAATTCGGAGGCTAATTTGAGCCCATACTTGTTCCTATTTGAAAGTCCTAATTGTTTTGTATATCGCCTAGTTTTCTCTTTTTGAGCAACCTACGTTAAAGTCTAGAACTACCCTGAAATAGAGGTCCAAATGCCTCCTGGACCATAGGCATGGGATGAGTAGTGCACGCATAGGGTACGACTTAGAATCAAATAGAACGCTTTAGGTAAACAGCTTAATGATAGTAATCGGGTAGCAGGAGATGATAGTCTGTGCCCGCTGAATAATATGAGTAACACCCCGTCTTGAGGGAGTTACGAAGTATTATTTATATTGCACGGGGTGATCCTTTAGGCTAAAAAACTCAGGACCCCCCATTTTTGTTTTAAAATAAATCGTTTATTTCATTTGTCCATTGTTTCTTTTCTCTTAGACTAATTCACATGATTTGAGTTCGGCCGGGACCCACCGCTGTGGACCTCGAGGAGTGCCTAACACCTTCTCCTCGAGGTAATTTGAGCCCTTACCCGATCTTTGGTGACGCAAACTAGTAAACCTGAGTCATTTGCAAATAGGTGCCCTAACGCACCTTAATCCGTTAGGTGGCGACTCTCTATTTTAATAACCCTTCCTTTTAAAAGAGTTGTCAATGTCAAAACCCAATTTAGCGAGAAAGAGGGGCACGACAGCATGGCGACTCTGCTGGGGATATCCTTAGGCTCTTACCATAATGAACTTGGTCTGTGTGAATTAGTCTTCCTCGATAAGCGTGTCTTTATTATTTTATGCTAAAATTCACCATTTATTTTCTACATGCACACCCCCTTCCCTATTTTTCCTTTTACATGAATTTACATGCAACTTTTCGTTTAACCTTGTTCGCTGGCTTCAATCTTTATGTCTTTCCCAATCCCTACCCCTTTTACCGCTTTATTATAATTTTTCCATTATGCGAACTAACTCCTTTTTTGTTTTTCTTTCTTTCCTGTCTTAACATTTATTAAATACCGTATTTATCGCTTTCATCATGCAAAATACTTGACAAGGTGTTATTTTATGTTTTGCATAATTACATGCTCTGCATCATATTCCACTCGTGCACAATTAATACCATAGCGACACTTGATGAGTGTCCGCGCTCTTCCTATATTACCCTTTTTAAATTTGAAAAGGCTTATTTGCGGTAAAACTAGTCGATCAGCGGTGCAGTCGACGGTTCCGTGCCTTTCCCTCTCAAGTTGTCTGCTTGAGGGTACCCGTCTAGACTTCTATAGAAAACCCTACTCTGATGTTAACTATGCATGCATCATGTACAAACCTAGCACGAGTTAGAATGTTGTCCGCATAATAACTCTCTAAGGAAAGCCTTGTCCAAAGTCCATCGGGATTTCCATAATCCCAACGGGCACTATCATGATATGTGCATTATTTGGAGAAAACATGCCGATATGCTAATCATTAATGTGTAAGTAGTCAAACCCGGAGAGGAAAATGGCTAACTTTATTTGTTTTGCAGAAATGAGGCACGAAGTCCCCAGGTTCGGCATGGTCCGAAGTATCTCACCTCTATTGCTAGACTGGTGGGAAAATCCTTCCCCAAGCGACAAGAACCATGTGAAAAGAATTCTTGGAAATTTACCTTCTTTGCTGGACATTCAACCAAACAATGTACTGATCGAGGTCGCTACTATGTTCTGGGATGAAAAGAGGGCTGCTTTCCATTTTGGTAACATAGAGATGACTCCCCTTCTTGAGGAAATATGAGGTTTTGCCAGGCTACCCTGGGATAGCCCTAGTCTGCTGGTACTGGAAAATCGTACTTCTAGGGGATTTCTAAAAATGATGGGTCTTAGAAAGAATGACGAGTTAGTCTGCCTGAAGAAATCCTACATACCTTTTGACTTCCTCTACGAGCGTTATGGGCACAACAAATCCTACCGTATCTATCATGATGAGTTTGCCATCACTTTCCTGGGCTGGACTCATCGTCGGTTTTTTGTGTTCATCGTCTGTTTTATGGGTATGATAGTATTTCCAATTCAAGGAGAAAGGATTCACACTCTTTTAGCTATGGTTATCAAGACCTTAATGGAAGGGATTGAGGGACAAACTTACACTATTGTCCCAATGACCGTGGCAGAGATATACCGAGCTTTGGACTGCTGTAAGAAGGGATTCAGACATTTTGAGGGTTGTAATTTGTTACTGCAAATATGGTTGTTGGAGCATCTTCAAAGAGGACAGTACCGTCAGGAATTTCCGCGACGACCATGGAATGACCACATAGCCTTTCACCATCCAAAAAGAATGACTTTCATCCCAGACAGGTTTGCACAACCGGAAAACGCCATGGATTGGTTACATTTCTTTAGCAATTTGACTGATGACAAGGTCCATTGGATGTTCGAGTGGTTCCTTACTAGCGAGTTCATCATCAGGTCCTGGGATGTTCCTCACTTAGTGTTGATCGGGTTGAGGGGTATCTATACTTATGCTCCTATCAGGGTCATGAGACAGGCTGGGAGAAAACAAGTCATACCGCGAGTTTCTAAGATGGTTCACTACAAAGCATACTTTTAGGGTTGTGCCATTCTATTCAAGTGTGAGGCCCAACACATGTGGCATCTGAAGATTATTCTGGAAAAGGATACCATCGAACCAGATCGGTACCACGCCGGTCAGGTGTATTTCTACCTATCATGGTTGGATGATGACATAGCAGGATAAGTCGAGCCAGGGATCGATCGAGGAAACAGGGTCATAGACGATGCTGCAGAAGCACAAGTAAAATACAAGAGGTTGCGCAAGAGAATCCATGAGTCTGAAGCCAGACATTTGGAACAACACAAGATAGACATGGAATCAATCAATGAATGGAGGGAAGTTGCTACAAAATCAACAGAGAGGTTAGAGTACCTAGAGCATGGTCTGATGGAACTTGAAGGGAAGATGAGGAAAATGATAATGGATTGTCAGAATACAGAGGGCAACAAAGAAGGACACCTAGCAAGGGCGTATCTGCTTCTGGACATGAGCGACCTGGGGAATCTGATCGATGGGGTCAAGAAGGCCAAGCTTGGAGAGGGTCCTTCCGGGACCAAATAGAATAAAATTATTGTTTATTTTCTTTTCTAGAGTCGTTTTAGAAATTGATTGTAATAAGGAAAATGCCACTAGCCACTCTTTTAATTATTGTCATTTTAGAGGTTTGATCTATTTATTACATTAATGAAATGAGGCAGTTATCGGCATCAAGTTTCTCCAAATCTATGTGTCGCTGGGCCTACCTCAAGCACAATGAGGTCCACCAAATTAGGACGCGAATTTATAATTCCGCAATACATGTTTAAATACTGCAAATATCCTTCCAAAATCCCCTACTGACTTGTTTACCTTTTTGTTTTTCTTTGTTTTGATTATTCTCATCCCCTAAGGTTGGTTCTTGCATACTGGCATCATCAGCGTATCATACCAGATCCAGAGGCCCCCCTCCTCCCCCTCCTCCTCCAAGTGATCCTAAAAGTAAGGGAAAGGCTAAGATGGATGACATGAGTGGTACCAGGAAAGATAACGCTACGCATGCGGAAAATGTTGAAACTTCAGATGGTCAGAGTACTCCGGCACATAATGATTTGGTTCTACGGTTGGAGCAGAAAATACTGGAATTGCAAGAGGAACTTGAGTAGGTCCGCAACTTGGCAAACCTCTTCCTCACCTTAAACGTCCAGGATATTAACTAACAGAACGCCCAAAACCCAGCACCTCCTCAAAATGCACCAAACCAACATCCACAAAATCCTCCCGTACCTTATCAATATGCCACACCTCCTCAAAATCCTAACCCTCTACCAGTGCCAACTCCTCCTCAACACCAACATCTTTCGACTCAGTATCTACAAACTACTACCTACCATACTCCTCAAAATACACCGCAACCTACGCCCGATCCGCAGAACTCAACCAATGATCACTACACCTAAATTCCCGATATCTACCAAAGTAACCCCATATACGTAGAAACCCTACCTCACCCCACTCAACAAACCCCATACACAATAGAATCCGTCGAGAAGGACCTGCTCATCAAGAATATGGTAGAGGAACTTAAGAAGCTCACAAGCCGAGTCCAGGGTGTCGAAGGGGGTAAAGGCATTGAGGGTTTGAACTATGAAGATCTGTGTATTCAGCCAGATGTAGAACTGTCCGAGGGTTACAAACCTCCCAAGTTTGAGATGTTTGATGGAACATGTGACCCAAAGGTGCATCTAAGGACATACTGTGACAAGCTTGAAGGAGTTGGAAATGATGAAAGGATTCGCATGAAACTGTTCATGAGAATCCTCACTGGAGATGCCCTATCGTGGTACATTAGCCAAAATCCAAAGAAGTGGGTTAGCTGGGTAAACATGGCATCGGATTTCATGGATTGGTTCAGGTTTAATACAGAGAATACGCCAGATATATTCTATATCCAGTATCTCAAAAAGAAGCCAACAAAGACTTTCTGCGAGTATGCTACTCGATGGAGATTGGAAGCTACGAAGGTAACGTCGGCATTGGAAGAAGAGCAGATGAACAAGTTCTTCGTCCGGGCCCAAGATCCACAATACTACGAAAGGTTAATGGTTATCGAGAATCACAAATTCTCCGACATTATCAAATTGGGGGAAAGGATTGAAGAAGGGATCAAGAGTGGAATAGTAACTAATTTTGAGGCATTACAGGCTACGAATAAAGCTTTGCAGTCAGGGGTATATCCAAGAAGAAAGAAGTAGGGGCCGTGATGGTAGCCCAAGGTCCAAAATCTCCTCTTACATACCAAACACCTCCATACACATATCGGCCTTCACCTCCCAGATATCCACAACCCGCCACTACCTACCATACTTATATCACCCAGCCAACATACTATCACTCCCTGCCAACCTGCCAAAACTACGAGAAACCTAGACCAAATTTCGACCGCAGACCGCCCAGACAATACACCCCTATTGTTGAACCTATCGATCAATTATATGAGAGACTGAAAGCTGCTGGATATGTTACCCCTATTCCTGCTGTTTCCATGGAAAACTCTTCTCAATGGGTCAATCCAAATAAAATATGTGCCTACCACTCCGGCATGAAAGGTCACACCATCGATGAATGTCGCACTTTGAAAGACAAGATACATACATTTATTGATACCAAGGTCATACAAGCAAAGAAGGCTACACCTAACATCCATAACAATCCCCTCCCAAATCACAGGGGCGAGGGTGTGAATGTGATAGAAACTGATAAAGAATGGGAACCGGAACGGTCAATTGGGCTTATTCGAGAAGGGGATGACCCAAAGAAACCTGCAATCACCCTTACTCCTATTGTGGTACAGATACAACCACCAGTCGAAGTTGAAGTAGCTGTACCAAACCCGTTCAAGGTGGAAGTAACAACAGCTGCACCTGCTCCGTTTGAAGTAGAAGTAACCATACCATTCACTGTGACAGTAGCACCCACACTGTCCTTCAAGTCCAATGTCATACCCTGGGACTATGTTGCAGAAGCCTGGAGGAAAGGAAAAATGGAAGAAACTGGTGCAACACAAGGTATGACCAGAACTGGTAGGGTTTACACGCCCGAGCATTTAGGGAGGAACAAGTAAAGAAGCCACTTCCAAGTAGCCCATCATTGAAATTGGCCCGGATGATCTTTGGAGAAAGGTACAAGCAAGGGAGTATTCTGTGGTTGATCATTTGAACAAAACCCCTGCTCAGATATCCATTCTATCACTACTACAGAATTCTGAGGCACATAAGAACGCGTTGATGAAAGTATTGAATGAGGCTTGTGTACCCAACAACATTACTAGTGGAGAGATGGCCAATATGGTAGGACAAGTGTTGGAAAGCCACAAGATCATTTTTCATGAAGACGAGCTACCACCAGAAGGACTAAGTCACAATAGGGCACTGGATATCACAGTGCAATTTGAGGATAAGTTCATTGCCAGAGTCCTGATAGATGGGGGTTCGAGTCTTAACATATGTCCACTAACTACTCTAAAAAGATTTGGTAAAAGCCTGCACGAGATACGAGTAGGAAGTATGAATATGAAAACATTTGATGGGTCTCAAAGGGCCACAATTGGGGAAACCAACCTCAGCCTACAGATGGGCCCAACCTAGTTTGATGTTGAGTTTCAAGTGTTGGACATATTTGCTACCTACAACCTATTGTTGGGACGACCTTGGATACATGCCGCTGGGGCCATAACTTCTACTCTACATCAGGTCGTGAAGTTTGAGTGGAACCATCAGGAAATGATCATCCATGGGGACAGAAGTAATCCCATTTACACCAGTCAAATTGTTCCGGTCATCGCGAATAGAAGGAAGTTGGGTGGAGAAACATACCATCGCATCGAGCGCGTCAACGCAATTGAAAAGGACAAATGGTGAAGCAATAAGATAGAAGGCATATTGGCATGGACAGGGTTTGAGCCTGGCAAAGGTCTCGGCAAGAATATCCAGGGGATCACCAAACCAATACAGCTAAAGCGCCACGACACAACTTTTAGGCTTGGGGTATGAATACACCTGGCACATGTATGAGAATTGGTCGCCACCATGGTGTGGCCCTTATTACCCTCTAGAGCAACCAGTACCACATTTGAGCCACTCATTTCACCAAGCTAACATGATGTGGGAGTCCGAAGAAGATAAAGTTCTAGCCGGTATAAGGAATCTGTTTTTGGATGATGGAGACATGGATTGCAGTGCGATAGTTTAGGAGGAAGAGGAGGAAGACCTCATTATTCAGATCTTGGAGAAGGGAGTTGTTCTCAAGAACTGGACTGCTGCACCATCAAGGGCCCATCGTGTTCCTGGGTAGCCTGGTCATTAACATCATTTATTTTTAAAAGTAATTTTTATGAGCATTTAAGACGGTTTTAGCATTTTGTTTTAAAATAATTGCTTGGGTCATCGAGCCGCGCCTGTTTGACTCTTTCAAGATTTATCTAAATGCATTGATGTTTATAGTTTTTATTATTATTCTTTACGTTTTTTTCTACAGCATTATTATTACCTACTCCGATGAACATACGACTGTGACATGTAATGAGACAACGCAACATAAGGATAATGACTCAGAGGATCTGGAAGAGGATATAATACCCAAGAAAATTGTGAGAGAAGTGGAAAACTTTGAAAACAAGCCTAAGTCCAATTTGGATGAGACTGAAACAGTTAATCTAGGAGACTCCGAAACAGTCAAGGAAACACGTGTAAGCAATCACCTGTCACCATCAGAGAAAGAAGAATACACTCATTTCCTGAAGAAATATGAGGATATATTTGCATGGTCCTATGATTATATGACATGTTTGAGCACGTCCATAGTGGCTCATAAACTACCTACCAACCCAATGTGTCTGCCACTAAAGCAGAAGCTCAGAAAGTTCAAGCCAGATATGAGTTTAAAAATCAAAGAAGAAGTCACCAAACAAATCAAAGCTAAGGTTCTCAGAGTGGTTGAATATCCAACTTGGTTGGCTAACATCGTGCCAGTTCCGAAGAAGGATAGGAAAGTCATAGTATGCGTTGATTATCGGGACCTAAACAGATCAAGTCCTAAAGATGATTTCTCATTACCCAACATACATATACTGATCGACAATTGCATCAAGCATGAACTCCAATCCTTTGCGGATTGCTTCGCGGGATATCATCAGATCTGGGTGGATGAATAGGATGTTGAAAAGACAACTTTTATCACACCATGGGGGTGTACTGCTATAAAATGATGCCGTTCGGTCAGAAGAATATTGGGGCCACTTATATGAGGTCCATGACAACTATTTTCCACGACATGATACACAAGGAGATAGAGGTATATGTGGATGACGTCATCATCAAATACAAGAAGAGTACAGATCACATAGCAGACTTAAGAATTTTTTTTGATCGGCTTCAGAGGTACAATTTGAAATTAAATCTCGCAAAATATGCCTTCGGGGTCCCCGCAGGAAAGTTATTAGTGTTCATCGTCAGCCGCCGAGGAATTGATCTAGACCCATCAAAGGTCAAGACTATTCAGGATTTGCCACCTCCAAAGAACAAGAAATACATGATGAGCTTCTTGGGACGTCTTAATTACATCAACCGCTTCATAGCACAATAAACCGTGATCTGTGAGCCGATTTTCAAAATGTTGAAGAAGGATGCCGCCACTAGTTGGATAGAAGATTGCCAAAAAGCTTTTGACAAAATCAAGGAATACTTGTCCACACCACCTGTCCTAGTCCCTCTAAAACCTGGTAGACCACTGCTACTTTACCTTTACGTACTAGATGGGGCTTTCATTTGTGTCTTGGTACAACACGATGAGACAGGGAGAAAAGAGTAGGCCATATATTATCTGAGAAAGAAGTTCACACCCTACGAAGCACGGTACTCATGCTAGAACGCACTTGCTGTGCTCTGACATGGATAGCCCAAAAACTGAGGCACTACTTCTGTGCTTATACCACATATCTCATATCGAGGATGGATCCTCTGAAGTACATCTTTCAGAAGCCTATGCCTACAGGAAAGATGGCCAAATGGCAAATATTGTTGAGCAAATTTGACATCATCTATACAACTCAGAAGGAAGTTAAAGGACAGGCATTAGCAGATCATCTTGCGGAAAATCCTGTAAGAGGAGAATACGAACCACTGAAAACGTATTTTCCTGATGAAGAAGTGTCGTTCGTAGGAGAAGATATCACTGAAGCCTACGACGGGTGAAGAACATTTTTCGATGGAGCCACAAACTTCAAAGGAGTCGGTATTGGAGCCATTTTGGTATCAGAAATAGGTCAACATTATCCGGTATCCGTGAAACTCAGATTTTCATGTACCAATAATATGGCAGAATATGAGGCTTGCATATTGGGGCTCAATTTGGCCGTTGACATGAATATCCAGGAATTACTGGTAATTGGGGATTTAGATCTGCTGGTACATCAGGTGCAGGGAGAATGGGCTACAAAGAATACCAAGATATTACCATATCTATATCATGTGCAAGAGATGATGAAGAGGTTCACGAAGATAGAGTTTAGACATGTCCCGAGAATCCAGAATGAGTTCGCAGACGCATTGGCCACATTGTTCTCCATGATACAACACCCGGACAAGAACTTCATCAATCCCATTCCGGTAAGAATCCATAATCAGCCGGCTTACTATGCTCATGGTGAAGAAGAAACAGATGGGAATCCATGGTTCCATGATATCATGGAATATTTAACAAAAGGAGAATATCTAGAGCACGTAAGCCACACCCAGAAACGCACACTTCAGAGGTTGTCTAACCATTTCTTCCAGAGTGGAGAAATTCTATATAGAAGAACTCCAGATCTAGGGCTATTACGGTGTGTTGACACCAAAGAAGCCTCCAAACTACTTGAAGAGATACATGCCAGAACCTGCGACCCACATATAAATGGTTTCATCCTAGCCAAGAAGATACTCAGAGCCGGATACTTTTGGATGACTATGGAAACAGACTGCATCCGGTATGTCCAGAAATGTCATCAGTGCCAGATACACACATATATGATATGGGTACCTCCAAATGAACTTAATGCAACCAGTGCACCTTAGCCTTTTGCTACCTGGGGAATGGATGACATTGGACCAATCAAGCCCACCGCTTCAAACGGGCACAGGTTCATTCTAGTGTTCATCGACTATTTCACAAAGTGGGTTGAAGCTGCATCTTACAAAGCTGTAACCAAGAAAGTTGTCGTAAATTTTGTCAGGGACTGTATTGTTTGTCGATTCGGGGTTCCATAATCCATCATCACTGACAATTCCGCCAATCTCAATAGTGATCTAATGAAAGCCATGTGTGAAACCTTCAAGATCAAGCATAAAAACTCCACAGCATACTGACCCCAAATGAATGGAGTTGTGGAAGCCGCCAACAAGAAAATTAAGAAGATACTAAGGAAGATGATAGAGAATCACAAGCAGTGGCACGAGAAGTTACCATTTGCCTTATTGGGATACCGTACCGCAGTCCACACGTCAACCGGGGCAACTCCTTACCTATTGGTCTACGGTTCGGAAGCCTTCATCCCCGCCGAGGTAGAAATTCCTTCCTTGAGAATTATACAAGAAGCTGAGCTCAGTGATGCAGAATGGATAAGAAGCCGCTACGAGCAGTTAACTCTCATTGATGGGAAAAGAATGAATACGGTGTGTCATGGTCAGCTTTATCAGAACAGAATGTCCAGTGCTTTCAACAAAAGGGTCAAACCTAGACAGTTCACACCAGGGCAACTGGTGCTGAAACGAATCTTTCCACATCAGGATGAAACCAAAGGAAAATTCTCACCCAACTGGCAAGGGCCTTATATGTTTCACAAGGTACTAACTGGAGGAGCACTCATCCTCGCAGAAATGGATGGAGAAATTTGACCAAAGCCTATCAACTCAGATGCAGTCAAAAAATATCATGTTTAAAGCTGTTTACATTTATGCAATTGATGTAACTGAACTACGCTTGACCTGATTCCCATTTAAGAGGGGATACGTAGGCAGCCCTGTGGGTTCAGTCACAATACAATAAAATTTCTATTTTCCCCATAATTAGAAACTGGGGAAGAAAGGAGGACCCTCAAAATTCTGAAGCAAGTTCAGCCAACGACACTGTATGCGGAACAACCAGAGATACGTCTAGGTAATTGGGGCAGAATTTTGAGGAGGACCCTCAAAATTCTATGGCAAGAAGGTTGCAATGTCTCTAACAATGTCGCAGTTATTGGTTCATCTAATTAATTTTTAAATTGTACATTACTGTGTTTTGAATAACTATGCATGCATATTTTTTGAAAACTTTATTTTTAGCCAGATGCTACCCATGGTAACTCGAATAGGATTCCAACGTGGAGCGGAGCAGACAAAGGCACGAACCAACCTCCCCCGCAAAACTCACAATTTTTCTTTGAATGCAGGAACAAGAGATAGTCGCCAGTACGTGCGCACCTTAGAATCACTGTCTTCACAACAATAAGGCTACTGAACTCATCCATAGCTAAGAAATACTCTGCTATCACTCATTATTTATTCGCTGCATGAGACTAGGCACTGTCTCCATCCTGCATGAGGTTAATCCCTGCCTTCTCAACTGCATAAGGCTAAGCATTGCCTTCCATTTGCATGAGACTAAGCACTGTCTCCATCCTGCATGAGGCTAAGCCATGCCTCCTCAACTGCATAAGGCTAAGCATTGCCTTCCATTTGCATGAGACTAAGCATTGTCTCCATCCTGCATGAGGCTAAGCCATGCCTCCTCAACTGCATAAGGCTAAGAATTGCCTTCCATTTGCATGAGACTAAGCATTATCTCAAATCTTACATGAGGCTAAGTCGTGCCTCCTCAACTGCATAAGGCTAAGCATTGCCTTCCCCTTGCATGAGACCAAGCACTGTCTCCATCTTGCATGAGGCTAAGCCATGCCTCCTCAACTGCACATGGCTAACCATTGCCTTCTCATTGCGTGAGACTAAGCATTGTCTCTCCATGCATAACCACAAATGTTGCTCTGCTCCAAACCTTGCATTATTCTCTTCTCTCGGGACTAAGCTCTGCTCCCGACTCTAAGCTCTGTTTTGTTTCATCTCAAGCACCATATCTCTGCATCTCATGGGCTGATACATAGACAATTTGTCCGAAGGCATCATCCTCATAGCCGGGAGACACCATGCCATGGCCTGAGGATATCTTAATCTTGCACATAATTATTCAAAGGCATCATGGTTCAGAGGCACCATCTTTATAGCCCGAGAACATCATTTCATAGCCTGCGAATCCTTTACCGCACAATTCATGGTCTAAGGACGTCATCCTCACCGTCCAAGGACGATCTCCATGGTCCAAAGGGAATTTCCATCATGTTTAAATTTATGTGATAATCTGTATGCATGCATTGTATTCTGAATGGGAGTAATCTTCGCTCTAGTTTCCATTCAACATTCATATCCTTCAATTATTTCAAATGCAACCGACCACCGTCCGTTACTTATCCTCACCTGATGCCCACTCAAATATCCGTAACCATTCTCAACCTGTCATATCCAGAATATTCAGTCCGTTCTTACAACAATTCCATCGGTTTATTCCACCGTCGGATCCAAAACTACACATGGCCTGATTCCTGTATAACCATGGATATGTAGGAAGCTCAGAGACCACGGTACAGACTATATTTTTCAAAACACCCCATTCAGTTAAAATTAGTCATCATTTCTTTACCCGACAACTCTTTCATCCTTCTCGGGTAAAGAAGGACAACTGTTGATACCCAATTTTTCCCTCATATTTTTTAAATATATATATACTTTCAAAATAGTGCATATGCATCATCATTTGATTTACAAGCATAAACAAGTATTTTCATAATTGTTCATAATTTTTAAAGGCATTAAATCAATTTATTTTCACATTTTTATTATATAAATACCCATTAATTACCTTACAAATAATATTTATGATGATTTTATCATCTAAACTCATAATTTACACCCATATTAGATTTTAAATATTTTAGTACATTTGGTATAATTACATTTGCTTTTTAAAGGCTAAGATTGCATATTTTTGCAATAATAGCCTACATGTACTTATAATTACTTTATTCATGCAAAAATAACCTTTTATATTTTTATAATGTTTAATATTTGTTTTCAATCATTTTTATGCACAAATAATATTTTTATTATTTATCTATTATTTTTACAAATTATTTTATTGGTTAAATTTGGGTATTTAAAATCTGGCCCCATTGTTAAAATTAATTTTGGACCTAAGACTACCCAATACTACCCAAACCAGTCCAAGCCGAATACTCTAACTCAATTACCCTTACCCATTCATTAAAACCCGACCCTAGTCCGTTTAAATCTATACCGTTGATCAAAGATGATCAACGACCCACAAATAACCACCCTCTTTCCTTATATCTCCCTTCTATCTACACTAACCCTCATTTCCCTAAACCCGCCGCCCTTATTTCCCCTCTACTGATGAACCCTAATTCCGTCGCCTCACCCAAATTCCCCCAAATCCCGTTCCTAATGGGATTCTTTCCCTATTCCCTTGCCATTTCAGTGTTTTTCCCTTATTTGGTGCTATGTTACGCAGTGACTTAGGTACTTGCCTAAACATGGCAAGTATCCCTCTTCGATTCTTTCCAAATCTATGTTTGTCTCTTGAATCTGGACAACCTTGAGTCCAATCACGTTTTTTTGTAACGATTCTCTCATATCTCGTTGATTCGCACTAAACCCTAAAGGTTAGGGTTCCAAATTTTTCTTTGAATCAAACCTAAACTGGTTTAAACTCTGATTTCTAGCATTTTTTTGTCTATATTCATTCTATTACTTGTGAATCTTCTTATTTTTGTTAATTCCCTTCACTTACCAAATTTAGGGTTTCAGACCCTTTTACTTGAACCAAATCTGGTTCGATTCTAGGTTTCCTTTTGAATAATTTCTTACCTATGGTTATTTTTATGTTAATATGTGATTCTTGCCTTTATTTTCTGCCAATTTTGTGGTTTACCTAACTTAGGGTTTCATACTCTTTTACTTGAACTAAATCTGGTTTGATTCAGTATTTCTTTTTATTTTTATTTTTTATAATAATCTCTTTTCTGTTCATTATATGCCTATGTGATTCTTTACCTTATTCCCTACTGATTTTGTGTATTTTCACCTAAAATTTGGGTTTTCAATCCCATTGATTTGAGCACTTTTCTTTTAATATTTTAATTGGCTATTTCTATGCTCTAGTCTCATCACTATTTAAACCCCTCTCTACTCCCCTTTGAAAAAAAAGAGGGAGAAGATTCAGAGTTCAAAAA
The DNA here is from genome assembly GCF_000390325.3 of Nicotiana tomentosiformis. Classification (NCBI taxonomy): domain Eukaryota; kingdom Viridiplantae; phylum Streptophyta; class Magnoliopsida; order Solanales; family Solanaceae; genus Nicotiana; species Nicotiana tomentosiformis. Next base: position 80,662,947 of record NC_090816.1, on the reverse strand, counting down.
ACCTTTTCACTACTATATACCAAAAGTTGTGTACTCTTGTTCTCTCTTGAGCAATAATATTCTGTGTTTTGATTTTTTGCCGGCTGAAAGCCAAGGCCATAAATCGTTTTGCTTTCGTTTGGTGCTATTTGCTATACTGTTGGATTCCTTTTCCCTGTTCATCTTAACTGGTGAGTTATTGAATCTTCTGCCCCTTTCATTATGATTATTTGCTCAATGTGTAACTGCCATTAGGCCATGTTACCCTAAATGCTATTACTTGTAGTTAAGACATGTCGAACTTAGTTTGAATTGATTAATGAAATCTGCCTAATTATGTGTTAGTGAGGACTATCTTTTAGAGTTAAACATGCTTTCATGCCTCTTTAGCCATGTATAAATGTGTGCCTTAACAGATTTATAATGTTTGTTTGTTGAACTTGTTATGGCCTGTTTAGTTCTGTTCTCACTATGTTATGATACCTCTACTAGATTGTCTTAATCAATTCCTACTGCTAATCAATGTGTTTTCTTTCTATGACTTAACCTGATCTGAAGTCTCTGTTATTACTATGAACATGTTTATGAACTGGCCTTATTAGCATGTGACTTTGTTAATTTTTTAAAACTTGATTAATTATGCTTAGGTTCAAATATGGTTGCTATTTGTTTGTACATGCTCTATATGTGATTCTGTCCTTAAGTGTATCCCCTAATCCCATCCTACTCTCCTGAATCCTCATTCTTTGCTAGCTGAAAGCCAAAGCTATTTAGGTTCTATCCTCTGGCCTCCCTAGTGTGAGCACTGCTCAGGGTTCATGTGAGACCCTTGTGAATTCTGACACACTAGGATTTGGTCCCTAGTCTTCCTTGAACTATTTCTGATCATTTTCTCTAGTGTGAGCACTGCCCTGGGTTCCTGAAGCCCCTGGAAACTCTGACACACTAGAGATTTGGGTTTTGTATGCTTATCCTTGAAATATGGGTGGATTATTCACTACTGGTTATTGTGTATCTATGAACATGGGCTTTTGGAACAACTGTGAGTTGAAGGCCTGGCCTGTCCAGGTGTATTTGGGCCTGCTGTAGGCTCTCTATAGTTTTACTTACCTTGTAATTCATTCATTAAATTCTGGTCTGTAATAATTATTTGTAATAACAATTCTGGGGTATTAGTAAAAATGGGCTTATTTTATACTTGCTAAAAAGTGGGGATGTTGGATGTTATATGTTAGAAATCCTGCCTATAGGGTTAATGTTGTGATATTGGATGTTATATGTTAGAAATTATGCTTCTAAATGTCTTATTGTATTCAGTCATTATGTGTTAGCAACCATGTCCATAGGCTCAATGTTTGGCTCAATTATGTTCCGTTACAAACCATGCATATAGAAATGGTATGGTCCGATGTGTGTGTGAATTCCTGCTTGCATACTGTTTCGTTCAGATTATAGAAATCATGTCTATATGATTTAAAAACTGTTCAGATTGTAGAAATCATGTCTATAGGATTTAAAACTGTTTAGATTATAGAAATCATCCCTATAGGATTCAAACTGGATCAAGTTATAGAATGCACGCCTGAATTTGTTCAATTGTTATTTATGCATGTTTACTGTGCTGCTATCCTTACTAGAAAACATGCCTGTAGGATTAAAATGAATAACTTTAGGTCTGTTTCTGTGACTGGCTACTATTTACTATTGCACAAAACACCTAGATACCATGCTGGTAGGCTTAATCGTATCATGCTAAAATCAATAGGCAAACTTTGTAGATCCTAATAATCGCATTAAAAATTGACTTTGTATACGACTGTCTGCGCGTTTGTCAATACCACAAAGATATCCTGCCTATAGGATTTTGTAATTAATAAAACTTGCTAATAAATTTACGTGCATTTGCTGTTTAAATGCGGAGGCTAATTTGAGCCCATACTTGTTCCTATTTGAACGTCCTAACTGTTTTGTATGTCGCCTAGTTTTCTCTTTTTGAGCAACCTAAGTTAAAGTCTAGAACTACCCTGAAATAGAGGTCCAAATGCCTCCTGGACCATATGCATGGGATGGGTAGTGCACGCATTGGGTACGACTTAAAATCAAATAGAACGCCTTAGGTAAACAACTTAAAGATAGTAATTGGGTAGCAGGAGATGATAGTCTGTGTCCGCTGAATAATATGAGTAACACCCCGTCTTGAGGGATTTACGAAGTATTATTTATGTTGCACGGGGTGATCCTTTAGGCTAAAAAACTTAGGATTCTCCATTTTTGTTTTAAAATAAATCGTTTATTTCATTTGTCCATTGTTTCTTTTCTCTTAGACTAATTCACATGATTTGAGTTCGGTCGGGTCCCACCGTTGAGGACCTCGAGGAGTGCCTAGCACCTTCTCCTCGAGGTAATTTGAGCCCTTACCCGATCTTTGGTGACGCAAACTAGTAAACCCGAGTCATTTGCAATAGGTTCCCTAACGCACCTTAATCCATTAGGTGGCGACTCTCTCTTTTAATAACCCTTTTTTTAAAACAGTTGTCAATGTCGAAACCCGATTTCGCGAGAAAAAGGGGCGCGACAGTAAATATCCTTTTAATACTCCTTACTAACTTGTTTACCTTTTGTTTTTCTTCTTTTCTTTGTTTATTCCCATCCCCTAAGGTTGGTTCGTGCATACTGGCATCATCAGCATATCATACCAGATCAAGAGGTCTTCCACCTACTCTTTCTCCAAGTGATCCCAAGAACAACGGAAAATCTAATATGGACGATATGAGTGGTATCAGGAAAGACAACGCTACGCATGCCGAGAATGTCGAAACTTCGGATGATCAGAGTAATCCGGCACAGAATGACTTAGTTTTACGGTTAGAACAGAAGATATTGGAGTTACAAGGGGAACTTGAGCAGGTACATAACTTGGAAAACCTTTCCCATACCCTGAATGTTCCCAACATCAACCAACAAAACGCCCAAAATCCAAATCCTCCTCAAAACACCCAAAACCAGCACCCGCAAAATCCTCCCGCACCTCACCAATATGCCACACCTCCCAAAAATCCTAATCCCCCACCACTACCAACTCCTCCATAGCATTATCATCATCCGACCCAGTACCCAGAAACTACCACCTACCAGACCCCTCAAAATGCAGCACAACCTACTCTTGACCCGTAAAACTCAACCAATGACCACCATTACGCCCATATTCCCGGAGTCTACCAAAGCAATCCCATATATGTGGAAACCTTACCCCACACCCCACAACAGACCCTATACATACCCAAATCCGCCGAGAAGGACCTGCTCATCAAGAACATGGCAGAGGAACTCAAGAAACTTACCGGCAGGGTTCAAAGTGTCGAAGGGGGCAAAGGCATTGCGGGTTTTAATTATGAAGGTTTGTGTATTCAGCCAGATGTAGAACTGCCAGAGGGTTACAAACCTCCTAAGTTTGAAATGTTCGACGAAACTAGTGATCCAAAGGTGCACTTGAGAACATATTGTGACAATCTTGTAGGAGTTGGCAGGGATGAAAGAATCTGCATGAAGCTGTTCATAAGAAGCCTCACTGGAGACTCCCTGTCTTTGTACATCAGTCAGAAACCAAAGAAATGGGTTAATTGGGTAAGCATGGCATCAGATTTCATGGATTGGTTCAGGTTTAACACAGAAAACGCACAAGATGTTTTCTACATTCAAAATCTCAAGAAGAAGCCAACGGAAACTTTTCGCGAGTATGCTACTCGGTGGAGTTCTGAAGCTGCAAAAGTAAGGCTAGCGCTGGAAGAAGAGCAAATGAACAAGTTCTTTGTCCGAGCTCAGGATATGCAGTATTATGAGAGGTTGATGGTTATTGAAAACCATAAGTTTTCCGACATCATCAAATTGGGAGAAAGAATAAAAGAGGGAATTAAAAGTGGAATGGTAACCAATTTCGAGGCACTTCAGGCTACGAACAAAGGCTTGCAATCGAGCGGTATATCTAAAAAAAAGGAAGTATGGGCAATGATGGTAGCCCAAGGTCCGAAGTCTCCTCTCACATACTAAACACCTTCACCCATATATCAGCTTTCACCTCCTAGATATCAACAACCCGCTACCACCTACCACACTTACAACACTCAGCCAGCATATTACCACTCACCACCATCCTGCCAAAACTACAAAAAACCCATGCCAAATTTCGTCCGTAGGCCGCCAAGACAATACACTCTTATTGCCGAACCTATTGACCAGTTGTATGAGAGATTGAAAGCTACCGGTTATGTCACTCCTATTCCCGTTGTCGCCATGGAAAATTCTTCTCAATGGGTCAATCCGAACAAGACATGTGCCTACCATTCGGGTATAAATGGTCACACTATTGATGAATGTCGTACTCTGAAGGATAAGATCCAGACGCTGATTGATACCAAAGTTATACAGGCAAAAGAGACTGCACCTAATGTTCACAACAATCCCCTCCCGGATCACATGGGTGAAGGGGTAAATATGATAGAAACTAATGAAGAATGGGATCCGGAAGGGTCAATTGGGCTCATTCGAGAAGAGGATGATCCCAAAATGCCTCCAGTTACTCTCACACCTATTGTGGTACATATACAGTCACCGATTGAAGTTGAGGTAGCCACACCGACTCCGTTCGAGGTTGAAGTAACAACGCCCTCAGCCACGCCAACTCCGTTCGAAGTAGAAGTGACCGCACCATTCAACGTAACGGTAGCACCCACACCATATTTTAATTCCAATGTTGTGCCCTGGGACTATACTGCAAAAGCAAGGAGGAAAGGAAAAGGGAAAATGGAAGAAACTGGTGCAGCTCAAGGTATAAACAAAACTGGTAGGGTTTACACGCCCGAGCATTTGGGGGGAACAAGTAAAGAAGCCGCTTCCAGGCAGCCTGTCATTGAAACCGACCCGGATGATCTTTGGAGAAAGGTGCAAGCAAGGGAGTATTTTGTGGTCGATCATTTGAACAAAACCCCTGCTCAGATATCCATTCTATCACTACTGCAGAATTCTGAGGCACATAGGAACGCGTTGATAAAAGTGTTGAATGAGGCTTATGTACCCAATAACATTACCAGTGGAGAGATGGCCAACATGGTAGGACAAGTATTGGAAACCCATAATATCACTTTCCACGAAGATGAATTGCCACCAGAAGGGTTGAGCCATAACAGGGCGTTGCGTATCACAGTACAATGCGAAGACAAATTCATTGCCAGGGTCTTAATAGATGGGGGTTCAAGTCTCAACATCTGCCCGTTGACTACTTTGAAGAGGTTAGGTAAAGGTTTGCATGAGATACGAGCAGGAACTATGAACGTAAAAGCGTTCGATGGGTATCAAAGGGCCACAATCGGAGAAACCAACCTCTGCTTAGAAATGGGTCCGACTTGGTTTGATGTTGAATTCCAAGTGCTTGACATATCCGCCTCATACAATATGCTATTGGGATGACTTTGGATACACGCCGCTGGGGCTGTAGCGTCTACTCTACATCAGGCTGTGAAGTTCGAATGGAATCATCAGGAGGTGATCATTCATGGAGACGAGAGTAACCCTATTTACACCTACCAGACTATCCCGGTTGTTGAGAATAATAGGAAGTTCGGGGGAGAGACTTACCATCGCATTGAGCGTGTTAATGCGATCGAGAAGGACAAATGGTGGAGTAGCAAATTAGAAAGTATATTGGCATGGACATGGTATGAACCCGATAAGGGTCTTGGAAAGAATCTCCAAGGGATCACCAAATTAATATAGTTAAAACGTCACGACACAACCTTTGGACTGGGATATCAATACACTTGGCATGAGTATCAAAATTAGTCGCCACCATGGCACGGTCCCTATCACCCTCTTGAGCAACCGATACCACATTTGAGCCAGTCCTTCCATCAGGCGGATATGATGTGTGGATCTGAAGAAGATGAAGTGCTAGCTGGTTTGAGGAATCTATTCTTAGAAGATGAAGACATGTACTGCAGTATAATAGTTGAGGAGGAGGAAGGCCTCGTAATCCAGACAGTAGAGAAGGGAGTTGTTCTCAGGAACTGGACTGCCACACCATCAAGGGCCCGTCGAGTTCCTGGGTAGCCTAGCAATTAACATCATTTATTTTAAAAGAAATTTTTATGAGCATTTAAGACATTTTCAGTATTTTATTTTAAGCATGTTTTTTTTTGAAATAATTTCTCGGGTCATCGAGCCGTACCTGTTTGACATTTTCAAGATTTGTCTAATGCATTGTTATTTTAGTATTTATTATTATTCTTTATGTTTTTTCTCTACAACATTATTATTACCTATCCCGATGAACTTACGACTGTGACATGTAATGAGACAACGCAACATAAGGATAGTGACTTGAAAGAAATAGAAGAAGATGATATATTACCTGAGGAAATTGTTAGAGAAGTTGAAGATTTTGAGAACAAGACTAAGTCCAACCTTGAAGAAACTGAGATAGTCAACTTGGGAGATTCCGAAACAGTCGAAGAAACTCGCATAAGCATTCACCTGTCACCATCAGATAAAGAAGAATACATCCGTTTCCTAAAAGAATATGAAGACATTTTCGCATGGTCTTATGATGATATGATTGGTTTGAACATGTCCATAGTGGCTCATAAACTACCCACCAACCCAATGTGTCCGCCAGTAAAGCAAAAGCTTAGAAAGTTCAAGCCAGATATGAGTCTAAAAATCAAAGAAGAAGTCACCAAGCAAATCAAAGCTAAGGTTCTCAGAGTGGTTGAATATCCAACTTAGTTGGCTAACATCGTGCCAGTTCCAAAGAAGGATGGGAAAGTCAGAGTATGCGTCGATTATCGGGACCTAAACAGAGCAAGTCCCAAAGATGATTTCCCGTTACCCAACATACACATACTGGTCGACAACTGCGCCAAGCATGAACTCCAATCCTTTGTGGATTGCTTCGCGGGATATCATCAGATCTGGATGGATGAAGAGGATGCCGAAAAGACAACTTTTATTACATCGTGGGGGGTGTACTGCTATAAAATGATGCCGTTTGGTCTGAAGAATGCTGGGGCCACTTATATGAGGGCCATGGAAACTATTTTCCACGACATGATACACAAAGAGATAGAGGTATATGTGGATGAAGCCATCATCAAATCCAAGAAGAGTATAGATCACATAGCAGACTTGAGAAAATACTTTGATCTGCTTCGGAGGTACAGTTCGAAATTGAATCCCGCAAAATGTGCCTTCGGGGTCCCCACAGGAAAGTTGTTAGGATTCATCATCAGCCGCCGAGGAATTGAGCTAGACCTATCAAAGGTCAAGGCTATCCAGGATTTGCCACCTCCAAAGAACAAGAAAGACGTGATGAGCTTCTTGGGACGCCTTAATTACATCAGCCACTTCATAGCACAATCAACCGTGATCTGTGAGCCGATTTTCAAATTGTTAAAGAAGGATGCTGCAATCAATTGGACTGAAGATTGCCAGAAAGCATTTGACAGAATCAAATAATATTTATCCACACCGCCAGTCTAGGTCCCGCCAAAACCTGGTAGACCACTGCTACTCTATCTCTCTGTATTAGATGGGGCTTTCAGTTGTGTCTTGGGACAACACGATGAGACGGGAAAGAAAGAACATGCCATATACTATCTGAGTAAAACGTTCACACCCTACGAAGCACAACATTCTTTGCTGGAACGCACCTGCTGTGCTTTGACCTGGATAGCCCAAAAATTGAGGCACTACTTCTGTGCCTATACCATATATCTCATATCAAGGATGGATCCTCTGAAGTATATCTTCCAAAAACCCATGCCTACAGGGAAGCTGGCAAAATGGCAGATATTTTTGACTGAATTCGACATCGTCTATGTGACTCAGAAGGCGGTTAAGGGACAAGCATTAGCGGATCATCTTGCGGAAAATCCTGTAGGAGGAGAATACGAACCACTAAAAATGTATTTTCCTGATGAAGAAGTATCATTCGTAGGAGAAGATATCGCCGAAGCCTACGACGGATGGAGAATGTTTTTCGATGGAGCCGCAAACTTCAAAGGAGTAGGCATTGGAGCCGTTTTGGTGTCAGAAATAGGTCAACATTATCCGGTATCCACGAAACTCAGATTTTTGTGCACCAATAATATGGCAGAATATGAGGCTTGCATATTGGAGCTCAATTTGGCCGTTGACATGACTATCCAGGAATTACTGGTAATTGGTGATTCAGATCTTCTGGTATATCAGGTACAGGGAGAATGGCCTACAAAGAATACCAAGATATTGCCATATCTATATCATGTGCAAGAGATGATGAAGAGGTTCACGAAGATAGAGTTTAGACATGTCCCGAGAATCCAGAATAAGTTCGCAGACGCATTGGCCACTTTGTCCTCCATGATACAACTTCCGGACAAGAATTTCAACGACCCCATTCCGGTAAGGAATCATAATCATCGAGCATACTGTGCTCACGTTGAAGAAGAAGCATACGAGAATCCATGGTTCCATGATATCAAGGAGTACTTGGCAAAAGAAGAATACCTGGAGCATACAAATCATACTAAAAAATGCACGCTCCAAAGATTGTCCAACCATTTCTTCCAAAGTGGAGGAATTCTGTACAGAAGGACTCCAGACTTAGGGTTATTACGATATGTTGATGCCAAGGAAGCTTCCAAACTGCTCGAAGAGATACACTATGGAACGTGCAGACCATACATGAATGGTTTCATTTTAGCCAAAATGATACTGAGGGAAGGTTATTTTTGGATGACTATGGAAACAGACTACAGCGGATATGTACAAAAATGTCATCAGTGCCAAATACACACAGATATAATACGGGTACTGCCAAATGAACTCAGTGCAATGAGTGCACCTTGGCCTTTTGCCGCTTGGGGAATGGACGTCATTGGACCAATCGAGCCTACCGCTTCAAACGGGCACAAGTTCATTTTAGTGACCATAGACTACTTCACAAAATGGGTTGAAGCTGCATCCTACAAAGTTGTAACCAAGAAAGTCATCGCAGATTTTGTCAGAGATCGTATTGTTTGCCGATTCGGGGTTCCAGAGTCCATCATCACTGACAAAGCCGCCAATATCAACAGTGACCTAATGAAAGCTATGTGCGAAACCTTCAAAATCAAGCACAAGAATTTCACAGCATACATGCATCAAATGAATAGAGCCGTGGAGGCCACAAACAAGAATATCAAGAAAATACTGATGATGATAGTAGACAACCACAAGCAATGGCACGAGAAGTTACCATTTGCCTTATTGGGGTACCGTACCACAGTCCGCACATCAACCGGGGCAACTCCCTATTTGCTGGTCTACAGTACCAAAGTTGTCATTCCTGCCGAGGTTGAAATTCCTTCTTTAAGAATTATACAAGAAGCTGAACTCAGTAATGCAGAATGGATAAGAAGACGCTATGAACAATTAGCTCTCATTAACGGGAAAAGAATGAATGCAGTGTGTCATGGTCAACTCTATAGGATGTCCAAAGCTTTCAACAAAAAGGTCAAACCTAGACAGTTCGCACTGAGGCAGCTGGTACTGAAGCGGATCTTCCCGCATCAAGATGAAGACAAAGGGAAATTTTTGCCCAATTGGCAAGGGCCCTACATAGTTCACAGAGTACTAACAGGAGGAGCACTCATACTCGCAGAAATGGAAGGAGAGGTTTAGCCAAAGCCTATCAATTCAGACGCACTCAAAAGATATTATGTTTAGAATGTTTGCATTTCTTCATCTGATGTAATTGAACTACGCTCGACCTGATTCCCATTTAAGAGGGGATACGTAGGCAGCCCTGTGGGTTCGGTCACAATTCAATAAAATTTTCATTTTCTCCACAACCAGAAATTGGGGCAGAATTTTGAGAAGGACCCTCAAAATTCCGGAGCAAGTCCAGCCAACGTCATCATATGCAGAACGGTCAGAGAATCGCCTAAGTAAACTGGGGCAGAATTTTGAGGAGGACCCTCAAAATTCTAAGGAAGTCGCAATGTCTCTAAAGTGTCACAGTCTTTGGTTCATCTAATTTATCCAATATTGCATACTAATGTATTTTAAATAACTATATTCATCATATGCACTCACATTTTTCGAAAACTTTATTTTATGAAACAACCAGATGCTACCCATGGTAACTCGAGTAGGATTTTTATGCAGAGCAAGGCAAAGCAAACATGCGAAGGCACGAACCAACCTTCCTCGTAGAACTCACGATTTTCCTTTGGATGCAGGAACAAGGAATATTCACAAATACGTGCACACCTCAGGATCACTATCTTCATAACGACAAAGCTGCCAAGTGCAAACACATTTCCTGCTAAGAAATACTCTGCTACTACTTATTATCTGTTCATTGTATGAGACTAAGCATTGTCTCCATCTTGCATGAGGCTAAGCCTCGCCTCCTTAATTACATAAGGCTAAGCACTGCCTTTCCCTGCAGGAGACTAAGCATTGTCTCTATTTTGCATGAGGCTAAGCCTTGCCTCCTCAATTGTATAAGGCTAAGCACTGTCTTCCCCTGCATGAGACTAAGCATTGTCTCCACCTTTGCATGAGGTTAAGCCTTGCCTCCTCAATTGCATAAGGCTAAGCACTACCTTCCCCTGCATGAGACTAAGCATTGTCTCCATTTTTGCATGAGGCTAAGCCCTGCCTCCTTAATTGCATAAGGCTAAGCACCGCCTTCCCCTGTATGAGACTAAGCATTGTCTCTATTTTGCATGAGGCTAAGCCCTGTCTCCACAATTGCATAAGGCTAAGCACTGCCTTCCCCTGCATGAGACTAAGCATTGTATCCACCTTTGTATGAGGCTAAGCCCCGCCTCCTCAATTGTATAAGGCTAAGCACTGCCTTCCCCTACATGAGACTAAGCATTGTCTCCACCTTTGCATGATGTTAATCCATGCCTCCTCAATTGCATAAGGATAAACACTGCCTTCCCCTTCATGAGACTAAGCATTGTCTCTATTTTGCATGAGGCTAAGCCCTACCTCCTCAATTGCATAAGGCTAAGCACTGTCTTCCCCTACATGAGACTAAGCATTGTCTCCAACTTTGCATGAGGCTAAGCCCTACCTCCTCAATTGCATAAGTCTAAGCACCGCCTTCCCCTGCATGAGACTAAGCATTGTCTCCATTTTGCATGAGGCTAAGCCCTGCCTCCATCTTGCACAAGGTTAAGCACTACCTTTCCTTGGACGAGACTAAGCATTGTCTCCCATCCTTCATGAGGATAAGCCCCGCCTCCTCAATTGCATGAGACCAATCATCGTCTCCCACTTCACATGAGGCTAAGCATTGCCTCCCTAGTCGCATAAGGCTAAGCTCTACCTTTCCTCGCGTAACCCCAAATGCTATGCTACTTGAAATCTAGCACTATTCTCCATGTCGGGCTAAGCTCTGCCCCCGATCTTACACAAGACTAAGCTCTATCTTGTTTCCCCTTCCTTCCGGGTTACTAATTGTTTTTTTGTGAAACAATGTAGGTACAAAAATGGCTCTCAACAATAATGATCCTCTCGAAAACTTACCATTGGGGGAGGATGTGGATGATGACCAAGTTGACGAGGTTCCTCTTGAACCTCAAGCAAATAGATGAGGCCGACCGCCTCATGACAATATTCCCGTCCCTCCCCCACCTCCACCAAGAGCAGCTCCATACCGGGTGTTGCCAAATTAAGGATATGCAAGTGCCATAGTCCCGCCCCGCATTAGGGCGGGCCACTTCCAAATCACTAATGTTATGCTCACATTTCTAGAGCAACAAGGATTCTTCACCGGGGCTCCGAGTCAAAATGCATACAAACAGTTGAAGGGGTTCGTGGACACTTGCTGGGTGAGTAAACAGACCAACGTCTCTGAGGATGCTCTAAGGTTGAGGCTATTTCCCTTCTCCTTATGGGGGAAATCCTTGTATTGGTTAGAAATATTGCCAAATCATTCTATCCGTACATGGGATGAATTGGAGGAGAAATGTATTTCCAAGTTCTTTTCTCCCGGGCATATGGCTACTCTTAGAGACGAGATTCTAGAATTCAAGCAAGAACCCAATGAGCCTTTGCACGAGATATGGGAGAGGTACTGTACTATGGTGAAAGAGTGCCCAAACAATGATATGACGGAGGCTATGATTCAACAAATTTTCTATAAGGGGATCAATACTACTAATCAATGCGTGATCAACCAACTTGCCGGTGGAAATTTCATGACAACACCATATGCCGAAGCTTGTGAGATCTTAGATGAAATGGCAGATACTTCATCGGCATGGCAAAGTAGAGCAAATGTTACTCAAGGTGATCCAAATGTGATTCACCTACATAAAGAATTGCATGATCATGGGCAAGCAATTGCCGAGTTGACCATCACAATGAATCAATTATCCAAAGCTCAACTTCAACAAGTTCAAGGTCCTAAGCAAGTAAATGCAATGGAATGTGTAAATATGATGGTGAACAAGTGAAGGCAAAAGGGTCAACAATTGCAAAACCGTGCGGAACAATATGTGCAAAAAGATAGTGGGTTTGACCTAGATGAATCATACAATGAATAAGAGGAGGAAGTGGAATATGTGAACAACTTCCAAGGGACCAAAGAAACAACTCTCAAGGCCCGAATCAACAACAATGGCGATCTCAAGGTAATCAAGGGAATTGGAACTCTAACAACCAAGGTAATTGGAACAATCAAAACAATCAAGGTAATTGGAATGGTCAAAACAACCAAGGCAATTGGAGTGGAAATAATCAAGATATTGGGGAGGCAAAAACCAAGGGGGTTGGAACAATAACCAAGAGAATCGGGGACCGGGCTTTCAAAGGCCCCCGATGTATCAACAACCAAACAACCTGAATCCTTATTCTTCACATGGTCCTACCTCTTCCAACAATGAGATGGAGCAAATTGAGAACATGTTAAAACAAATGATGGAGAAGAATGTTGACTCCGATGCTCAACTAGCCTCTCACAACACTTCAATACGCAATTTGGAAGTTCAATTGGGGAAAATCTCGCAAGCTTTGAACACTCGTCCTAAGGGGGCACTACCACGTGACACAGTGGTGAAACGGAAGGGTGGGAACAACACGAGACATGCCATGGACGTGACTACAAGGAGTGGAAAAGGTGGGGATGAAACCACCTCAAGTCAAAGAAGAATTGGAGATGATGAACAAGTTATTCAAGAAGATGAAATTACAAACAATGTGGTGCAAGAAAATGACGAATGAGAATTGATATTGATGAAAATGTGGAAGAGACTCAAGAAGAAGTGAACCCATCTAGGAAACACATTGTTGACATACCGGAACCGGTAGTGCCAATGGATAAGGCACCAATGCTAAGGCCTCCTCCTCCATACCCTTAAAGGTTTGCCAAGCAAAATGGCGAGAACCAATTCAAAATGTTCATTAACATGATGAAGAGCTTATCTATTAATGTGCCATTGGTTGAGTCTTTGGAGAAAATTCCCGGATATGTAAAGTTCATGAAGGATTTGGTGACAAAGAGGAGGTCGATGAATTGTGAGACTATAAAGATGAAACATCAAGTGAGCGCAATTGTGCACTCAATGGCTCCTAAATTGGAAGATCTCGACACTTTCACAATCCCTTGCACCATTGGAAGGCCTGACTTTGCCAAAGCTCTTTGTGATATAGGGGCGAGTATCAACTTGATGCCCTACTCGGTTTTTAAAATATTGGGAATTGGGAAACCAAGACCCACTTTTATGAGGCTACAAATGGCGGATCGTACTTTGAAGAGACCATTGAGTATTATTGATGATGTGTTGGTTCGAGTTGATAAGTTCATCCTCCCGGCGGACTTTGTGATTCTTGATTGTGAAGTAGACTACGAGGTGCCTATTATTTTGGGTAGACCTTTCCTTGCTACGGGAAAGGTACTTGTTGATATGAAAGCCGGCGAGGATGAAAAGGTGGTTTTCCATGTGTGCAAATCTATAAGGCAACCAAATAACAATGAAGTTGTTCGTTTGTGGACTTAGTGACTGAGGTGATTGTTGATGATGCTAGTGCCATGATGAATGTTGATGATACTTTGGAGGCCATATTGCTTAATCATGATGATGATGAGAAGGATGGCTATGTGGAATGTGTGAATGCATTGCAAGGAATGGGATCATACACTTATGAACCCCACAAATTGTCCTTAGATCTTGAAAACCGGAAGACTCCTCCAACTAAGCCCTCAATCGAGGAGCCTCCCACTTTGGAGTTAAAGCCATTGCCTCTACATCTCAGGTATGAATTCCTTGGACCGTGTTCTAATTTACCGGTTATTCTTTCTTCTTGTGTAACTAACGTGCAGGTAGACTCTACTTTGGCGGTGCTACAAAAGAGGAAGAAAGCTATCGGATGGACATTGGCGGATATTCGGGGTATAAGCCCCACCTTTTGCATGGATAAGATTATTTTGGAGGAGGATTCCAAACCCTACGTTGAACATCAAAGAAGACTAAATGAAGCAATGCAAGAGGTGGTGAAGAAGGAGATCATAAAGTGGTTGGATGACGAAGTTGTTTATCCCATTTCCGATAGCTTGTGGACCTCTCCGGTGCAATGTGTCCTAAAGAAAGGGGGCATGACTGTGGTCACCAATGACAAGAACGATTTTATTCCTACAAGAATGGTGACTGGGTGGAGTGTGTATATAAACTATCGCAAGCTAAACAAGTCACAAGGAAAGATCATTTCCCACTTCCATTCCTTTATCAAATAATTGATAGGTTGGCCGGCCGTGCTTTCTATTGTTTCCTTGATGGATATTCCGCCTACAATCAAATTCTTATTGCTCCAAAAGACCAAGAGAAGACTACTGTCACATGTCCATATGGTACTTTCGCATTCTCGCAGATGCCATTTGGGTTATTCAATGCACCTACGACTTTTCAACGGTGTATGATGACTATTTTCACCGACATGGTGGAGGATTTTCTTGAGGTCTTCATTGATGATTTTTCTGTGGTTGGGAATTCCTTTGATGATTGCTTGAAAAACATGGATAAGGTCTTGGTAATATGTGAGGAGACAAACTTGGTGCTCAATTGGGTGAAGTGTCACTTCATGGTAGAGGGAGGCATTGTCCTTGGCCACAAATTTTCAAAGAATGGTATTGAGGTCGACAAGGCCAAAATAGAGGTGATTTATAAACTCCCACCCCTACATCCGTGAAGGAAGTGAGGAGCTTTTTGGGTCATACAGGGGTTCTATCGCCGTTTCATCAAGGATTTTTTCAAAGTGGTGAACCCCTTGTGTAAGCATTAGGAGAAGTATTCCAAATTCCATTTCAACGAGTATTGCATGAAGGCATTCGAATTGCTTAAGTTCAAATTGACTACTACTCCTATTATCACCGCACCGTATTTGAGCTTGTTTTTTGAGCTCATGTGTGACGCAAGTGATGTGGAGGTCAGAGCAGTTTTGGGGAAACGTATCAACAAAATCTTCCATCCGGTCTACTATGCTAGTAAGACCATGAACGATGCCCAAGTCAATTACACTATGACTGAAACGAGATCCTTGCTATTGTCTTTTCTATGGAGAATTTTCGCCCGTACTTGATGGGTACAAAGGTGATTGTCCACACCGATCATGCGGTGCTTCGGTACTTAATGAGTAAAAAGGATTCAAAGGTGAGGTTAATGCTGTGAGTGCTTTTATTGCAAGAGTTCGATCTCGAAATCCAAGACCACAAAAGAAAGTGAAAACCAAGTGGCAGACTACTTGTCTTACTTGGAGGAGGAGGGGAGGCCACATGACAACCTTGAGATTAATGACTCCTTTCCGACGAGCAACTTCTAGCCATTTTAATGACCTAGATGCCATGGTTCGCCGACTTAGCAAATTATCTTATGAGTGGTATTGTACCGAATGAGTTCTCTTCAAACCAAAGGAAGAAGCTCAAATGGGATTACCTGGACTATTATTGGGATGAACCGTATCTCTTTCGGATTTGTACCGATGGTGTGATTCGATGATGTGTGCCGGAGGAAGAACAAGTGAAAATTCTTGAGGCTTGCCACTTTTCACCATATGGTGGTCACCATGGTGGAGCGAGAACGACGACAAAAGTGTTGAGTTGTGGATTCTATTGGCCTACTCTCTACAAGGACGCTAGTGATCTAGTCAAGCGTTGTGATGAATGTCAAAGGGCCAGTGGTATTTCTAAGAAAAATGAGATGCCACTCACCACCATCTTGGAAATTGACTTTTTTTTTATGTATGGGGCATTGATTTCATGGGACCATTCGTACGCTCTTGTGGGAGCACATACATTTTGATAGTTATGGACTATTTGTCAAAGTGGGTTGAGGTTGTTGCTCTACCCAACAATGAAGCTCGAAGTGTGGTGGCATTTTTGAAAAAGAATATCTTTACAAGATTTGGCACTCCAAGGGCTATTATAAGTGATGGGGGATCGCACTTTTGCAACAAAGCTTTTGATGCCTTACTCACCAAGTATGGTGTTACTCACAAAGTCTCGATCCCCTATCATCCTCAAGAAAGTGGACAAGTGGAAGTCTCCAACCGAGAGATCAAGAGTATTTTGTCAAAGACTGTGAATGCCAACCGGACGGATTGGTCGAAGAAACTTGATGATGCTCTATGGGCTTATAAGAAGGCTTACAAAATACCGATTGGTGTTCGGGAAAGCTTGTCACCTTCCGATGGAACTTGAGCACAAGGCTATGTGGCCATTGAAGAAGCTTAATCTTGAGTGGGATATCACCGCTAACCTGAGGGTGGCACAACTGAATGATGAGCTTGATGAATTTCGGTACCATACATATATAAGTTCTTCCGTATAAAAGGAGAAGATGAAGTACCTCCATGACAAGTACATCCGAAACAAGGAGTTCAAAGAAGGTGATCTTGTGTTATTGTTCAATTCTCGGTTACGGATGTTTCCGGGAAAGTTGAAGTTTAAGTTGAGTGGTCCATTTGAGGTTGTGAAGGTGAAATCCTTTGGTGCATTAGACTTGAAGAATAAAAATGATGAAGTGTTTAGAGTCAATGGTCACCGGGTAAAGCATTATCTTGGAAAAGTTGATGATGGCCACATCGTGGAATTAATTCATTTCAAGTGATTGATGGTAATCTGCGTATTCTGCGACGTTAAATCAGGCGCTTCTTGGGAGGCAACCCATGTTTATTTTTATTCTTCTTTTTCTTCATTTTAAATAGGTTTTGTTTTGTGCTAACTGGTTTTGAAGTGAATTGCAGCATTGAGTGTGCTTTGCAGGAACTGTGCTAAAACAAATGGCTAAGTGTTGAAAAAGTGCGGATTGCACTTGCATGCCACAACAGAAAGGAGTATGCGGCCGCACAACTGGAGACCCAAAAATGCAAACTCTTTGAAGTTTGCAATTGCAGAGAAATGGTCAATTTGCGGACGCAGTTGGAATGGTGCGGCCCATACAAATATTTGCGGCCGCACCCAATTTTGTGCGGACCGCAGATCTTCAGAGAGACTGAGTACAAAGTGCGGACTACACACAAAATTATGCGGACGCACTCAACTGCACATTTTGACCTAAGTTGGTCAACCTATAAATAGGCCTTCCTCTCACTGTTCCAAACTGTCATGCCCTAAAACCACATGACCGACTCTCAGTACTCTACCCGACCCGAGTGAACCATCTCATAGATTAATACTCACATATATGCCTAATAGGAGGATGTGAAGGCCTCTTAAAGTACAATCATTTTAAGATATAGAACAATACATGAGTAATATCTTTAAGTAAATATTTTTCTTTGAAAGAGAGCTTTATAAATATAAAAGAAAGTTTCATTCATGCATGCCATATTAGTAACCATAGGATTACAACCCAAAATGAATACTACTATTATCTACGGAATCTCTATGACACATAATGAAATATCCAACCAAGGCATAACCCGTTGGCTCAAAGGATAATAATATAATAAAGTTCTCCACGAGCACGAGTGTTAAGTCTCACCAAAAGCGTCAACAGAAAATATTGAGCTGCCCTAACCACGCAGTCCAAGATGCTCAGGTCCAGTCCCTGAAAACATAAATGGAAATATGGCCAAAAAGGCCTAAGCTCCACATGCCTAGTACGAATCATGAACCTTTCCCCAAGAGAAAATAGGACAAGAATTAAGAAGATATAATATATGTAAAAACAATTTAGATAGAAAGAAGCCTTCATTTAAATTAACAATTTAGAAAATAAAATAAAATAGTATGGTAAAACACATTCGAAGTCTTCCTTTAGCATTAATCTTTGCAAATCATGTTACATTTTTCATTTACCGGGAGCACCATCACCGATATGAAAGAGGTAACTAGGTTATGTACCTAGCGGAAAGTATCATATACCCTACTTGCTATGGTCGTCTAATCGTTGTGCCGCACGAATCGACTCAGCCGCGCTAATAAAGTATCACAATAGTACCCCCTAATGGGAAGTACACTGCCGTAGTTCCCAACCGTAAGGTAGGTTCTACGCCAACACCGGTACATGTAGTTTCATGACCTAATGAGGAAATGTATCCAAGGTCAATCTCGGTAAACTTAAGTAACTCCCAAAATCTTTACATTTATCAATGACTATGTTCATAGCCAAATCAACTAATCGAGAATAGTTAAATTCAAGATATTTCACAACTCATGTATTTCCATTTAAAAAATACTACAAGTGTTATTCCTTATTTTAGTTTTAAATATTTGAATAACATTTCAAGAAAATA
Source organism: Nicotiana tomentosiformis (assembly GCF_000390325.3). Taxonomy (NCBI): domain Eukaryota; kingdom Viridiplantae; phylum Streptophyta; class Magnoliopsida; order Solanales; family Solanaceae; genus Nicotiana; species Nicotiana tomentosiformis. Next base: position 80,644,206 of record NC_090816.1, on the reverse strand, counting down.
ATATTCATAGCACTTAAATCTTTTATGATGCAAGAAATGGTACATCCCAGCTCGCTCGCCCCTACAAGCTAGGACTCACATTTAGAAACTCAATTAAATCGTATTTCGATATGAGTTTTGAGAAAAGCTCCGAGAGTAATAAGTTTCAACGTACCTCAAATTGCTTCCAACCTTATCCCAAATGATCCAATAATGCCGACGAGTCACAATCTACATATACAGACTCACATAATTTAATAACGCGTTACAACAATACCAACCGAGCCAACTAAGTGTTTAACACTTAAGTCCAAATTTCATAAGTTTATCAAAAATCCTCATTTCATCATTTGAAGGTCAAATTCTTGAATTTTAACTCCAAATCATTCGTTACACTTGTTATGGGATCTAAGTTGTTACACTAGATACTCAAAATAACATCATTCAAACAAGACCCAACACTATTCATCATCCCTACCAACCAACTCTTCAATTTCACGACTAGCTTCTAGAGATTTTATGAATAGATGTTTAAATACAAATATAACTTCATAAATATACTCTATTATGTCCATGGAGTATAATACCCATGTTTGGAGTGAAGGGATTACCTCTTTGTTAAACCCTAGAATTTTCAAGATTTGAGTTCTTGAAGTGTTCCTGAGATTTTCTTCAAAAATCTATAATTTCCATGTAGTTAAAGAGTAAGAGATGTAATTAATGAACCAAATCTATCAAGAAAGAATTAAATTCTTACCTTAAAGGTGTATTAATGGTAGAGATATCTCTTCTCTCTCTAAGTCTTCAAAGACAAAACCCCAAAATAAAAGACCAATCTACTCCCGTAATTGCCTTTAAAAGGCTTTAGAGAGTCCTTTGAGGTGGGAACCTTGCGGCCTCTACATTTCCTATCGTGACAATGGTTCCTTTCAAATCATATTCTTCATACAAGGTAATCATGTTGACCCCCTGATTCCGGTGATTCAACAGCGGATTGTGATTCACATTGGGTGGAGCGGGAGTGCACTGAATGGCTCTGCTTTTGATCAATGTTTCAATTTTATTTTTCAGCTTAAAAGAATCTTCAGTATCATGCCCAGGCACGTTTGAATGGTATACGCACCTTTTGGTTGCATCAAAATACTTTAAGGAATACTCAGGAACCCTTCCTTCCACCGAATGTATCAATCATGCTCTCCTCAATCTTTCAAACAGTTGAGCCAGAGGCTTAGCAATCGGGATATAATTTATGGGACTTCTCTCTTCAAAAATTAGGCGAGAGCGTGGTGCATACGTGGGTCGGTTTTGATGAGTGGTGGTTTGGACAGGAGCATATGGTCGTTGTGGATTCAGGTTATTATGGGCTCAAGGCGGGTTGTATTAAGGTTGGGAGTGGTAATATGGCTGTGTGTTGTAGACTGGAGCGTAGGCGGGTGGTGGTGAATGGTTGTTTAGGGAACAAAAGGTGTTTCCATGATGTGGGCTGGGTTGATAGTAAAAGAGGACTGCCGATACTTCTTCCTTTTTCTTCTTCCCACTACCGATTGACCCTGACTGGATTGCCTTGCTTGCTACTTACAATGCAGCCATGAATTGTACTTTGCCAAATTTTATACCTTCTTCTAAGGAAACTCCCATTTTGACCTAGCTCGTAGAATTTTTGTCCCATCATACCCATCATTTTCTTAAAGTATATCCCTTCTTGGGCCTTGATGAAATACTTAGTCAATTCACTGTCGTCCAACAGAGGTTGTGCCCTGGCGGCTTTTGATCTCCATCGATGTGCATATTCTTGGAATGACTCGGACGACTTCTTCTGTAGGTTTACCAGTGCAAACCTGTAGGGAGTGATTTCTTTTTTGAATCGGAAGCTGCCAACACATAAAGTGCAGCACAATAAAATAAACTTAATAGCGACAACCAAGTACCAACAAGCCAACAAGGCCGTCAATAACACAACAAATACCACTGTCAAGTGCCAAATACCACAAATAACAAGCCAACAAGGCAGTCAAATATATCATTCAAAATAACATAGATTGTCTTAATTCAACTTAAATAATAACTTTTGGAAGACATTCAAGACAAGCCCCGATATGCTTCCTTAAACCATATGTGTCATCCCTCTTTGGACGAATATTAAAGAGTCGATCACAATGCTTGCACTCTACTTTGTGAACTTTTTCGTTATCTTCTACCACATCAAAGTATTCCCAAACATGTGAGCGCATTTTAAGAGCACGAGGTATGATTGAACTTGAATCTAACAAAAAATAAGATAAAATCATAAGTTAGAATATAATTTTTGATGATAAGAACAAAACTACAAAAGTATATCACCAAACAAATGAAGTATTTAACTTACCACTCAAGTTGCAACTATACATCAACGATGCTAGTAGTGCTTCCATTATTTTCCAGATCTAAAGATAATTCGACCAAATATGTCATACAACATAAGCAAGTGTAATATGTTATTTTGAACTAAAATATACACAAAATATTAAAGCTTACCAAGTTCGAGTTCCTCAAGATACTCCCACTCTTCTTCAACACTAATAGGAATTTTCTCTTCTCTAAGCCAATCTTGAACACAAACAAGAGCTTGCACGCATTTAGAAGTCAATGAACTCCTAAATGAATCTAGAATACGGCCACCGATTCTAAACTCACATTCGACGCCACACTAAAAATTGGAATGGCCAACACATCACGAGCCATCTTTGAAAGAATAAAAAATCTAGGAGCATGTGTTTTCCACCAACTTAAGATATCAAATTCTTCAATAAAAGGCTCTTGTTCTTCACTAATGTATTTATCCAACTCTAATTTAGCACCCCCACTTCCATTGTCTTCCTTTTATTTCTTTAAGTGAAGCTTCATCCTTATTAATGATGCAGTTATAACACTCCCACTATATGTATTAGATGTGTTATCAGATGGAGATTGAGGACAAGATCCTATTGAATACTTTTTTAGATACTCTTCAAACAAAGAATTCATATAAGCATACATCTCATCATTTATTTTCTTCCCTTTTTCCTCCCCAAAAAGTTTATCAAGTGCAAGGTTAACATATTCAAACTTGTTACGTGGATCCAAGACGGAAGCAATAAAATCATTTTATTCATCTTTTCAGACTCACCCCAATACTTCTTGAACTTTTCTTGCATCCGCTCAGCCAATTTTCTCAAATGCTTATCCTCACTAATTAAACACATTTTCAAATGACAATAAAGTTCAGATACATCCTCAAAATGAGCATTAGAAGTGACATAACGTGAACCTGAAATGTTTTTGGTGAGCTCGTAAAATCTTGTAAGAAACTTTATCATATTCTTCACATTCACCCAATCATCAGATTCAAGAGGACCTGCACTACTACAATCTTCACAAAGATGAAAACAGAGATAGGCAGAAAATCCATCATAAAAAATATGAAACTTGTCAAAGGCCTTTTCAAAATTTTGCGTTGTATCCAACAACAAATAGGTAGAATTCCACCTAGTAGCAATATCCAAACACAATGTTTTGGTACATTCTACCTTTACATATGCACAACACTGTTTAAACTTTAAGGTCCTTGCAGGTGACGATCTCACATATCTCACAGTATTTCTAACACGTGTGACAGAAGCATCAATTTCTTTCAAACCATCTTGCATAATTAGATTAAGTATATGAGCCATGCATCTCACGTGAAGATGTTTACCATTCATTATATTAGTTTTTCACATATCTAACTTTTTAGACAATTCTTTGACTGTGACATCATTTGAAGAAGCGTTATCCTAGGTAACAGTGAACACCTTGTCTAGTTTCCATTCAAGCAAACAATTACAAATAGCTTTAGCCATCTCTTCACCCTTATGACTAGTAATAGAGAAAACAATTATTATTTTTTTATGCAACTTCCAATCCTTATCAATGAAATGGGCTGTCAAACACATATAATTTATTCTTTGCAATGAAGTTCATGTGTCTGTTGTGAGGTAAAGTTTTGGTTGTGCTTCTCTAAAAGATCTTAGATTTTGCTTCTATTCACTGTAAACTTCATAACAATCCCTTGTTATTGTTCTACGAGAAGGAAGACGAAATAGTAGTTGAGTTATTCTCATAAACTTCATAAAACCTTCCTTTTCTACAAAGCTAAATGGTAGTTCATCAATAACTATCATCTCAATTAAAGCCCTCCTAACCACTTCTTGATTAAATTTCCAAAGCGATCCTCCATCCTTTTGGCAAGATTGAAAATTTATCTTTGTTTGAGTGTTATCTTTATCAATATTAGGTGGGTATTCTTTGTATCCAGTCAAATAATTTATCAATCCTGTTGTTCTATTCCTAGATATATTAGCAGCATAAACTTACTTACAATATCTACACCTTCCTTTACCAACCCCATTTACCTCAAATTTATTAAAATATTTCCAAATTTCGGATCTAGGTTCTATGGCTTTTCTTTTCTTAGAATCTTGAGTATCAATTGTGTTGGAGTTGCTATCTTCAGTAATAGGTAAGCTTTCAGTTGAACCGGCATCACTTACTCTACTTTCTTCTGCCATCTATACAAAATTAAAACAAATACAAACACAAATTGAGACTAGAGTAGTAGAGTCAAATATAAACTTTTAGCAAATTAATCCTAATCCTATACAAAAAAAAAAAAAAAAAACAACGCCTCAACTGCTAGTTGTGAACATAGAGTTTGCTGAATATATGACATTGATCAGCAAAGTTTAGGAAAGCTAAAGTCCATACTCCTTTATCTACTACCATCCATTAGGAAAAAATTACTGTGCATACCGTAAATTGAATTGAAAAGATATCTCAATTTCATTCGCTGTGTGCAAAGGGTAACAACTTGACAATGTTTAAATAACTATAAGTAATTACACATCTCCTTTAAGGATAACAAATTCAGTTGGTATTTAATTCTACCCACCTGAATAATTGAAGAAGAACAACTTAATAGAAAATATTCAAGACGTCTGGTCCATTAAAGAGAAAGACAGAAAGTAGCCTTATATTACTACTTACTAAGAAAATCACTATCAAAATTTCAACACCTCAACTGCTGCTTACAAGGGCAGTAAAATCACTATCAAAATTTCAAAAAAAAATAAAGAAGTTGAAGAATGAAGAAGGCGAGAAGCTGTAAACCTCTTGAAGATTGAAGATTCAACAATGAAGGTCAGTCGCCGATGAGAGAACTGAGAAGTCGTCGTCGAGGAGAGAAGTCATCGTCGCCGAGATCTCTGTCGCACAATCAGTGGTATAAGGTCACAGCGAGTCAGCGGCAGAGCTTTTGAGAATTGAGAGAAAGGTGAGAAATTGAAAAATCCTATCCAGCTCTAGGTATGCTAATTCCTAATTTTCTATAGTTAGTCTAAGTGGGGTTGGACTTGGGCCTTAGGGTAACAAATTAAATCTGAGCTCACCAGTATCATCTTTGTGTTGGGCTGTCCTGGACTATTTGGAAATTGGGATAAACTATTAAGCCTAATATTTTAATATTTCGGTATACCGAAATATCGAAACCTCAATATCGAGGACCTTACCGAAATACCGAATAACTGAAATATTTATACAGAAGTAGTATCGAAATACCGAATTAACAGAAAATAAAATACCGAATTAATTCGGTCCGGTTCGAAATTCGATTTTTCGGATTTTATGCCCTTCCCTACTTTCTTTGCATTTGATGCAAAAACGATGTCAGACACCAATTCATTTGCAACTGTGCTACCAATCCATGACAACACAATTGCATTATATTTCTCCCACTGTTCCGCGAGCTCTCCTCTGTACATGCTTTTGACGCATGTTCTATCCACAAATCTCAGCTTACCTTTTTCCTTCAGAACCAATTTCTTTGCCCTGCTCCACAAGCCATAATTTTTTGGCCATGTGAGCTTTATTGATACTAAAACTAACCCAGGAGCATCTAATGCTTGAAGAAATAATGGATGATTGTGCTCAAGTAGAGTAACCTTGTTTCCTGCCATATCTATCCAGGTACGAGCTTCGTCAGAACCTGATTATCAAAATTTTCTCTTCGATCGCCAGAATTTTACATCGGAACCCTAATTACTGGATTGCCGCTCGGATACCATGTTAATTTAGCTAAATTGAGACAGCTAATGGATCATTTCTACGCATGCAATCATGAATTATAGCATTCATACAAATCATCAACCATCAAGTAAGAATGAAGAAGGAGAGAGAAGACCGGAGACGAGGACAGTGAATATTCTAGAATCTCATTTCTCTAACTAACTAACTAACTAACTGATTTGTCACTCTAAATTATACCCTGACCTTTTCCTCTCTTCTATGTATTTGCATATTGCCCCCTTCCACTTACTCCTATCTCTCATTTAGTCCCTATTGTTGTAATATAAAATACACAAACCCACCACTCTTTTGCAAAAACAGTTCATCACTAAAATATATTAAACTCAAATAAAAAATTAAAACCATTGCCTTGATTCTTTCGGGGGAAAATCTCTATTTTTTTTCCTTCTCTTTTTTTCTCCCTTCCTTTTCTTTTCTTCACTGTTTGGTGTCGAAGCTTCAACTGAAGCTTACTGGTTTTCTTTGGTTTCCAAAGGTGCTTTAAAGCACCAACAGCTCCTAAAATCCCATTTTTTAAGCCACTTTATCAATACTTCACTTTAATTCCATGTTTGAAACTTGTTTTTACATTTAGAAATATGTCATGGAGAAGCTTTTGTAAGGACCTGTAGCATTTTATAACAAATCGAAAAATGGTGAAACTATGTAGTACCTAAATCTTAAGTTTGGAAGGTTGTAGGAATGTTTAGAAGAGGGTAGGAGTAGTTGGGAGTAAATCAAAATTGTATTAGAGATAAAAATAACTTTAGCCGCACCAGCCGCACCAGACCTAAGTTCAACGACAATAGATCTCAATGTATAATGAATCGAGCTATGATATACATCAAATCTTTGAGCCTAATTTTCGGAACATCAAATCGTTTGTCATTTGAAGATCGATATGTAGAGAAAGTTATGTATGATTTATCAAATAACATCTTTAGGGAATGCGGCGCAGATTTGCGCTACAACGAAAAAATGCAGAGTACGGGTAATAGAGTTATTTCCAAATGCGATGCAGATTTGCGCTCAATCGCAAAAATACAGCGCACGAGCCAAAACGCAGGCAGCGTAAGTTTTGATATAAAAGGGGAGCAGGGAGAGAGAAATCAGTCCCATTTTTTAAAGACAAGACCTTTCCTCTCAACCCTAAGTTTCTCCTACCACCAAAGGTGAGTTCAAACATGATTAAAGTTAAATTACTATTTCCAAACATGGATTCTAACAAGATTACATCTGAGAATCACTAGATATTCAATAAGGATTCAAGAACAAAGTTTTTGCTCCAAACCAGAGTTTTGCAATCAAGTTAAACTTTACATTCCACTTTCAACTAAGGTTATTAGAGAATATTATAGTTGATAAACATTCTTAGAATCTACTAGATTAGCATCTCATCCATAGAATATACTCTTACATGTGTTGCAATATGCATTTCACTAGACCTTCCATAGCCAACCATAACTCACATTGTGCCCAACCATCAGTGTGATAACTGGTAGCAGATCATGTGGTGCCAACTAGACTACGCGGTACAAGGTGCATACCATAGCTGGCATGATGCTAGCACCATCTCAACTCTTCATCTCTACCGTTGTTTGTATCATATTCAGTTAAACATGACATAATACAACCAAAAATAATAAAATGGCAAACTTTTTTATCTTCAAATCAAGCGATATCTAATACAACCAAAAATAATAAAACGACAAACCTTTTAATCTTCAAACCAAGTAGGAAATTGGAATAGAAAATCACGTAGACTTTAACTTCCGAAATGAGTAGAAAGTCACTTAGACTTTAATATCGAAAAATGAATAGAAAATCATGAAAACTTTAATCTCAAAGAACGAGTAAAAAAATCATATCGATTGTAATCTCGAAGCAGGAGTAGAAAATCACGAAGATTTTAGTCTCCAAAACAGAAGTAGAAAATCATTAGGATTTTAATTTCCTTTTCCAATGGTTTTCCAAGTAATCCTTTGTATCCCTTGAACCAAACAGCCCCTCAATAGTTTGATCTTGTTCTTATTAAACTAACATATGTATAGTTTTATGAACCCAAAAAGATATACATATTATTTTCATGATCTCAACAATAGTTTTAAAACATTAATATAAGCCTAATTCACATTTTACATCCTTGAAAATAATCGTCCATATATTTTTTGCAGGTTACCAAATTGTATATTAACAAATTATTTTCATTTGGTCAAAGAAATAACAAAATTAACCCTTTTAAACATACTATATGTTACTCCTTAGCATGCATATAACTCTAAATATGTAATATGAGATCATCATGTAATAGGTAATCTACTCTTAACATTTATGAAAGTAAATTTCACAAATATCAAAAATAGAGATTTATAAATAAATAAATAATAATCGAGTTACGAAAATAGAATCTGATTCTGAAGCCATCAATCGATCCAATTGATCCAAATATTGAATCACTTTCACCAGAAGCTAAGTATCCATGGAAAGTTATTTATGTGGTGGTATCGAGAATCTGGAATACTTAGCAGCCTCTATTTCTCGAGAATTTTCATCCAAAATTTCCCCTTTGCGTTCCAGCAATTTGTAGAAATGCACAAAATGCATCTTCCGATGGAAATTTCAACATTCTGAACAAATTTTTCATTCTTGTAGTTGAACTTTTCTGCTAAATTCAAGTGTCTAATTCCAACATAATATATAGAGCGATTGCTTCCGTTGCATCTCCATTTCTTCTTTGGATTATTTTCTACAATCCGAAGGTGCATATCCATGTAACTGTCATGACCCTTCTGTCTCTTTTCAAGAAAATGCTCTGCGACATTCTCATGCCCAAGCCATTGCACCCAGGTTTCATAATAATTAGTACTCTCAGTGTTTAAGCGAAAAATAATTTCCGTGGTTAAAGCAAATAAAAGAATAATTCGAGTTTCTAATAACCAATTTTACTTCGCTTTTCCTAATATAAATGAATAAAAAATATTAAAGAACAAAATTGAGAGAATAAGGAAGAAGAAATCTTCTTGATAGTCGCGGCTATCTTACAATAGGAGAAAATAAAATCTTCTAACAATAGAGAATAATAAGAATATTATCAATTGATAGTATTGCTTTGTGAATTTCTCGATGATGGTACAATATATGGTAAATGGGATTTATATAAGGGTACAATTTATAATTGTTTCGCCCTATTTAATTCCTGCCCGTTACTAATATTCATTATATTGATTACCCGTTACATGGGAGATTCATAATGGTTATGATAATAATAACTAATCGCGAATAATCAGGGATTATGCTGATTTTTTTCAATATTCGTGGCTATCTATGAACCTTCCATCTTTGTGGCTTTTAGTATTATCTACTCAGCACATATTTCCCCTTTTCCATCTATCAGGCACGATATCTTTGTAGATGATCCCGTGTGTGTTTTACTCATGCCTTGTATGATCTTCATTCTTCTTAACTGCTTTGATTCTTATTCCACCTATCAGCATATCATTGGTTCACATGACTAGTAAATGCTTTCACCAAATACAGATAGTCCCCCCATTTTATGAATATTCCCAACTGAATATTCGGAAAGTGGAGAGTTTATTTATGGTGGGAATGTCTTGCCGCCTCTTCCCGATATCATTATAATTTGCTTCAGAAGCAAAGAGGCGTATGCCTATATTTTTAATGCTCGAGACACGTGTCTTATCGTGATTGGCTCTGCAGTTTGTAACAACTTTTTAGGATTTCTTCGGCTCTGTTAGTTCGACATGATGGTTCTAGGATGACGGTCCATGATGATATTTTTTTCTTATAAGTATTGTATCATGTGCCTTCTAAAACTTCTTCTACTCTCTTTCATTTTGCCTGAATTCTCTTAGCAACTCTCTCTTTCTTTTCGTGCTCCTACTTTTCCCTAATAATGGCTTCCCAATCTTCAAACCCTTCTTCATCCTCTGATCCTTGTCGTGCTATAATAGTAGATGAACTCCATTCTACAATGGCTCCGGTTAGGAGTAGAAGTAGAGATAGTAGGCTTCATAGCCCAGGTTCCATATCGAGTCGGAACACTTCTTCTTCTAAGAAGAGTTCTTCTAAACCTTCTTCTTCTTCTAAAGTAAAGTCCACAACTACTCCTTGATCTTCTTCCAAAACTAGGGATTAAAACAAATCACTGCCTGAACCCTTAGTTTCGGAAATTATACCCCATGAATTTTCTTTTATTTTTTGACTGTGAAGTGTGGAACAAGGAAGTTACCTCCATAGCAGTGCTCAACCATGTAGACCGATATCGTTCCCTCATAAAGTCTGGTCTTCTTCCTGTCGTACGTAGAGAATGTCATTGAAAATCTGATTTTCCGATCACAGATCCTAGTGTAATGACCGAATAATCACCTACCGTGAAGGTTATTCGTTATCTAATCTTATCCTTTTACCTTAGGATTTAAGTCTCCAATAGACCCAGTGATTATGGAGTTCTTCCGCTATTTTAATGTTTGCCTTGGGCAGATAGGTCTGATAATGTGGAGGGCTGTAGCATGCCTTTGCTATTTGTCGGGCTTAATTTTTGCCCCCTTTACTTTTCAACATCTTCTTCATCTGTATTCTCTAAAATGCTTCGTGCGGATATTTTTACACTTACAGCAATAAGTAAATGTGTCTTAGTTGGTCCTGAAGATGACCGTGACAAAGATTGGTATACTCGGTTTGTTGATGTCACAACTTGTGCGTTGGTGGGAGAAGAGAATATGCCGTTTCCTGAAAAGTAGAATTTTGCACGTGAGTATTTTCCTTTTACTTTTGCTTTCTACCATCTTCTTTCACTTTTTTCTTAGAATACTAACCTTCTCGTATGCGTTTTCTTCTTCTTTTTTAGCAATCATAGAAGTTTTTGGTGAACTTCCTGACTTCCATAGTTGGGTAGAACTTATGTTGTCTGCTGCTCCTATGGAGCAAAGAACTTGAAAATTTCTATCCCAATACTTTATCTTACCGTGTCTATTTTTTTTCCCTTTTCTCGTTGTTTATCTAACATCCTTTCCTTTTGATTTTCAGGATTTGAAATTTGCGAAGTTCGTTCCTCTCCTACTCCTACGGTTAGACGCGATGTCAACACTGCTCAGGAGCAGATCTTGAATGTGTCCTCTTTGAAGAGGAAGAATAAAGAACCCCTTGTTCCCGAAGAAGAAGAAGAAGGTTCCTTAGTGAAGAGGCCTCGAGTTAGGAGGCAAGTTGTTTTGGATGATGAATCCAACGTCCCTCAAAACCAGCCTTCAGGCTCTGTGCCTTTTCACTTGGTCGACGAGCCTGAAGATGTCCCTCTGGAAATTTCAAAGGAAGAAGATGTTAAGCCCACTTTGGACCCTCTTTCAAGCCCTGTTGAAAGACTCTTTGTTCAAGGATTTGAGGGTGAAGAGGAAGATTTTCGCTTTGTTTCTGAAGAGTCACATCTTGCCACTTTTTCCATGCGCCTGTTGCTCCCGTTGTTGTCTCTCGAGATGAAGCCGGTCCTTCCACTAGAAGCTATATGAAATATGTTATGATCGAAGTCCCTGAGGGTGTCAACTTGTTGAAGAAACCTAACCATGCTGCGGTTCGGTTGAAGTCTCTAGATGGTGCAAACGCTTAACAACATGACTCTGTCAAATGGTTAGACCACAAGAACTGAAAATGTGGAAGTTTGCCTTGACAGCCTAATTTCCCTGTTCACTTCACTGTAGAATGACTTTAAAGTTATACTCTATAAGTTAGAGTTATTTTAAAATGACAAATGAAAGTTGATTGACTTTTGTGAAACTGACAATTAGTTGGATGGCCAAAATTACCCCAGCAACCAATGGCCTTAGAAGAAGATATGGACTACAGCTAAATCACGTTGAATCACCTTTTTTCATATGCAATCTATTGCCTGAAAAAATCAATTGGTTGGATAAGAAGGAGCGATCGGACGGGACAAAGCTGCTAAGGAATCACATAATTAGAGTTTTATTTGTGACGTGCAAAGTCATAAAACAAACGCTAAAACACTAATTACACAGATCATTGTATCAATTTGGATATGTCATAGGAAATAATTAATACCTAGGATTATTGCTTCTTTGTGAACATACTAGTCTTAGTTTAGATACACTACATGTACATTCCACGATGATTAGTAAAAGTTAATTAAAATATTGTTGCTCGAGCCGTGGTCAAAAACTTGTTTCATCATGAATGCCACAAAGCATGTTTGGTAGGCTTTCTTCAAATTTGACAGTACTTTGGTCCATTTTCAGATCTGTTATATATTGAAGATGAATTAGATTCATGAGGGTGGAAAAAAGGTTCTGCTAGTTTAAGAATAAACGTTAGCGATTTGCGTCCTTGCATCTAGCGAGAAATTTGTAGTTTCATTGGTTCAGATAAACAACTCTTCATACTCATAAAAATAATCATCATAATATCACTTCGATATTATAGAAATAGAATATGTTACAATGTGACCTTTATGTTCCCTTGGTATTAAAGCTCTTATTCAAACTTTATTTTTTTATACACTCGCAGTGACAGCCGAAATTGAATTGACAAACCAATTGTGCTAATTAGTGGTGGTATGTCACGATCCAAACTAACCTTGTCGTGATGGCGCCTATCGTGGAACTAGGCAAGCCGACTCATTTTCCAAAACAAATCGATATTTTCATTTCAAAGATAATTTCAAGGCTATTTAACATAAAAACCTTCATAAAGGAGTTCAAATTAAAATAAAAGTGCGGAAACGAAAATCCTGACATTGGGGTATCACTAGTCATGAGAATCTACTACAATTTGTCTGACAATATCGAGACTAACATAGTCTGGAAAATAGCTAAATACAACTAAAGGAAGATAAGAGCGAGAAGAGCAGGGCTGCGATCGCCAGGCATCTACCTTGCTATTCCCGAGAAAATCTGTAACCGGAATAGTCAACAGCCGCTACCGTGTCCAGATACACCTGGATCTGCACACAAGGTGCAGGAAGTAGTGACGAGCAATAATGCAAGTAAAGTTCATGTCACAAAAATTCTGTAAAATACAACATGCTTTTAAAACCAGGGTTTGAATCAAATCGGCTCTTTTAAATCCAGTTCCAGTAAAATCATTTAAATACATCTTCAACAGTTTTCAAACAAAAGCTCAATGCAAAGGTGAGCAAAAAAATAATGAAATCATAATCAGCCCTTCGGGCAACATCACTCATATACAACCCCTCGGGCAACATCACTCATATACAACCCCTCGGGCAAACCTCACAATCACTCATATACAGCCCCTCGGGTAAACCTCACCATCACTCATGCCTCCCAGTCACTCAGCATTCGCCACTTGGTACTCGCACTCAGTAGGTACCTGCGCTCACTGGGGGTGTGTACAGACTCCGGAGGGGCTCCTTCAGCCCAAGCGCTATATCAAGCCAATCATGGTATAAATCAATGAGGCCCTTGGCCTATATCAAACATGCTGCGGCGTGCAATCCGATCCCATAAATATCCTCACAAATCAGGCCATTGACCTCACTCAGTCATAAACCTCTCCAGCCTCTCGGGCTCTCAGAAAACTCAGTATTCAGCCTAAACAACATTTATATGATGCATCAAAATAGATTAATAGAGACTGAGTTATGCTGTAAATATGTATAAACATGACTGAGTATAGATTTTTAATCAAATCAATGAGAGGATGGCAAGAAAAGACCTTTGTCCAACAACACTGGCATAAGGCCTAAACATGGCATCCAACCTGACCTATAGAAATTCTTTCTAAAACACATAAGAATCATATAGTTTCAACAAAATATTCAACTTTACAGTTGATACGAGACGGACCAAATTACAATCCCCAACGGTGCACGCCCACACACCTATCACCTAGCATGTGCGCCACCTCCAAATAGTAAAATGATACAAAATTCTGGGGTTTCATACCCTCAAGACCAGATTTACAATCGTTACTTACCTCAATCCGAGCAAATCTCTACTCTGCAATGCCTTGCCTGTCAAATCGGCCTCCGAGCGTCCCGAATCTAGCTACAAGCAATAAAGTACGATCAATATAGGCTAAAGGAATCAATTCCACAAGAAAAATACCAAATTATAGCCAAAATCCGAAATCGGCCCAAACCCGGCCCCCGAGCCCACATCTCGAAATCTGACAAAAGTCACAAAACCCGAAAGCCCATTCACTCACGAGTCTAGTCATATCAAATTTACCAAAATCCCCTTCAAAACCTCAAAATCCCATCTCAAGAACTCTTCCACTTTTTCCCTAATTGTTCACCCCAAATCACAATTTAGATGAAACAAATCAAGATATAATCATGAAATTTAACCAAAATCAAGTGAGAAATACTTACCCCAATCAACTCCCTGAAAATCCCTTCAAAAATCGCTTAAATCCGTGGTCTCTAGCTCAAAATATGAAAAATGGGTTCAAACCCTCGATTTTGATATTTAACACTGCTGCCCAAATTTCTTTAATCGTGATCGCGGAAAAGGCCTCGCGATCGCGAAGAACAACTTTGCTCCCTCAGAAATTTACTCTACGCAAACGCGTAACACCTAACGCGAATGCGATGCACTTGTTGCTCACACCTACGCGATCACAATTGTCCTCATGCTACCGCGAAGAGTAACACTCAAACTCCACTGCTGCCTCACTTCTTCTTCGCGAACGCGACCTAGCCTACGCGTTCGCGGTACACTGCCTGATAACCTTACGCGATCGCGTCTTTATCTTCTTTAACGCGAAGAGAAATTTTAGATGACCTCACAGATGACCTACGCGATCACGAGATCTCCCTTGCGAACGCGATGAAGGAAATTGTCTGCAATAACACCAGAAAATCTGCCAACTCCCTAAGTCCAAAAATGACCCGTTGAGCATCCGAAACACGCCCGAGGCCCCCCGGACCTCAACCAAATATACCAACCAATCCTAAAATACCATACGAACTTAGTCAAGCCTTCAAATCACGTCGAACAACATAAAAAATACAGATTATGCACGGATTCAAGCCTAATAAACTTTGAAATTTCTAAATTCGACAACCGATGCCGAAACCATCCAAACCACGTCCGAATGACCTGAAATTTTATACACACATCACAAATGACACCACGAACATACTCCAACTTCCAGAAATCCATTCCGACCCCGATATCAAATTTTCCACTGCCGACCAAAATCGCCAAATTTTCAACTTTCGCCAATTCAAGCCCAATTCTACTGCGGACCTCCAAATCACATTTCGGACGCACTCCTAAGTCCAAAATCACCTAACGGAGCTAAGAGAATCATAAAAATTCAAATTCGAGATTGTTTACACATAGGTAAACATCCAGTTGACTTTTTCAACTTAAGCTTCTACTTTAGAGACTAAGTATCTCAATCCACTCTGAAACCACTATGGACCCAAACCAACTAACCAGGTATATCATAATATAATTGAAAAGCACAAAAGGAAGCAGAAATGGGGAAAATTGGGCTATAACTCTCAAAACGATCGGCCGGGTCATTACATCTTCCCCTTCTTAAACAACCGTTCGTCCTCGAACGAGTCTAGAAACATACCTGGAGTCTCAAATAGGCGTGGATATCTGCTCTGCATCTCCTGCTAGGTCTCCCAGGTGGCCTCCTTCATAGGCTGACCTCTCCATTGTACCTTCACCGAAGCTATGTCCTTTGACCTCAACTTCTGAACCTGTCGATCCAAAATGGCCATCGGCTCCACATCATAAGTCATATCACCCTCCAACTGAATCGTGTTGAAGTCCAAAACATGGGACGGATCGCCAACATACCTCCGAAGCATGGAAACATGAAACACTGGATGCACACTCGACAAGCTGGGTGGCAAGGCAAGCTTATAAGCCACCTCCCCTATCCTCTGAAGCACCTTAAAAGGCCCCTCTTCCCAAACCTCATAACACCTTTTATGGGTGATACCTTCAGCAAAACCTTCTCCCAAACCATAAAAGACACATCACGAACCTTCGTGTCCACGTAGCTCTTCTGCCTAGACTGCGTCGTGCGAAGCCGCTGCTGAATCAATTTCACCTTATCTAATGCATCCTGGACCAAGTCTGTACCCAAGAGCCTAGCTTACCGAGCTCAAACCATCCTACTGGAAATCTACACCTCCTCCGGTATAAAGCCTCGTACGGAGCCATCTGAATACTCAACTGGTAATTGTTGTTATATGCAAACTCCGCGAGCGGCGGAAACTGGTCCCATGAACCCCCAAAGTCAATGACACAAGCGCGCAACATGTCCTCCAATATCTACATAGTGCACTCGGACTGCCCGTCCGTCTGAGGGAGAAAAGTTGTGCTCAACTCAACCTAAGTACCCAACTCTCGCTGCACGGCCCTCCAAAACTACGATGTAAACTGAGTGCCCCTATCTGAAATGATGGAAATTGGGACACCATGTAGGCGAACAATCTCTCGGATGTAAATCTCAACCAATCGCTCTGAAGTGTAAGTAGTTCCAACTGGAATGAAGTGCGCGGACTTGGTCAGCCGATCCACAATAACCCAAATATCATCAAACTTCCTCAAAGTCCGTGGGAGCCCAACTACAAAGTCCATGGTGATCCGCTCCCACTTGCACTATGGGATCTCTAACCTCTGAAGCAAGCCACCCGGTCTCTGATGTTCATACTTAACCTGGTGACAGTTGAGACACCGAGACACAAACCCAACTATATCATTCTTCATCCGCCTCCACCAATAGTACTATCTCAAATCTTGGTACATCTTTGCGGCACCCGGATGGATGGAATACTGCGAGCTGTGGGCCTCCTCAAGAATCAACACCCGAAGCCCATATACATTAGGCACACATATCCGGCCCTTCATCCTCAACACGCCGTCATCACCAATAGTCACATCCCTAGCATCACCTCTCCGAACCCTGTCCTGAAGAACGAGCAAGTGGGGGTCATCATACTGACGCTCCCTGATACGGTCATAAAGAGAAGACCTGGAGACCAAGCAAGACAACACCCGACTCGACTCCAAAATATCCAATCTCACTAGCTGGCCCGCTAAGGCCTGAACATCCAATTCCAAAGGTCTCTCTGCTACCGGAAGATATGCTAAACTCCCCAAACTCTCCGCTCGGCGACTCAAAGCATCGACCACCACATTGGCCTTCCTCGGTTGGTACAAAAGAGTGATATCATAGTCCTTAAGAAGCTCCAATCATCTCCGCTGACGCAAATTAAGATCCTTCTGCTTAAACAGATGCTGCAGACTCCGGTGATCAGTATAGATCTCACAATGAACCCTATACAAATAATGACGCCAAATCTTCAAGGCGTGAACAATGGCTGCTAACTCAAGATCATGGATAGGATAGTTCTTCTCATGGGTCTTCAACTGGCACGAGGCATAGGCAATCACCCTACCTTCCTGCATCAGAACACATCCAATGCCTATCTTCAAGGCTTCATAATACACGGTGTAAGAACCTGAAGCTGATGGCAGAACTAACACTGGAGATGTGGTCAAAGTAGTCTTGAGCTTCTAAAAGCTCTCCTCACACTCATCCGACCACCTGAATGGAGTACCCTTTGGGTCAATTTGGTCAAGGGTGATACAATAGATAAAAATCCATCCACAAAGTGACGGTAATAGCCCGCCAAACCGAGGAAGCTCCTAATCTCCGTGGCTGAGGACGGTCTAGGCCAACTTTGCACCGCCTCTATCTTCTTTGGATCCACCTGAATACCTTCACTGGACACCACGTTCCCCAAGAATGATACTAAACCGAGACAAAACTCACACTTAGAGAACTTTGCATAAAGCTTCTCCTCCCTCAATCTCTGTAATATAATCCTCAGATGCTAAGCATGCTCCTCCTGGCTACGAGAGTACACCAGGATACCATCAATGAATACAATAACAAATGACTCCAAATAGGGCTGGAATACACTATTCATCAAATGCATGAACGCTACTGGGGCATTGGTCAGCCCAAAAGACATCACCAAGAACTTATAATGGCCATATCGGGTCCTGAAAGCTGTCTTAAAGATATCCGAATCCTGAATCTTCAGTTGGTGATAACCGGACCTCATATCAATCTTGGAAAACACCCTCACTCCCTGAAGCTGGTCAAATAAATCATCAATACGAGGCAAAAGATACTTGTTCTTGAATGTGACCTTGTTCAACTGCCTGTAATCAATGCACATTCTCATGGAACCATCCTTCTTCTTCACAAATAGAACTGGTGCATCCCAAGGTGACACACTAGGCCGAATAAACCCCTTATTAAAGAGTTCCTGAAGTTGTTCTTTCAACTCCTTCAACTCCGCCGGCGCCATACGATACGGTGGAATAGAAATAGGCTGAGTGACCGGTACCAAATCAATACCAAAGTCAATATCCCTGTCAGGCGGCATGCCCGGCAGGTCTGCAGAAAACACATCCGGAAAGTCGCGTACCACCGGAACAGAATCAATGGCAGGAGTGTTTGCACTAACATCCCTCACAAACACCAAATAATATAGGCAACCCTTCTCAACCATACGTTGAGCCTTCAAATATGAAATTACCCTACTAGGTACATAATCTATAGAACCGCTCCACTCAACCCTCGGAAATCCTGGCATCGCCAACGCCACGGTCTTTGCATGACAATCTAGAACAACATGACATGGAGATAACCAATCCATACCTAATATTACATCAAAGTCAATCATACTAAGTAGCAAACGGTCTACTCGGGTCTCCAGACCCCCAATAGTCACCATACATGACCGATATACGCAGTCCATAATAATAGTATCGCCCACGGGAGTAGATACATGAACAAATGAAACTAAAGACTCACGGGGCATATCCAGAAAATGAGCGAAATATGAGGAAACATATGAATAAATGGAACCAGGGTCAAATAATACAGAGGCATCTCTGTGACAGTCATGAGACAATACCTGTAATCACAACATCTGAAGCAATAGTATCTGGTCTAGCAGGGAGGGCAGAGAATCGGGCCTGGCTACCCCCTGATCTGCCTCCCCCTCTAGGGTGACCCCTAGCTGACTGACCTCCACCCGAACTGACTGGACGGGTGGTGAAGTAACTGGTGCTGAAGTCGAAGGTTGACTCCTCTGCTGATATAGACCTTCATGACGACGAGGACACTGCCTCCACATATGTCCAAACTCCCCACACTCAAAATAACTCCCTGGTGCTGGTGGCGGGGACTGAAGGGAACCCCTAGCATTAGGATAACTAGTAGAAGAACTTAGCATGGAGGAGCCCTAAACTGATGGAGCACGGGACGAACTCTGGGCTGGGAGGGCACTAAGTGATGAGTGGCCCTGATGAGAACTGTGAGAACCATGGCCCGATGATGCACCACGGTGAACTAGGCGAGCTGACTGAGCATGCCTGAATGGACGGCCTCTGCCGTGCTGGAACTGACCCCCATGAGGAGCACCACTGAATCCACCCTGACCACGAGGCCTCTTGGCCTCCCTCTCAACCCTTTCCTGACTGAGAACCATCTCAATATGTCAAGCAATGACGACAACCTCATCAAAAGTAGCACTAGACACTCTCTCTCTGGTCATAAGCAACCGAAGCTGAAAACCCAAGCCATCTATAAACCTCCTGATCCTCTCTTGGTCTGTGAGAACCAACCAGATCGCATGACGGGCCAACTCGGAGAACCGCATCTCATACTGTGTCACAGACATATCACCCTGATGAAGATGCTCAAACTGCCTGCGCAGCTCCTCTCTGCGGGACTGAGGCATGAACTTCTCCAAAAAGACCACGGAGAACTGCTGCCAAATAAGGGGTGCTGCGCCAACAGGCCTACGCCTCTCGTTAGCCTCCCACAATCTGAGTGCAGCCCCAGAAAACTGAAAAGTATTGAATGAGACCCCATAAGTCTCCAGAATACCAGTTGTACAGAGTATCCTCTGACACCTGTTCAAGAAGTCCTGGGCATCTTCTCTCTCTGTGCCATAGAAAGGTAGAGACTGGAGTCTCCCAAACCTCTCCAACCTACGCTAATCATCCTCAGGCATAGCAGGAGCCACTTAGTCCGGAGCAGCTATAACCGGCTGGGCTGGTGGTGCCCCCGGTGTCTGGAGTCCCTGAACAACCTGCTCGGATGTGCGAGCGATGGGAGTCTAAGTGCCTCCCCCGACCTGAGAAGTGTCTGCGGCCATCGAGATAGAGACCGCCTGAGCAAGGCCAACAACCAATGGCCTTGGAAGAAGATATGGACTACAGCTAAATCATGTTGAATCACTTTTTTTCAACTGCAATCTATTGCCTGAAAAAATCAATTGGTTGGATAAGAAGGAGCGATCGGACGGGACAAAGCTGCTAAGGAATCACATAATTAGAGTTTTATTTGTGACGTGCAAAGTCATAAAACAAACGCTAAAACACTAATCACACAGATCGTTGTATCAATTTGGATGTGTCATAGGAAATAATTAATACCTAGGATTATTGCTTCTTTGTGAACATACTAGTCTTAGTTTAGATACACTACATGTACATTCCACGATGATTAGTAAAAGTTAATTAAAATATTGTTGCTCGAGCCGTGGCCAAAAACTTGTTTCATCATGAATGCCACAAAGCATGTTTGGTAGGCTTTCTTCAAATTTGACAGTACTTTGGTCCATTTTCAGATCTGATATATATTGAAGATGAATTAGATTCATGAGGGTGGAAAAAAGGTTCTGCTAGTTTACGAATAAACGTTAGCGATTTGCGTCCTTGCATCTAGCGAGAAATTTGTAGTTTCATTGGTTCAGATAAACAACTCTTCATACTCATAAAAATAATCATCATAATATCACTTCGATATTATAGAAATAGAATATGTTACAATGTGACCTTTATGTTCCCTTGGTATTAAAGCTCTTATTCAAACTTTATTTTTTTATACACTCGCAGTGACAGCCGAAATTGAATTGACAAACCAATTGTGCTAATTAGTGGTGGTATGTCACGATCCAAACTAACATTGTCGTGATGGCGCCTATCGTGGAACTAGGCAAGCCGACTCATTTTCCAAAACAAATCGATATTTTCATTTCAAAGATAATTTCAAGGCTATTTAACATAAAAACCTTCATAAAGGAGTTCAAATTAAAACAAAAGTGCGGAAACGAAAATCCTGACATTGGGGTATCACTAGTCATGAGAATCTACTACAATTTGTCTCACAATATCGAGACTAACATAGTCTGGAAAATAGCTAAATACAACTAAAGGAAGATAAGAGCGAGAAGAGCAGGGCTGCGATCGCTAGGCATCTACCTTGCTATCCCCGAGAAAATCTGTAACCGGAATAGTCAACAGCCGCTACCGTGTCCAGATACACCTGGATCTGCACACAAGGTGCAGGAAGTAGTGACGAGCAATAATGCAAGTAAAGTTCATGTCACAAAAATTCTGTAAAATACAACATGCTTTTAAAACCAGGGTTTGAATCAAATCAGCTCTTTTAAATCCAGTTCCAGTAAAATCATTTATATACATCTTCAACAGTTTTCAAACAAAAGCTCAATGCAAAGGTGAGCAAAAAAATAATGAAATCATAATCAGCCCTTCGGGCAACATCACTCATATACAACCCCTCGGGCAACATCACTCATATACAACCCATCGGGCAAACCTCACAATCACTCATATACAGCCCCTCGGGTAAACCTCATCATCACTCATGCCTCCCAGTTACTCAGCACTCGCCACTTGGTACTCGCACTCAGTAGGTACCTGCGCTCACTGGGGGTGTGTACAGACTCCGGAGAGGCTCCTTCAGCCCAAGCGCTATATCAAGCCAATCATGGTATAAATCAATGAGGCCCTCGGCCTATATCAAACATGCTGCGGCGTGCAATCCGATCCCATAAATATCCTCACAAATCAGGCCATTGACCTCACTCAGTCATAAACCTCTCCAGCCTCTCGGGCTCTCAGAAAACTCAGTATTCAGCCCAAACAACATTTATATGATGCATCAAAATAGAGTAATAGAGACTGAGTTATGCTGTAAATATGTATAAACATGACTGAGTATAGATTTTTAATCAAATCAATGAGAGGATGGCAAGAAAAGACCTTTGTCCAACAACACTGGCATAAGGCCTAAACATGGCATCCAACCTGACTTACAGAAATTCTTTCTAAAACACATAAGAATCATATAGTTTCAACAAAATATTCAACTTTACAGCTGATACGAGACGGACCATATTATAATCCCCAACGGTGCACGCCCACACACCTGTCATCTAGCATGTGCGCCACCTCCAAATAGTAAAATGATACAAAATTTTGGGGTTTCATACCCTCAAGACCAGATTTACAATCGTTACTTACCTCAATCCGAGCAAATCTCTACTCTACAATGCCTTGCCTGGGAATCGGCCTCCGAGCGTCCCGAATCTAGCTACAAGCAATAAAGTACGATCAATCTACTACAATTTGTCTGACAATATCGAGACTAACATAGTCTGAAAAATAGCTAAATACAACTAAAGGAAGATAAGAGAGAGAAGAGTAGGGCTGTGATCGCCAGGCAGCTACCTTGCTATCCCCGAGAAAATTTGCAACCGGAATAGTCAACATCCGCTACCGTGTCCAAATACACCTGGATCTGCACACAAGGTGCATGGAGTAATGTGAGTACGCTAACTCAGTAAGTAGCAACAGTAAATAAAGACTCAGAAGTAGTGACGAGCAATAATGCAAGTAAAGCTCATGTCACAAAAATTCTGTAAAATACATCATGCTTTTAAAACCAGGGTTTGAATCAAATCAGCTCTTTTAAATCCAGTTCCAGTAAAATCATTTAAAGACATCTTCAACAGTTTTCAAACAAAGGCTCAATACAAAGGTGAGCAAAAAAATAATGAAAGCATAATCAACCCCTCCGGCAACATCACTCATATACAGCCCCTCGGGCAAACCTCACAATCGCTCGTATACAGCCCCTCGGGCAGACCTCACCATCACTCATGCCTCCCAGTCACTCAGCACTCGCCACTCGGCACTCGGACTCATTAGGTACCTGCGCTCACTGGGGGTGTGTACAGACTCCGGAGGGGTTCCTTTAGCCTAAGCCCTATATCAAGCCAATCATGGCATAAATCAATGAGACCCTCGGCCTATATCAAAGATGTTGTGGCGTGCAGCCCGATCTCATAAATATCCTCACAAATCAGCTCATCGGTCTCACTCAGTCAAAAACCTCTCTAGCCTCTCGGGCTCTTAGAAAACAAAGTATTCAGCCCAAACAATATTTATATGATGCATCAAAATAGAGTAATAGAGACTGAGTTATGCTGTAAATATGTATAAACATGACTGCGTATAGATTTTTAATCAAAAACAATGAGAGGATAGCAAGACAAGACCTCTAAGGGTCCAATAACACTAGCATAAGGCATGAACATGGCATCCAACCTGACTTACAGAAATTCTTTCTAAAACACATAAGAATCATATAGTTTCAACAAAATATTCAGCTTTACAGTTGATACGGGGCGGACCAAGTCACAATCCCCAACGGTGCACGCCCACACGCCTGTCACCTAGCATGTGCGCCACCTCCAAATAGTAAAATGATACAAAATTTTGGGGTTTCATACCCTCAAGACCAGATTTACAATCGTTACTTACCTCAATCCGAGCAAATCTCTACTCCGCAATGCCCTTGCCTCTCGAATCGGCCTCCGAGCGTCCCGAATCTAGACACAAGCAATACAATACGATCAATATAGGCTAAAGGAATCAATTTCACAAGAAAAATACTACATTATTGCCAAAATCCGAAATCGGCCCAAACCCGGCCCCTGGGCCCACATCTCGAAATCCGACAAAAGTCACAAAACCCGAAAGCCCATTCACTCACGAGTCTAGTCATACCAAATTTATCAAAATCCGACAACTAAATCCCCTTCAAAACCTCAAAATTCCATCTCAAGAACTCTTCCACTTTTTTTTCCAATTTTCACCCTAAATCACAATTTAGATGACAAAAATCAAGATATAATAATGGAATTTAACCAAAATCAAGTGAGAAACACTTACCCCAATCAACTCCCTAAAAATCCCTTCAAAAATCGCCTAAATCCGTGGTCTCTAGCTCAAAATATGAAAAATGGGTTCAAACCCTCGATTTTGAAATTTAACACTACTGCCTAGATTTTCTTAATCGCGATCGCGGAAAAGGCCTCGCGATTACGAGGAACAACTTTGCTCCCTCAGAATTTTACTCTACGCGAACGTGTAACACCTCACGCGATCGCAATGCACTAGTTGTTCACACCTACGCATCACAATTGTCCTCACGCGACCGCGAAGAGTAACACTAAAACTCCATTGGTGCCTCACTTCTTCTTCGCGACCGCGACCTAGCCCACGCGTTTGCGGTACACTGCCTGATAACCTTACGCGATCACGTCTTCATCTTTGCGAACGCGAAGAGCAATTTTAGCTGACCTCACAGATGACCTACGCGATCGCGAGATCTCCCTCTCAAATGCGATGAAGAAAATTGTCTGCAATAACACCAGAAAAATCTGCCAAATCCCTAAGTCCAAAAATGACCCGTTGAGCATCCGAAACACGCCCGAGGCCCTCGGGATCTCAACCAAACATACCAACCAATCCTTAAACACCATACGAACTTAGTCGAGCCTTCAAATCACGTCGAACAACATCAAAAATATGGATTATGCACGGATTCAAACCTAATGAACTTTGAAATTTCTAAATTCGACAACCGATGCCGAAACCAACCAAACCACGTCCGAATGACCTCAAATTTTACACACACGTCACAAATGACACCACGAACCTATTCCAACTTCCGGAAATCCATTCTGACCCCGATATCAATTTTTTCACTACCGACCAAAATCGCCAAATTTCTAACTTCCGTCAATTCAAGCATAATTTTACTACGGACCTCCAAATCACATTTCGGATGCACTCCTAAGTCCAAAATCACCTAACGGAGCTAACAGAACCATAAAAATTCAAATCCGAGATTGTTTTCATATAGGTCAATATACGGTTGACTTTTCCAACTTAAGCTTCTACTTTAGAGACTAAGTGTCTCAATTCACTCCGAAACCACTTCGGACCCGAACCAACTAACCCGGTATATCATAACATAGCTGAAAAGCACAAAAGGAAGCAGAAATGGGGGAAACGGGGTTATAACTTTCGTAACGATCGGCAGGGTCGTTACATGGTAAATGGGCGGGTTGGACCAAATTTGGACGGATTGGAAATGGGTTGAATAATAATTGGTCAAAATCTATCCCCGCCCATATTTCACGTGGGTTGAAAATGGGTTGGGTGATCAATGGGCAGGTTGAAAATGGGTTACCCTTATTTTAATGCTTTCAGCTACCCAACGAGTATTAAGCACTTAGTTTTATTTATCCTTTCGTACTTAAAAGCATATCTTGAACTGTTAAAGGGATTTTCAGGTTAGAAAAGAATCGTCAAATATGTAGGTTTCAAATTTAGTCTGAATTATTATAAGAAAAATATAAACAAATTATAGATTCTACTGGAAATAGTTTCCTTTCTTTTCTACAAATAAAATAATTCCTTCTTCCTGGATAGATCAACTATTAAAATTTGTTCTGCTTTTCCATTCCATCTTGTTGTAAAGCAGAGAAGGAAAGGTTTTTAGAGTGAAGAAAGTAGAATAGAAATTCTTTTGTTGAAAATGTTTTCAAATAAATGATAAAAATATTCTTACATCAACATCACACGTATAATTTTTTCAAATAAATGAAATAATTTGTAATTTTTTCAAATAAATAACAAAAGCATTTTTACATTAACATCACAGGTATAATTTGTATCAGATTAACAAATGATGAAAATATAAATCTGTATAAGCATAAATTTTAGAATAAGTTACGATAAATGAGTTTTTTATAATATTCTTTTTGGAGTATTTTATTGATAAGAGGCTAATATGATTCCGCATTTATAATATTTTACATATCCATGTGATTATTTTTAATTTTAGTGCAAAAAATTTATTATTATAAAAACACATGTCCATTAGCAAAAATAAACATGTCTTATATATAAAAAAAAAATATCTAGATGAGACATACCATAAAAAACAACTTCTATAAAATGTAAATAATAATATTTAACTAAAAATCTGAAATGTTTGGTTATTCACATACCACCTAATAAGTTGAGAAACAGGTGGCATTAGGTCCAAAACGTAAACCATTATAGTCCATAAATGCTCCTGATAAGTTTTACTAACAGTGACTATTAACCATATCTAAAACCAAGCTGCCGGAGCTGTGTTGAAGCGTCCGCCCATAGTGCTAATCAACCGTTTGAGGAAATATGATTTGCAATGAGTAATAAGAGTTTTACTTATTCCAAATGAATTTAAAAATAAAACAAATCAAGGCATTTGTTGACGGAGAGGTAATAATATTTTCATATTCCTATTATACTCTATATTTTTATTCATATTAGTGTTAATCATGATATTAAATTAAGGTTAAACTTTTTACTGGGAAGAAAAGTTCGAGGTAATGACTTTGTTTTAAAATGTAGTTTTCGGTCTCTATGTCCTTCTTATAACATAAAATGTCATCTACTATAAGTTTTATTTTAACAAGTTGTGATGGCGTAACAATTAATATTGAGTTCACATCTTGCTATTGATCTTGTATTTTTTGCTGCCTTCCAAAGTTGAGGCTGAGAGTTTAAACCTTATTAATAGCGTAATATTTCCTTCCCGTTTTTCCCTCCCCACCATTGACGTAATAATTGTTTTTGAGTTTTCTATTATTCTAGGAAACAATTCATACTTTTGAATCCTCTCGTTATTTCCGAATTGTTTATCCAAAATAGGCGCATAATGAATAGAAACGCCTGTATTTTTGGGTTGTTCGTAAATCATTAGAAACGGTGTTTGATTTTTTTTTTTTTTGTTTTGGTTTTGGTAATTTGATAATTTCGATCTAATTTACAATTTTGGTTTGTAGAAGTTTGATAATTGGCTTCAACATATATATATATATATATATATATATATATATATATATATATATATATATATATATATATATATATATATATATATATATATATATATATATATATATATATATATATATATATTCCTATAATTTAATTATGTAATTATATACAATTATTTTTATTTATTTTTATATAATTTATTTATCTGTATAACTATCATTATACAATTTTATACATTTAATAACTTAATTATATCATTTTAAATTAATTTAACAATGATATACAATATTTGTGCGACGGACATCCCCTTTTTTTTAATTACTTAACAATGATATACAACATTAAAAAAAACTTTGGCAAAAAAGATATTTTTGGGTATGATTGAAATTTATTAAAAACACATAAATGATACAATATACAAAATTTACGAAAGACTGGAGGTGATTTAGACTAGTTTGGAGTTAAAATGCATTACTAATAATATACAATATTTTAAAAATATAGGCAAAAGGGTTTATTTTAATGAATACGGTTGAAATTCGTTGAAAACATATAGATGAGATAATATATAAAATTTGAGTAAGATTGGTGGTGATTTGGATTGGTTTGGAATCAAAATTCATAGTTAAAATCAAGTTTAAATATTTTTCTACGATACATGTATCTCATACACAAGTATACAAAGGATACACATTTAATATATATGAGATATACAAATGACACACGAGGGTTACTTCTTCCATGTTCATCTTTTACGTAGAATTCTCAATTAAAACCACCTCAAAACTTCACCAAATCATCCCAAACTCCTTAAGATGTATCAAATATATTCCAACACCACTCACTTGTATTGGCAAAAAAATAGACTCACCACGTGGATTAATAATATGCTGGCAGGTGGCATAAGAGTTAAAATTATAAAGAAGAATGAAGATTAGAGAAGGTATGAGTTAAAAAGGCATGTGATCATTTACAAAGATACCGTACCTCACATCCGGAATAGAGAAAATGGGTGCGGAATGGATAATTAAAGGCTACGAAGATGAAATGTTCATTAATAGCCACAAATATGAAAAGAAATTAGCATAATCCATGATTATGCGCAATTGATTGTTATTACCATAACCGTTATGAATCACCCATGTAATGGGTAATCAATATAATAAATATTAGTAACGGGTAGGAATTAAGTAGGACGAAACAGTTATAAATTGTACCCTTATATAAACCCCCTTTACTATATCTTGTACCCCCACCAATAAATTCATAAAATTATACTATCAATTGTCCATATTTCTACTATTCTCTACTATTAGAAGATCTTATTCTCTCATATTGGAAGGAAGTTGTGATTATCAATAAGATTTTTTTTTATTCTTTCAATATTTTATTTTTATTATTTGCCATTCATTTAAATTAGGAATAGTGAAGTAAAATTGGTTATTAGAAACCTTAATTATTCTTTTATTTGCTTTGACCACAAAAATTATCTTTTGGTTAAACAAATTAGTTCTGTTACTGGAAAATCTAATAATCTTTTCACTTTTCATTTACATATTTCGTCTTTAACAAAAAATTATGTCTGGTACTAATCAAATTGTTCAGATTGAGGATGGACAATAAGGAGGGACTCCTCCACATAATACACTCACACATTCTCCACAACGTTCACGAAAAAATTCACCTATCAGATCTGCTAATCGTAACGCTGGACAACAACATGAGGAATAGTCAAATGTGCAAGATGACTTGGAAAAATTTATTGAACAACAGTTCAGTGACGCTTTGCGTGCTTTTGCAAGTGAGTTACCAAATGTTGTTCAGGCTCCACCACCAATTAATATAACTGTAGAAAATCCTCATTCAGGACTTGAAAACTCTGGACATGGAGAAATACCAAATAACTCTGGAGCCGGAAGGTCAGATACGCAAATAATTCTAATTTATAAAATTTAGTTCTAACTTTACAGAAACCACTCAAGAAATAAAATAAACGGATAGAACAAATACAAGGAGCACCACCTGTGATTGAAGGAGTGGATATAGACAAATATTAACAACAGTCATAGAAGCCAAGTACACCATCATTGCTAATACCGAAAAAGTTTAAAATGTCCAATATTCTTAAGTATGATGGGATTACCAGCCCACGAAATTATGTTATTGTGTTTACTACAGGAGTCAAGGGCAACGATTTAACCAAGTAGGAAATCAAATCAGTGTTGGTGAAAATTTTAGGTCAAACCTTTACGAAAGGGACACTAACATAGTATTCTTTCTTACCTGAAAATTTAATTGTTTCTTTTGCTAAGCTTGCAGATTAATTTATAAAATCATATTCGGGAGCTCAAAAAGTAAAAAAAATAATGGAAGATATCTTCAAGGTAAAACAAGGAAGAACAAAATTGCTCAGAGAGTGTGGATCGATTCCAGCGAGAAATAATGATGTTGCCTCGCGTACCTGATAATTGAGAAGCAATGACATTTTGCCAGCAACCTGAATGAGAGAAACTCAGAAGCCACGAGAAGATTAAAGAACAGTTTACGTGAATTTCCTGCAACTACTTGGAATGATATTTATAACAGGTATAGCACAAAGTTACAAATAGAAGAAGATATGGTATCCCAACCAAAGGTGGAGGAGAGGTTCGGAACTAGACGGTCAGAACTAGAAAGAAGATCCGGAAAAAATAGGTACTAACCCTACATGGGACCTGCGGGGCGAGATCTTAGGCCAAAATCATAACATGCATGGTTTGATCAGAGATAGTGGAAGAAAGAGGCAGGTTCTTCTTCCAGATTCGGAAAGGAATGAGATATGACAAGAAATAACAATCAAAATTCCCGATCAAAAATAGAAGATTACAGCTTCCATGTTAGTACTTCCGAGTTAGTAGCTGTGTTAAGAGACATGGGCGATAAGGCGCGGTGGACCAAAGATATGAGATCAGATCCTAGTAAAAAAATCCAAGAATTTTGGTTTGAATTCCATAATAATCACGATCACAGAACAACAGATTGCAAGCTCATACAAGCAGAGGTTGATTATTTATTGAAAAAAGGCTATTTCACTAACTTATTTAGTGAGAAAGGAAAGCAGTCATATATGAAAAATATGGAAGAATCACCGAAGCCCCCATCACCAAAGAGGATGGTGAATGTAATAACTGGGGTGAGGAGGTTAATGGAGTTACATACACGGCATAAAAAAGAATAACCAAAATCTCAGTAACTTATAAGAAGAGGATTCGACTAGTCTTGGAAAGAGATAACATAACATTTGACGATGAGCATGCAGATGGCTTGTTCACCCCTCACAATGATACACTGGTAATATCTTTACTTATTCATGATACTAATGTCAAGCGACTTTTAATTGATCCAAAAAGCTCTGTGAATATTATATTACTGAGAGTGGTCAATGAGATGCACGCAATTAATGACGTGATACCCAATGCTCGATCTTTGTCTAGATTCGACAATTCAAGTGTAATAACAAAAAAAAGAAATCACGCTATCTACATTTGCCGATGGTGTCGTGAAAGGCACCAAATTCCAAGTAGTGGATGTAGACAATGCTTATAACATAATTTTAGGAAGGCCATGGATTCATGAAATGGATGCAGTGTCGTCAACTTTGCATCAAGTTATCAATTTTCCATCATAGTGGGGATTTCGTCAGATCAGAGGAGATCAAAGAGCGGCACGAGAAACCAACACAGTTTCTTTGGCGAGTGGAACATCCAAAGACGAAGATAAAAAATAGCAATTACAGTGCTCAGCTGAGGAGAATTTATTTTCTACCTCAACTGGAAATGCGAGGAACGAAGCAGATATAGATGCGAGACCAGACGTGATCCAAGACGTAAAGGAGAACAAAACTATTAAAACAACTACGGAAGAACTCGAAGCTGTTATATTGTTCATCCACTGTACCGACAAAAAGTCTATATTGGAACGAACCTAAGCCTAGAGTTAAAAGTAAGTTAATTAAATTTTTACGCGCTAAGTGATTGTTTTGTCTGGTCGCACTCAGTTATAATAGGTATCCCATCGGAGGTAATGACTCATAAGTTAAATGAAGATCCATTACACCCTCCGGTAAAGCAAAAGAAGAGAAAGCATAGAGCATTCAAAAATCAAGTAATTCAAGAGGAGGTAAATAAACTTCTAAAAATTGATTCAATTCATGAGGTAAAGTACCCTGACTGGTTAGCCAATATTGTTGTAGTGCCTAAGAAAAATATAAAATGGCGAGTGTGTTTAGATTATACTAATCTAAATAAGGCATGCCCTAAAGATTTATTTCTTTTACCGCATATAGATCAAATCGATTTCACTACTGGTCATAAATTTTTAAGTTTTTTAGATGTTTATTCTAGATATAATCAAATAAAAATAGATCCCCAGGTTGAGGAAAAAACTTCTTTTATTATAGATAGGGGGACTTATTGCTACAAAGTCATGTATTTTGGCTTAAAAAATGCCGGAACTACGTATCAGAGGTTGGTGACCATAATGTTTCAAGAATATTTGGGTAAAACCATGGAAGTCTACATGATGACATGCTAGTAAAATTAGCGCAAGCAGAAGATCATCTCAAGCATTTGAATGAAATCTTTAACATACTTTGCAAATAGAACATGAAGTTGAACCTGGAAAAGTACGCCTTTGGTGTAGCCTCGGGTAAATTTTTATGTTTTCTTGTCTCTAACAGGGGGGATCAATATATATTCGGCTCAGATTAAAGAATTCGAAGAGATACCAGATGTACTTACAAGTATAAAGAAAGTATAAAAGGTTAACTGGGAGAGTAGCAGCCCTGGAAAAATTCATATCTAGATCCTGAAAGAAGTGTTTTATATTCTTCTCGTTATTGAAAAGGCAAAATCAGTTTGAATGAACTGATGACTATCAACAAGCTTTGAAAGATTTGAAAGAGTATCTATCAAAATTGCCTATGTTGTCAATGCCAGGGGATGGAGAGAGATTACTCATCTACTTAGCCGTATCAAAAATGGAAGTAAGCACGGTATTGGTGTGAAAAGAAAAGGGTAAACAATCTTCAATTTACTATGTTATTAAGTCTTTGGTGGAAGATGAGACACAATATCCTCATTTAGAAAAACTAGTACTGACATTAATAATAGAATTAAGAAAGTTACGATCCAATTTTTTATGTCATCCTATTCCCACCGTAACTACTTTTTAATTAAGAAATATTTTACATAAAGATGCATTATCAAGAAGATTAGCTAAATGGTTAATAGAACTTCGTGAATATGATAGTGTTTATCAGCCACGAACTGCCATAAAGTTACAGGTACTAGCAGGTTTCGTAGCAGATTTCAGTTCGAGCTTACTTCTTGAAGCTGAAAATGAGGTACGATTATTTACCGGATCTAATCTAGGGACTTAAAAATTATACACTGATGGACATTGAAACGTAAAGGGGCAGGTTTGAGCATTATCTTAATTTCACCTTCAGGGGAAATTATTAGACAAACAATAAAATGTTATCCTATAACTAATAATGAAGTTGAGTATGAGGCAGTGATTGAAGGTTTGGAACTTGCAAAAGAGATGGAAATTGATCAGGTTGAAAGCAAAAGCGATTATCAACTCATGGTAAATCAAATGCAAGGGAATTACGTGCATAGAGAAATACGAATGCAGCAATACCTGCAAAAAGTACAAGAATTATTACATCAGTTCCGAGTATAGAAAGCAATTCAAATTCCAAGGGAGGAGAATGCGGAGGCTGATGCATTAGCAAATCTGGGATCAGTGGCCGATGTGTCGAATACGGAAAATGCAATCGTAGTGCATTTATTCCACTCAGCGCTCAATCAAGCCAAGAATGAGGTAAACTGTAATAATTTAACATGGGATTGGAGAAATAAATTTGTGAATTATTTGCAGTATGGAATATTACCGAAGGATAAAAAACAACCCCAACAGTTACAAATGCAAACAGTTCGATAATGTTTAATAGAAGTCAATTTGTATTGAAATATGTTTGGCGGACCTTTAGCTCGATGCCTTGGGCCCTCACAAACTTAGTACGTGATGCAAGAGGTACATAAAAGACATTGTGAAAATCATACTGGTGGAAGGTCACTAGTAAAAACACTAATAATAGTAGGGTATTACTGGCTAAAAAGGGAAGACGAGGCGAAAAACTTCGTAAAAAGGTATGATAAATGTCAACAATATGCAAATAATATGCATCAATCGGCAGAATTGCTTCATTCTATTATCGCATCGTGGCCTCTTATGAAATGGGAAATGAATATTATAGGTCCTCTGCTGCAAGCATCCGGATAGGTACGGTTTTTATTAATTTTGACTGATTATTTTTCTAAGTGGGTGGAAGCAGGTGTCTTCAAACAAGTTCGAGAAAAGGAAGTTATCGATTTCATCTGGAGGAATATAATATGTAGATTCGGGGTTCCAAGAAAAATCATATGTGATAAAGGACCACAATTCGTGGGAGTAAAGGTCACTGATTTTCTCAAAGAATGGAAAATCAAAAGGATTACATCAGCACCATATCATCCAGTAGCTAATGGACAAACAGAGTCAAAACCTAAAACTATTGTCAACAATATAAAGAAACGTTTGAGAGAATCAAAAGGCAGGTGGCCTGAGATGCTACCTGGGGTATTATGGGCCTACAGAACAACGACAAAAGTAAGCACGAGGCAAACTCTATTTTCACTTGTTTATGGTACTGAGACACTACGTCCAGTAGAAATAGGGGAATCGAGCCTGAAGTTTGAACATACAAATGCACTATCCAATGAGGAAGAACTTCGTACAAATTTGGATTTGGCAGAAGAACGAAGGGAAGCAACTTTAATACGGATGACAGCACAAAAGAAAAGGATTGAACGATATTACAACATGAGAGAGAATCTTCGCTATTTTAAGATTGGGGACTTCGTCCTTAAGAAGGTATTTCAGTCAACACAGGCGGTAAATGCAAGGAAATTAGGTCTGAATTGGAAGGGACCATATCGAGTTCGAGGCATTGATGGGAAATGAGCATACAAATTGGATACCATGGGCAGGAAAGTGTTACCTTCCAATTGGAATGCAGTACACTTGAAGAAATATTACTTTTGAATAAGTACTTACGGTCAGGTATCTCAAAGTTCATTATTTATTTGTTCAAATAATTTTTACTAACCTTTTTAGATGATAGGCAAAAATCTAACCCAAAACATTAGACCCAAAAGATACGCAAAACACTTAATTATTCTCGGTCAATGTTACAATAATTCTGATGGTAAGGGTTCAGCAGTCATCATCTAAAAAGTTATTCCCAAGTCTCTTGTGTATTTCTTTTTCAGGAAAAAGGACTATAGAGGGAAGTTGATCTTGTATTCAAATTTTCATACTTCAAAGCTTAAACATTGGGGGAACTATACATATGAGAACGAATGGAAGAAGCGTATTTCAAGAAATTTTCAAAGAAAACTTTTGAAGAAAATTTCAAATTTTCAAGCTCAAAGATTGAATGGGAAGTGAAGAATGGCAGATTCAACAGAAAACTCCCAAGAGCTATTAGATTAAAACTATAAAAATAGTCATGGGATAAAGATAAAAATTCTTATAAACCTTCTACATGAAAGCAGTTATGAAAATGTTGTATATAAATATTTGCTTTGAAAGTTCAAATTACTTCATATTTCATATTTTTATACCAACATGAAGATGAGATGTCATCTTCATTAGTGTTGATTGCATAAAAGGGTCCCGTTTTATAAGAAATATCGTGCCTATTTAATCACTACATATTAAAACATTCATTCTACTTAGATAATACGATAAAAGGCTCGAACATTAAAGAGCAAAAGCATATATAAAACATGCTGAAAGCTAACATTGATGTTGACAAGCGTTTAAAAAAAACAAAAAAAACATCCAAATAAATCCAAAAAATATCTAAGACAATTGTAGAAAAAGAAAACTAAGGATCATCTTAGGAAGGAGTGGAAGTATCAACTCTGGGACTTGAAGTTGAGGGTTGAAGATTATCAGGATCAGTCTCTGAACAGTCTTTTCTTAAACCAACCCTTGGAGCTTTCATCCTCGGGTGTAGAAAAACTTTGACGTTGCTGAGTAGTCTCTATTGCTTCTTTACCCCTGGCAATCTCAGCTTCGAGATCAAAGCCTTCTTGGCTAGCTTCATTCAAAGTTTCAATACGGGTGTTTAGGAAGGCCCAACCTATGTCTAGAGTTTGTTTGTCCTCGAGAGCCTCATAGTCTTTCTCTAGTTGTTCAACTTCAGCTCGGCAACATCATATGAAAGCTTCAAAGGTTCCAGTATAGTTTCAAGGAATTTGACACTATTGGAGGAGGCGCAGTGATCTTCTTGAGCTTGAATCAATGCTTGAACCAAATCACCTACATACTCTAAACCGCAAGACCACATTGCCTAAATACCCTTAAGCAACTTTATACTCTCCTCATGCGCTCAATAGTATCTCTAACTGATACACCCATTCTGAAAGGATATTTTACGAATCTGAAGTTGTTTCTTCCATCGTTCTTACATCGCACCGCAAACCCAACGATATTCTTAGAAATACTACAAGTCTCTTCTACACTCTACTGCAAAACTAAATCCTTAGCCATACGATGAACCCGAAAGTCCTTAGGTACCACACTTTAAATTCTTGAACCCACTAGAACCAATTTTGAGAATCGCCCACTCTAAACCAGTCCTGATTATATAATCGAACAAATAGTGCTCTATTTGCACTCGAATACTCCAAAGAAGCAACTGAATGAATCATTTTCCTTGCACATCAAATCCACAAAAGAAATGCCCGATCTGAGTTATTCCACAACCTCCACACATCAATAGGTAAAATATAGCACACATCCATCAAATTCCTTGCTCTAATTACTCTTGGCGTCCTCCTCCTCAGTCACAACTAATCCTCCAATGTACCGAAATCAAGAAACTGCAATGACATGTAACCACGTGACCTAATCATCGACGGTAGGCTCCCCCACTTGGCTTTAAGCCATAATCACAAAATCCAAGGACCCACAATAACTCCTTCTCCTAGCTACCATAATCTCACACCATTACTCATCCAAATTTCTCATAAGTTCTCGTTGCGTTAATCATCACACATCCCGAATTATCAGTCCTAAATGCACACTTAACTTCACAATAGTCGCCATGTCTTCCTCAGGCAATCCAGACACACTTCGCAGCACATGCCTTATGTGGGACAGAAAGTAGAACTTTTCATAGGAACTTTATCAGAAATCATGCAATCCCTAACCTTCTCATAGGAGATAGCCCACCTGTGTAACCTCATATCGACATCCCCCACTGATATTGTCATAGTTACATCCACTATGAAGTCAGTTAATTCTCCTGGGTATACACTTATCCGCCAGCCGTAAGAATCCGTTCATTCCATTAACATCAACTGAAGGTCCAAAAATACATTTAAAACTCGAAGCCATATAGAATCCCAAATGATAATCAAATATTCACATCCCTCTACATTCTGAATAAACTCTTCTCGTCACATCTGAACTTCCCAAGTGCAGAAGCCACCTCAAGTATCATCTTCCTCGAATTCTCAACACCGGAACACCGATTCGACCCCGAATTCTCAATACACCGCCATCTCTAATAACTACTTCTTAGGTACTATTTCACGACACCGTGCCCCAAAGGCAAACAAATGAAAACCATCATACCGACGAGCCTTAATGTGTTCAAACAAGGATGGAGACACCACAAAATAAACAAGAATTCACTAAGTTCAAAAATATCCAATCTCACAACTCCATCAACCAACGCCTGAATATCCGTAGTTAAATTGCCTCTCCTCTACAGGAACTAAATGCCGAATCTCCCAATCATGAACGAACAAACCTCCTTTCGAATCATTCACTACCGCGACACATAGATAAGCACCCTACCATTCACACCAGCATTGCGCGATAACAACGCATGAACATCACAATACACTATGTAAAGCCTCGAAACCATGGGCAACACTAAAACTAGGCTGAAATGACAGAACACCCTCCATGAGGCGACGATAATTGTCTTCCTGCATATGCACGGAAAAACATCCTACACCACACTGGTAGCATCTTCACAACTCGTCGGTGCCCAATTATTATCGAATGCTCGACATCGCGTACAAATGAGTAGGAAGTAACTAAAGACATAAGATTCGACCGAAATAAATTCGCACGACAAGAAATCAAGAAAGGGAAGTCCTCCTAACAGCCATGCAACCTCTCGAAGATAAGTACAAATGTGTCTGTACCGATACACAAGACTCTACTAGACTTGATCATGACTCGTGAGACCTAAGTGAACCTAGTGCTATGATACCAAACTATCATGATCCACATCCTATGATAGGTCATGATGGTGCCCCACAATGTTGTTAGCTAAGCCAATGCATGAATCTCCACTTAATTATCCATTTTAACTTTTAAAATCAGGAATATCATTAAATAAATAGAATTGAATCTAGAACTCATGGAAATATACGTTATTCATTATCAAATTACCCAGTATAAATAATACATAAGCACAGTAGAAATGGTAATAGGTACAGCTGTGAGCATCCCTTAGAACTCCCAAAACCCGGTGTCACGAGTGTATGAGCATCTACTAGAACAAATACAACAATACTACAATATTTGTCTGAAAAAGAATAGATAAAACATGGTAAATAACTAGGATGGGGACTTCGTGTGCTGCGGACCGTAACATGGAAATGAAGCTCACCACAAAGTCTCCTCAGTAGTTGTACCTATGCGCCCAAATGACCACCAAATGTACCTGTCTCAGTACCTGCACAATCAGTGCATAAGTGTAGTATGAGTACATAAATCAATGCATACCCAGTAAGTATCTAGCCTAACCCCGAAGAAGTAGTGATGAGGGGCCGACATCAACATTTACTAGTGGTCCTATAAATCAAGTATAATAAACGTAGACATGTACGAAGCATGGCAAGTAAAACACTAAAAGCAAATATATGTACATAACACGATCCTCAATAGAAGAATAAATATGAATTACTCAATAACCGGACACTACCTCGAATGGATTTCATAATGGTCAACACCAGATAAAATGTCACATCTTATGTCAGGAAAGCTCATAGGTACACTAACTCCTTATCAAATATTATGCACGATTCTATCGAGGCGAACGGCCCGACCCCATAATAGTATTTCATAGAACTACTGGGGCGAATGACCCGATCCTATAAGAGTATGTTAGTCATGCCGAGATGAGAGGCCCTATACCATAAGAGTGTGATACGTAATCCT
Source organism: Nicotiana tomentosiformis (assembly GCF_000390325.3). Classification (NCBI taxonomy): domain Eukaryota; kingdom Viridiplantae; phylum Streptophyta; class Magnoliopsida; order Solanales; family Solanaceae; genus Nicotiana; species Nicotiana tomentosiformis. The sequence continues at coordinate 80,605,744 of NC_090816.1, read as the reverse complement.
GCTAAGGCGAACGACCCATTCCCATACGAATATGATACATGATACTACGAAGATGAATGGCCCGATCCCATAAGAATATGTTACTCTATCGAGGCGAACGACCTGATCCAATAAGAATATGTTACTCTGTCGAGGCGAACGACCCGATCCCATAAGACTATTTCTGAGGCATTTATCCCGATCCAATTAGAATATGAAACTTTGATGGGTCACTTGACCCACTCACGAATATACGTGTGAGTTATAAAATTCAAGAAAACTTTCAGACGAATATGCACAACGCAAAAGAAATCTATAAAGGGAAGTACATTTTCCACGGCTAATCAAGTAGCTCGTAAAGTATCTAAAATAGCAAGTCTCATACTCTACGCGAGTCTAGTCTCAAGCTAAATATAAATTAAAGCATTAAAACAGGCAAGAATAAATAAAATAGTATAATTAAGGCATGGCATGAGTGTAAGTATACTCGGACATAATCGGGAATCCTAGCATACGTATGGATACACGTCACCTCATACGTACGTAGCTCCCACAACTAGTAGCACATAACAAATAAAATACCTACGGGGTAATATTCCCCCTCACAAGATTAGACATGAGACTTACCTTACTTCGAAATCCGATAACCCGCTCCAACGCCTCTCTAACTCCTCAAACCAATGTCAAACGACCCGAAACTAGTCGAACAACTTGCAAACCAATCAAAATATACTCAAAAACTCGTAATTGAATCAATTAGAAATAATTCCCATCTCCACCGAAAAATCAACAAAGTCAACCCTCGAACTCACGTGCTCGGATTTCGAAAATTTTCGAAGATAAATAGTACCCATAGCACCACGAACTCAAATATATAATTTATTCTCATTTTCATGTCCAATTTCGTGGTCTAAAATCAAAAATATAATTTCTAGGTTTTCTTCAAAAATTCCACAATTTCTACCAATTTTCATGCTAAAGTCCATATACAATCCATGTATTTAGCTTACAATGAGTAGAAAATCACTTACCTTATGATAGATGATGGAAATGGCTCTTCAAAATCGCCCCAAAATTGGCTCCTATGTGAGAAAAGAGATGAAAATGAGCCAAACTTGTTTACAGCCTTATATTCTGCCCAAGTGACCCTTCATCGTAAATGCGACATGTCCCTCGCATTCGCGAAGCACACCCAGCTCCTTCTCCAGAAATCATCTTTGCAAACGCGAGACGACGCTCGCGAACGTGATGCTTTACCAAGTCGGTCCTTCGCGAACGGGACCAATCTTCCTCGAATGCAAAGGACGAAATTTCCAGGTCCAGCTTCTCATTTCGTGAACGCGACCCGGCTATCGCGAACTCATAGCACCACTGCCTAGACCTTCACGAACATGATTTGCCTATTGCGAAGGCGAAGAACAAACTACCTCCTACACAAATCCTTCTTCATAAACGCATGCTCCCCACCGCGTTCGCGAAGGACAACACTAGAAACTAATACCAACAGCTGCAAAACACCCAAACTTGGTCCGAAACCATCTCGATACACACCAAAGGCCCACAGGATCCCATCCAATCATACCAACCAGTCCTAATACCTTATCCAAACTAGACCAAAGGCTCTAAATGCCATGAATAACATTAAAACCATGAATCGACGATCAAAACCTTCTCTTAACTTTTTAACTTCATCGAATGCGTCTGAATCACACTAAGACATTTCAGATCATGACCAAACTTCACGTATAAGTTCCAATCAATAAAATGAACCTATCCAAGATCCCAGAACACCGTCCGGAGTTCGATAACACTGAAATCCACTCCAAGTCAAACTTAGCAAATTTCAAAACCTTCAAAATACAAACTTCCGATATTAAGTGCTGAAATGCTCTCGAACCATCCAATACCCAACCCAAACATACGAATAACTCCGAAATCACCTTACAAACCTATAGGAACCTTCAAATCCAGATTCCGAGGTGATTTACTCAAAAGTCAAACCTTGGTCAACTCTCCCAATATAAAACTTCTGAATTGAGAATTTCCTTCCAAACCAACTCCGAACTTTGTGACATTCAAATCCGACTACACGTGCAAATCATAATACATGAAGTGAAGTACTAAAGGTTTCAAACCGCTGAATGACATGCTAGAGCTCAAAAAGACCGTTTGGGTCGTTACATGGATCAACATCTTCTTCCTCTAAAATTTCCAGAGGGACATCTTCAGGCTCATTAACCAAGTGAAAAGGCACAGAGTTTGAAGGCTAGTTTTGAGGAGCATTGGATTCATCATCCAAAATGACTTGCCTCCTAAATCGAGGCATCTTCACTAAGGAATCTTCTTCCTCTTCATCAGAGGCAAGGGTTCTTTATTCTTCCTCTTCGAAGAGGACACATTCAAAATCCACTCTTGAGCAGTATTAATATCGAGTCTAACTGCGGGAGTGGGAGAAGGACGAACTCCGCATATTGAAAATCCAAAAGGATGCCAAAATAAGCATAAAACAAATTCACGGCAAAATAAAGTAACATATCATGGGTATTGACTTTTCACCCAAATTTTTGGGATTGAAAATTTCAAGATCTTTGCTCCATAGGAGCAGCAGATAACATCTTTTCTACCCAATCACAAAAGTCAGGAAGCTCACCAAAGACTCCCATGATTGCTGGAAAAGAAGAAAACATGAGCAAGCAGGTTGGTATTATTCTATGAGAGAAAGAAATGGTAGAATGTAAAAATAAAGGAAACACTTATGTGCAAAATTCTACTTTCCGGAAAAAGGCATATTATCTTCTCCAACTAAGGCACGAGTTGGGATAGCAACAAATCGAGCATACCAACCTCGGTCACAATCATCTTCAGGACTAACTAAGACACGCTTACTTCTTGCTGCAAATGTGAAAACACCCACGCGAAAAAGTTTCAAGGAATATAAATAGAGGACATGTCGAAAAATGAAAGGGAAGGAAACTAAGCCCAACAAGTAACAAAGGTCATGCTACTGCCCTCCACATTATCGGGCCTATTTTCTCCAGTCAAATATCGAAATAGCGGTAGAACTCCAAAATCACTAGGTCGATTAGAGGTTTAAATTCTAAGTTAAAGGATAAATGTAGATGAACGAATAAACTTCACGCTAGGTGGTTATTCGATCATCGGCACTAGGGGATGTGATTGGGAAATCAGGTTTCCAATAGCATTCTCTATGTACAAGGGAAAGACGACCAAATTTGATAAGGGAATGATAGCGGTCAGTAGGTTTAAGTGCTGCTATGGAGGAAACTTCTTTACTCTATTCCTCACAATCATAAATAAAAGAAAACTCTTGGGGAACAATCTCCGAAACTAAGGGTTTAAGTAGTGGTTCATTTTGATCCCTAGTTTTGGAAGAAGATCCAGGAGTGGTTGTGAAATTAGCTTTAGAGGAAGAGGAAGGTTTTGAAGAATTCTTCTTAGAAGAAGAAGTGTTTCGACTAGATATAGAACCTAGGATACAGAGTCTACCACCTCTGTTCCTACTTCTAACCGGAGCCATAGTAGAATGAATTGCATCTACTATAATAGCGCGATGAGGATCGGGGAATGAAGAAGGGTTTAAAGAATGGGAAGCCACTGTTAAGTAAAAGCAGAAGCACAAAGAGAAAAAAGAGTTGCAAAGAGGATTTGACAAAAATAAAAGAGAGTAGAAGAAGTTTTGAAAGGCACATGATATGGTATTTATAAGGAAAAAATATCATCATGGACCGTCATCATAGAACCGTCATGTCGAACTGACACAGCCATAGAAACCCTAAAAGTCCTCTACAAACTGCAGAGCCAATCACGATAAGACATGTGTCTTGAGTATTAAATGGAAAGCGACATACGTCTCTCTCCTTCAAAAGCAAATCATAATAATATCGGGAAAATGTGGCAATACTTTCCCGCCATAAATAAACTCTTCACTTTCTGAATATACAGTTGAGAATCTTCAGAAAGTAGGGGGACTATCTGTATTGATGGAAAAATAGACTCGTTATATGGATTAATGGTATGCTGACAAGTGGCATAAGAGTTAAAACAATAAAGAAGAATGAATATTAGAGAAGGCATTGGTAAAACAGCCACGGGATCGTCTACAAAGATACCATACCTGATAGATGAAAAAGAGGAAATAGGTGCAAAATGGATAATTAAAGTCTACGAAGATGGAAGGTTCATTAATATCCACGAATATGGAAATAAATCAGCATAATCCCTGATTATGCACGATTGATTGTTATTAATTGATAACCCGATAGGTCGTTTTGAGTTCTAGCCTTAATTTTCCTAATCCAACATCTCTCGTAACTTCATTTTATGTTTCTTGATTTGTGTGCATGGTCCGTGTCGCTTTTTGAAAACCTTTTATTAAAATATTTGAACAAAATAAAAAGTTTAACTAAAAATGAGGCTAGAGATGAACACGGTAAATATTTTGGATAAACAATCTCGGATCGGTGTTTTAGCGATTCCTGTAGGTTTGTATTGTGATTTTGGACTTGGGCGTATGCCCGAAATTAAATTCGGAGCTCCCTAGGTTGATTTGACTTGTTTTACCGAAAGTTAGCAATTTGAATATTTGAAAATTTCCTAGATTTGACCGTAGGTTGACTTTAAGGTTATTGGGTTTGAATTTTGGTTTTGGGACTTGGAATAGGTTCTTTTTGTTATTTGAAACCTTTCTGCAAACTTTGGTGCGATTCGGAGTTGGTTTAATAGGATTCGGATGCTTGGTTGTGATTCTAGAGGTTTTTGAGTTTTCTTTTGAATTTCATACATTTTGATGTCCGATTTGTGGCTCTAGATGTTATTTTGGTATTTTTATCACGCGAGCAAGTTTATATGATGTTATTACACTTGTGTGCATGTTTGGTTTAGAGCTCAAGGGGCTCGCGTGAGTTTCGGATCTGCTACTGATGAGTTTAGATAGTTTGAGAACTACTGGTGCAATGCCTGTTTCTAGTGTTTGTTGCAGATCTCGCAATTGCGAGGTCTGGATCGCAATTGCGAGCCCCACATTTGTGAATAATAGTTTGCATTAGAGAGCAGCGGCCTGGGATAGGGGACCTCGCATTTGCGAGGAGAGAGGTTCGCATTTGCGAACATTTAGAGGTCTCTATTGCAAAGATATTGATTGCATTTGCGACCACTGGCAACGTGGGCTAGCTTTGCATTTGCGAAGCCTGTGGGCGCATTTGCGATGGGGGGTACCTTCAAGATTTTGAGCATTTTGTCATATTTGCCACTTCTGAGCTTCTTACGCACTGATTGAAATTGTGATCTGTGCTTCGCATTTGCGGTGTTCGAAATTGCAATCAAGAGTTCGCAACTGCGATACCTGCAACTGGGTAAAAAGGGCAGAAAAAAATGGGACTTAGCTCAATTTACACTATTTATCAACCCTAAACACTCTAGAGGCGAATTTTCAAGAATTTCTTCTTCCCAAAATCATTGCTAAGCAACTCTAATCTACTTTGTTTTAATTCCCTATTACTTTTCATGAGTTCTTAACATCAAATCTAGGGTTTTCATGGTAAGAATTAGGGATTTGGGTAGAATTTGAGAATTTTGTAAAATTGAGATTTAGACCTCAAATTGAGGTCGGATTTCGAAATAAATCACATAATCGGGCTCGGGGGTGAATGAGTAATCATGTTTCTGTTATTACTATTTCGTACAACTTATTTGTGAGTGACTTGCCATAGCCTCGTCACTACTTCGTCGAGGTTAGGCTCGGAACTTACAGAGTACATGGGGTCGATTGTACTCATACTACACTTATGCACTTCTTGTGCAGATATTGGTGTTGGTCCCAGTGGTGCGTTGCGGAGACTACTCGGATTCAACTTCTTTTGGAGACTTAAGGTAGACTTGAGCGCTCGCAGTCCCTGAAGTCCCCTTATATCCGTTCTTTACTATTTTTCTTGTTTCATACAGTAATATTTTGTTCAGACTCTATCTGTAGAATTCAAGAATGCTCATGTATTCGTGACTCTAGATTTTAGGCGATGTTTAGACTACGGTACGTTGTATTTACCACATCCATTTCAGACTATTGCAGTTTCTTATTATTAATGTTCTGATTTAAAATGTTAAACTGGTTAATTAATTAGCTAAAGTTGGCTTGCCTATCAAGTAAAATGTTAGGCTCCATCACGGCCCCGAGGTTGGAATTCCGAATTTTAACAAGTTGGTATCAGATCACTAGGTTTCCTAGGTCTCACTACTCATGAGCACGCTTAGTAGAGTGTGGAGGATTGGTACGGAGACATCTATACTTATCTTCTAGAGGCTATAGGGCTTTAGGAAAATTTCACTTCTTTCTTTCTCTATCATATGACTTTATTTTATTACTGAAGTTTGAACTATTCTATTCATGTTCTCTCACAGATGGTGAGAATACGCACAACATCTACAGTCAGACAGGAGCCAGAGCCCCCTTTTGAAGCCACTACTAGGAGTAGGGGACGGGGCCAAGGTAGAGACAGAGGCAGAGCTCAGCCTAGAGCATATGCAGAAGCACCCATTGCAGAGCCTCAAGTCGAGCATGAGGAGCAAATCCCTGTTCAGGCCTCACCAGTCGGACCCGCTCAGGTCCCAGAGGGATTCATTATTACTCCCGTACTCCAGCATACCCTAGTCCACTTAGTGGGCCTTATGGAGAGTGTGGCCCAGGCTGGAGTAATTCCTATGGCACAATTTGTCACTCAAGCTGGGGGAGGAGCTCAGACTCCTGCCAGCCACACCCTGGCGTAGATGGCTCCCTTGTACCAGACTCCAGCAATTCCAGCAGTTGGAGTAGTTTAACCTGTTATTTCTACACAGTCTGGGAAGAGGCCCCTGATGTCTTTCGAGGGATTGATGAGGTTGGATAATTTCACAAAGCTCTTTATTATTTATTTTGGTGGTACACCTTCTGAGGACCCACAAGATTATTTGGATCGTTGCCACTAGGTGTTACGCAACATGGTTATTATGGAGTCCAATGGAGTTGACTTTGCAGTTTTTTAGATGACCGGTTCTGCCAAGAAGTGGTGGTAGGACTATGAATGAGGCAGACCAGCAGGTTCATCACCACTCACTTAGGATCCGTTTTCACAACTATTTTTGGAGAAGTACATTCCTTTTACTCTAAGAGAGGAGTACCCCAGGCAGTTCAAGCTCCTTCAGCAGGGTAGCATGACTGTTACCAAGTACAAGACTAGATTTGTAGATCTAGCCCGCCATGCAGCTATCTTGATTCATACTGATAGAGAGAGGGTGAGGAGATTCATTGATGGTCTTTCTTTTGGTATCAGGCTATAGATGACCAAGGAGACTAGGGATGATATTTCTTTTTAGCGGGCAGTAGATATTGTTAGAAAAATTGAGATGATTCATGGTTAGGGTAGGGAGGCAGTATCTGAGAAGAGGCCTCATTATTTCGGTGGTTTCAATGGTGCCTCATCTGGAGGCCAGGGTTCTTTTGGTAGAGGCCATCCTCACAGGCCGATTCAGCTAGCGCTTCAGGTAGCACACGATGCTTCGGTCAGCCGTGGTTCCTATGGGTCTCCTCCTGAATAGCTAGCCTACAGTGCGCCTTCAGCTCCCATCAGTGTACCACCGATTCAGAGCTATCACAGTGGTTATCCAGGCTATCAGGGTCCGTCTCCACTTTAGAAGCCATAACAACCGAGAGAGTACTGTGAGTATGGAGGTACATGTCACATCAGAGGTACTATCCTAGATTGATGAGCAGCAGACCATAAACAAGGTACTCGTGCTATGATTCTGGCACTGGTTTCTCCATCGCCCGCACAACTAGCTAGAGGTGGGGGGCAACTAGAGGTCGTTGTCAGGCCGTTAGAGGTGGAGGCTAGCTAGTTAGAGGTCGTCCAAGAGGCGGAGGTCAGAGTGGTGGGGCTCAGCCCCGTTTTTGTGCATTCCCAACAAGACCTGAGGCAGAGTCATCTTATGTCGTCATCACAAGTATTATTCCGATTTTCCATAGAGATGCCTCAGTTTTATTTGATTCGAGCTTTACTTATTCATACGTGTCATCCTATATTGCTTTATATCTTGTTATGCGTCGTGATTCCTTGAGTGCTCCCGTTTCTGTGTCCACACTTGTGGGAGATTCAATTGTGGTAGATCGTGTTTATTGCTCGTATGTGGTTTCTATTGGGATATATGGGACCAGGGTAGATCTTCTACTTCTTGATATGGTGGACTTTGATGTTATCTTGGGCATGGATTGGTTGTCACCTCATGACGCTATTTTTGACTGTTACACTAAGAATGTGACATTAGCCATGCGGTGGTTGCCTTGATTAGAGTGGAGAGGGGCTCCTGGTCATTCTACTAGTAGGGTTATTTCTTATGTGAAGGCTCAACGTATGGTCGAGAAGGGGTTTTGGCATATTTGGCATATATCCCTGATCCTAGTGCGAAGGTTCCTTCCTTGGAGCGCGTTTTCGGAGGTGATTCCTACAGATATGTCGGGGATGCCACCCTATAGAGATATCATTGTTCTGTGTTGATCGGGTCCCAGAGACTCATCCCATTTCTACCGCACCATACTGTATGGCCCCAGTTGAGTTGAAGGAATTGAAGGAGCAGTTACTGGATTTACTTGATAAGGGATTCATTAAACTTGTATCTTGCCTTGGGGTGCACCAGTGTTGTACGTTAAGAAGAAGGATAGAACGATGAGGATGTGAATAGACTATTGGCAATTGAACAAGGTCACTACAAGAACAAGCATCCTTTGCCGAGGATTGATGACTTATTTGATCAACTTCAGGGTGCCAAGGTGTTTTCCAAGATTGACTTGAGATCTGGCTACCATCAGGATTAGGGCATCGGATGTCCCTAAGAGAGATTTTTGGGCTCGGTATGGTCACTATAAGTTCATAGTGGTGACAATTGGCTTGACTAATGCCCCAACAACATTTATGGATTTGATGAACCGGGTGTTCAAGCCCTATTTGGATTCTTTTGTGATCGTCTTAATTGATGATACTTTGGTTTACTCCCGCAGTCGGGAGTAGTATGAGCAGCAACTTCGGATCATACTTCAGACTTTGAGGGATCGTCAGTTATATGCCAAGTTTTCAAAGTGTAAGTTCTGGTTGGATTCAGTTTCCTTTTTAGACCATGTTATATCTTCTGAGGGCATTAAAGTGGATCCTAAGAAGATTAAGGTAGTTTAGAACTGTCTTAGACCTACTTCAGCTATAGATATTCGGAGCTTCTTAGGTTTGGCGTGTTATTATCGCCAGTTCGTGAGGGGTTTTCATCTATCTCAGCCCCATTGACCAAGTTGACTCGGAAGGGTGCTTTTTTCAAATGGTCCAACAAGTGTGAGCTGAGCTTTTAGAAGCTCAAGACTGCTTTGACTACATCCCTAGTATTGGTGTTGCCTTCAGGATCGGGTTCTTGTACCTTTTATTGTGATGCATCGCGTATTGGGCTTGGAATGGTATTGATGCAGGATGGTAGGGTGATTGCCTACACGCCTCAGCAGTTGAAGGTTCATGAGAATAATTACCCTATTCATGATTTAGAGTTAGCAGCCATTGTTCAGGCATTGAAGATTTGGAGGCAGTATCTGTACGACGTTCATTGTGAAGTCTATACAGACCATCAGAGTCTTCAGCACCTGTTCAAGCAGAAAGACCTTAACTTGTAGCAACGGAGATGGCTAGAGTTGTTGAAAGATTATGATATCACCATATTATATCATCCGGGGAAGGCCAATGTAATGGCCGATGCATTGAGTAGGAAGGCAAAGAGCATGGATAGTTTGGCATATTTACCGGTAGCAGAGAGGACATTAACCACGTATGTTCAGGCTTTAGCCAACCTCTTTGTGAGATTGGATATTGCGGAGCCCAGCCAGGTTCTTGTTTGTTGTGGCACAATCTTCGTTTTTAGAGCGTATCAAGGCTCGCCAGTTTGGTGATCCTTACTTATTGGTGTTGAAGGATACGGTGCAACGAGGTGGTGCTAAGGAGGTTGTGATTGGTGATGATGGTGTCATGCGGTGTCAGGGCCGGATTTGTGTTCCAAATTTCAATGGGTTAAGAGAGTTGATCCTTAAAGAGGCTCACAGTTCGCGCTATTCCATTCACCCAGGTGTCATGAAGATGTACCATGACTTGAAACAACACTATTGGTGGCACAGAATGAAGAAAGGCATCATTGCTTATGTACCTCGGTGTTTGAATTCCCAACATGTGAAGTATGAATATCAGAAACCGGGTGGATTGACTCAGAGATTGGAGATACCAGAGTGGAAGTGGGAGCGCATCACTATGGATTTTGTAGTAGGCTTGCCATGGACCTTGAGGAAGTATGATGCCGTCTAGGTTATTGTGGACCAGTTGACTAAGTTCGCACACTTCATTCCGGTGGAGACTTCCTATTCTTTAGAGAGGTTGGCTCATATTTACATTCAGGAGATTATCTGCTTGCACGACCTGCCCATTTCCATCATTTCTGACTGAGTCAAGCATGTCACATCGCATTTTTGGGGAGCCGTGTAGCGTGAGTTGGGCAGGCGGGTTGAGCTGAGCACATCGTTTCATCCTCAAAGGGACGGACAATCCGAGCGCACTATTCATATCTTGTAGGATATATTACATGCTTGTGTATGGATTTCGGAGGTTCTTGGGACTAGTTCTTAACTCTAGCAGAGTTCGCCTACAAAAATAGTTACTAGTCGAGTATTCAGATGGCGCCATATGAGGCCTTATATAAGAGGCGATGTCGTTCGTCGATTGGTTGGTTTGATCCCGGGGAGGTTAGGTTGTTAGGCATTGATTTGGTCCATCATGCTATGGAAAAGGTTAAGGTCATTCAGGAATGACTTCATACGGCTCAGTCCAGGCAAAAGAGTTATGCGGATTGGAAGGTTCGAGATGTAGCTTACATGGTGGGTGAGAAGGTTCTTCCCCGAGTGTCACCTATGAAGGGTATGATGCGATTTGGGAAGAAGGGCAATTTGAGCCCAAGGTTTGTTGGCCCGTTTGAGATCTTGAAGAGAACTGGGGAGGTTGCTTATAGGCTTGCATTTCCTCCGAGCATATCAAGGGTACATCCGGTATTTCACGTTTCCAATCTTCGAAAGTACCATAAGGTCAGCTTGCATGTTCTAGACTTAAGCACGATTAAGCTTGATGAAAATTTGGCCTATGAGGAGGAGTTGGTGGCTATTCTAGTTCGGCAGCTTAGAAAGTTGAGATCTAGGAGTTTTCCTTCTCTGAAAGTGCAATGGAGAGGTCAGCCAATCGAGGTAGCTATGTGGGAGTCTGAGTCCAATATGCAGAGTAGATACCCCCACCTTTTCACTAGACCAGGTATTTTTCTATGTCCGTTCGAGGACGAATGTTTCTTTTCAAGGTGGAGAATATGATGACGCGATAGGTCATTTTGAGTTCTAGCCTTAATTTTCCTGATCTAAGACCTTCCGTAGCTTCATTAATGTTTCTTAGTTTGCGTGCATGGTCCATGTCACTTTTCGAAAAGTTTTTATGTGAAAGTTTGATGAAAATAAAAATTTTGACTAAAAATGAGGGTAGAGTTGACCACGGTCAATATTTTAGGTAAACGATCCTGGATCGGTCTTTTGGTGATTCGGTAGGTCCGTATTGTGATTTTGGACTTGGACATATGCCTAGAATTAAATACGGAGATCCCTAGGTTGATTTGATGTAATGACCCGACCAGTTGTTTTGAGTTTTAGCATTTTATTCGGTGGTTTGAGACTTTGAATAGCGTCATATTATGTATTATGACTTGTGTGTATGGTTGATTTCTAGTTTCGAGCTATTCGGGACTAATTTGGAAGAATGATTCATATTTTAGAAGCTTAAGTTGAAAGAGTTGAGCAATGTTTGACTTTTAGGTAAACAGACTCGGAATCGAGTTTTAATTATTCTGATAGGTCTGTATGATGATTTAGGACTTGTACGTATGTTCGAATTTGGTTTTGTAGGTTCCTAGAAGAATTTGACACTATTTGTCGAAAGTTGACAATTTGAAGAACTTAAGAGTTCATAAGTTTGACCAAGAGTTGACTTTGATGTTATTGGACTCCAATTGGTATTCTGAAACTTTGCAAAGGTCTATATAGTTAAATTGAACTTGTGTGCAAAGTTTGAAAGTAATCTGAAGTGCTTAAGTGTGATTCAGACACTCTTTTGAAAGAATGAAGATTTAACAACTTAAGAGAAATTATATTCGGTTTGAGCCTAGATTGTTTGTTGTGATATTCCCGTGGGTGTTTTGAGGCTTTAGATAAGTTTGTATGATGTATTTGTACTTGTTGTTATGATTGGATGGGGTCTCGAGGGGCTCAGATGTGTTTTGGATCATTGGTTGAGAAACTAGTTATGTTGAGGATTTGAAGTTTGACCATGGTCAATATCGGGTCAAAATGACCTATTTTCGGTATTTTAAGTGCGCGAGCAGGTTCATAGCATATTTTATGATTGAAATGCATATATGGCTTGTGCCCGGGAGGTTCCGAATGAGTTTTAGGTGCTAAAACGAAGATTTTCTTATTGCTAAGTTTTTTTCTGGTGTAAATAATTACGCAAATGCCATTGAAATTTTAAAATATTTTTAAAACTTCAAAACATCATATCTCCCTCATGTTAAGGTCAAATTAGGTGATTCAAAAAGCTATCTTTAGTGTAATCTCACAAGGATCGTGTTAGGATTATCAAACATAAGTTTCGAAATCATCTAGGACCTGAATCGAGCTGGTACAACTGCTGTATTTGTTTTCTTATTTCGAAATTTAATTACTTTTTCTCACAAGGTTTTGGATCTCGTTTTTGGGCGATTTTGGAGGAGATTTTTACTACTTGGATTGGGATAAGTATTTTTGACTCGAATTTGTTATTATCTCATGATTCCAACCTCGATTTAAGTGTTTGATTAATAATTTGAATTGGAGAAATTAGGAATTTTAGTAAAAACTTACTAAAATATAAAGTAATGGTTTGAAGGCCGATTTGATGTCGGAATTGGATAATTTTTGATATGGTTGGACTCGTATCAGAATGAGTGTTCGGATTTTGTAATTTTTGTCGTGTTCCGAGGTGCGGGCCCGGGGTTGACTTTTTGGGTTTCATTAAAGATCGAAACTTTATTATCTTGAATTGTTTCCTATGGCTTTTATTTATGATACTAAATTATTTTGGATAGATTCGAGCCGTCCGGAGGTTGTTTCACATGAGAAAGTCATTTTAAAGTATCGATTTTGCTTGAAGTAAGTATCTTGCCTAACTTTGTGTGGGGAAAACTACCCTTAGGTTTTGGATTGATGGTACTATTTGAATCATGTGGAAGGCGTGTACGCGAGGTGAGGAGTGTGTACACGAGCTTATATGTGGTATTTGACCGGTTTAGACTATTAGGCTTCTTTCTTGCATTTAATTGAAGTTGTCATTTCATGTTATATCTTCTATTTTTATGCTTGCTCTTACGTGCTTTACTTGAAGTTGTTAGTACATGTTCTATCGTTTACTACCAAGTTTACTCTTATATTCTTTAATTGTTATTTGCAACTACTCGTTGAATTCATGCTTTATCCGTTACGTGCCTTAATTGTTAATTTCTTCTTGGTAATCGTGCCTTTATTTATGAATTGCCATTACTTACTATTTGATTTTGTGAGTTATCATATAACTATTTTATCCGCTTGTGACCTCCTTTGTTTAGTTCCTTATTTCATTTTATTTAGTGATACGCCGTAGTTAGTTGTAGTGTATTTTTCTAACTTATATTATTTGGGGATCGGGTTGCAAGCTGCAACGGTATTAAAATGACATAAAAAGATATGATATGGACGGTAAGGACAAATGATATGATTTAGGTGGGATCAGATTGGACGCCGCAACGAATATTGTTATTATTGTGTGGGATCAGGTCAGACATCGCAACAGTTATTGTTATTACTGTGTAGGATTGGGTTGCACGCCGCAACGGATATTGTTATTATTGCGTGGGATCGGGTTACACGCCGCAATAGGTTGATATATTGTAATTGTTTGTGAAAGTAAAGTTAACCTCGGTTGTTATTTTAGTATTGGAACGATATCGACTTCTTGTGTGAGTCTTGCATCCCACGTGAATTGTTGTATTACTTCAATGAGTCAATCTGTGCCTCCGTGGTTACTTGGTGAATTAATTTTCAAGATAAATTTACTACGCGAAGTCATTATCTCATACTCTGTTGAGTTGTTGGTAACATAACGATTTTCAATAAAAGAATTTTGAACATGCTTACTTTATGTGACTCTTGAGTTACAACTCGTCATTTGACTCGGCACTTTACTATTCTTAATGATTATTATATTTTAATTTAATTCATTTCTCAAATTAAACTCCTTACCCTATCTGATGTTTTACTTTACTTAAAAATTATCATTATGTTTTATTTTAACTAATTCTATATTTAATTCAATAACATGTCTGATGCTTTGTTTTATTTAGAAATGTTATTTTCTTTACCCAATTGATTTCTAAACTAAATTCATTTGATATCATATCTTGTATAAATTGTACTTTATTTCATTGTATTTGAATTCTACAATAAACTCATTTTCTCATTTGATTCCCTACTTTATTCAAGATTGTTATTATGCCTTATCGTATATAAATAATAAATAAATCTTTCGAACATTTTATTTAGCATTTGACAGAGATACAATGTACATGGTAACACGTGGACTTTACCGTGCGAAAGTGATTAGGAAAATATGGGCAGTAGGTGCCATGCGTGTAAGATTCAGAATTGTGGCTTATGATTTGTGGTTACAAGATGTGGTGCCTCGGAGTAATTCTTGTTGCGCATCATGTGTTGGAAGGACTTGATTACTTGGAAAGGGGCATTTGTTTCCCCAAATTGATCTCATTCACATTTTTTACTGTGTTCTGATTACTTTGCTGTTTTTATTACCCGTTTACTTCTTGCTGTCAATTGTGCTTCTATTAATCCCTTGTTGGTTTTGTATTGACAATCTTTATGATGTTAGCCTTATATTGATATTATTTCCATTGCTAGTTTATGTTAAAATCTTGCACAAGTTTTATGTCTAGTGAATGTCCGACTTACCTCGTCACTACTCGATCGAGGTTAGTCTTGATACTTACTGGGTACCGTTATGGTGTATTCATGCTATGCTTCTACATATTTTTGTGCAGACCTAGGTACTTCCGATCGCGTTGTCTTGGGGAGTTGTGTCTGCATGACTGGAGACTTCTAAGTATTCCTTCTTGTCATTTACAGGCCTCGGAGTCACCTTCAGATGTTATCATTACTGTTGTTTATCTTCATTTTGGAACAGTTTTGTATATAGAATTTCTAATGTATGTCATTAGAGCTTATGACTATGTACTACCTGTTCTGGGGATTGTACAGTATTTTTTTCAGTTTTAGGTTCATTATCTCATTCATCTATTTGATTTTGATATATTTAAGTTGTTTATTTCTATTATATCTCTTCATGTGCTAGGCTTACCTAGTCTTAGTGACTAGGTGCCATCATGATTAGTAAGGTGAGATTTTGGGTCGTGACAAGTTGGTATCAGAGCTCTAGGTTCATATGTGCTACAAGTCATAAGCAAGTTTAGTAGAGTCTTGCGGATCGGTACAGAGACGTCTGTACTTATCTTCGAGAGGCTACAGAACTCTTAGGAAATTCCACTTTTTTCATTCCTTATCGTGCGGCATTGATTCAGCTTAAAGCGTATATTTTATATTCCTATGCATCAACTCATGTATGATATTGCGCACTTGGTATCACCTATGCGCTGAAGGTTCGTGATGTTGCGGATGGGATCGAGAGGGCCATGGATGCTCGATCATTGTCTCGAGGTGTTGTCCATACTGAGGATGTGTATGTATTGAGAGATAATTCAGTTGTTCACGTGGGGGTGCAGCGGATTCTGGCATCTGGTTGATAAGTACGAGCTTGGGAAGATTTAATTGGTTGCCTAATCATCGCGATCGTGGTAGGGGCATGAAAGGGTATTCATTTGAGGATAGTTTGTGGTTTTAGAGACTATGTGTTTTGTATGGGACTTCTATTCAGTGAAAGGTACATATTGTCATTCAAGGCACTTAAGGAAACATGATTGACTGTCACGATGATGGACATGCACTTAGTAGGTGATCTGAGGTGTCTTACTATGGGAGTTGTACGAGCTATGAAGGTTGATATTGTGGATCATCGGATGTTATGTCTTAAGGCTTCGCGCAAAGTGGGGGAGTCTACTATCGACGATCGGATTGGAGGCACCCTGTGTTTTGATTTGCAAATGCTTGACTAGTGTTATGGTGATCTCCTGGTTTTGGGCTTCTAAGGTTCAGGTTTTTCTACATGGGATGAAAGGTATATTTGGGTGTTTTTCGTAAGATGATGGAGTATGAATGATGTATCAGCCATTTGAGTAGTGAGGTTGAGATCAGGTATAGAGATTCTAGTATTCATTAGGTTTAGGGCCTAGATGTCCTCATAGGCAGATTATTCCTTGATTGCAGATTGTGAAGAAATCTTGAGATCTGGATAACTGATCATATGAGTTATGGATAGGTTGCTATGGACTTTTGGGAAGGTTATTCATCTATTTAGGGATGATCGAAATTGGTTTGGGGGCTATTTCTAAGCCTAATGAGAATGTGTATTTTATATATCAGATCGAGTTTGGTTACTCTTATGTAATTGCAACCCTAGGTATAGTGCCAGGCAGAATGGATGTTATTCGTGCCCCAGTCTATGTTATAGTGAAGTTATATGATTATTTGCACGCATGTGTAATCTCGTTCAGGCCTTACGGCGATATGGGTGAGCTAGCCCTCGTGATGTTGATTTGCTTATTGCACCTTATTTGTGCTTGCTTTTCTCCGTATTGTATTATTCCTATTCATCTTCCCATAGTTATATTTGTGCACTATAGCATGCTTGATGTTGGCATACATGTGATTGGTGATCCCGAGCATTTTGGCTCGATGGATATCCCTATGTGGGTTGATATATTTGGGATCGGGTCGGCGCCGTAACGGATGTTATGTGGGATTCCATTCCTTGTGTTTATTTCGTGTTTTATTTTCCCTCTCTGGGATAAGTTAATGAAATTGTACTTTTGTTGTTATATCTGTTGTACTTGTTAGATAGTACTCGTACCTTGCTTTCTTTCTATTGTTAGACACTTTTTTTCTGAGTTGTTGCTTGTTTGGTGCACGGACCGTGTTGTGTGAGAACCCATGTGGTTTTGGTGTGACTTGTCAGCTGGGCTACTTGTATTGGCTGAGACGAGGTTTCTAGACCTGAGATTTGCATCATATCGGGATGAAGAGTGTTTGGAAGAGTGATACCATATTTTCGCTCAGAACAATGGTCCCTTGTCGGACGTGAGAGCTTCTTGGCTTGTTGATTTCATTGGTGGTTATGAGTTTCTGCATGTTTCTTTTATCATAGTCAGCACTGCAAAGGTCCAGAACGAGGTTTTATTGATAAGAAGAGTATTACCGGTACCAAGATTGTTATTGGGCAGCTTTGGTAGTCGAAAGTTATTTCTACGGGCATCTAAG
This sequence comes from Nicotiana tomentosiformis, assembly GCF_000390325.3. Lineage (NCBI taxonomy): Eukaryota > Viridiplantae > Streptophyta > Magnoliopsida > Solanales > Solanaceae > Nicotiana > Nicotiana tomentosiformis. Next base: position 80,588,157 of record NC_090816.1, on the reverse strand, counting down.
TTATGTGGAATATCAGCTGATCATACCTTGGATTGAGGTTGTGACTGGATTTATCTTGTTTAGAGTTATACGTGCATAAATACAAGAATATGGTCATATAATGAGATCTGGATGTTGGGGATTTGGGTTTTAAGGTTTATGGACTACGGTTGAAGTAAGGATCCTCTGTTAGGTGGTGTTGTTGGTCTTATATGAATTGGGATGATGTGGTATCACCCATGGTTATATGTATGGTAAGGTTATATGGCGATATGATGGCTTTGGAATGACTCTTGGCACGTTCGAGAACGAACGTGTGTTTAAGTGGGGGAGAATGTAACGACCTGACCGGTCATTTTGAGCTTTAGCATTCCATTCGATGGTTTGATACTTTGAGTAGATTCATATTATGTATTATGACTTGCGTGTATGGTTGATTTTGATTATCAAGCGATTCGGGACTGATTTGGAAGAATGATTCTCATTTTAGAATCTTTAAGTTGGAAGAGGTGAGCAAGATTTGACTTTTGGATAAACGGACTCGGAATCGGGTTTTGATTATTCCGATAGGTTCGTATGATGATTTTGGACTTGTACGTATGTTCGGATTTGGTTTCGGAGGACCCTAGAAGAATTCGACACTATTTATTGAAAGTTGACGATTTGAAGAACTTAAGAGTTCATAAGTTTGACCACGAGTTGACTGTGATATTATTGGACTCCAACTGGTATTCCGAGACATTGGAAAGGTCTATATAGTTGAATTGAACTTGTGTGAAAAGTTTGAAAGTAATCCGAATGTTTAAGTGTGATTCGGACACTCTTTTAAAAGAATGAAGATTTAACAACTTAAGAGAAATTCTATTCGGTTTGAGCCTCGATTCTTTGTTGTGGTGTTTTGAGGCTTTGGATAGGTTTGGATGATGTATTTTTACTTGGTGTTATGATTGGATAGGGTCCCAAGGGGCTCGAATGTATTTTGGATCACTGGTTGAGAAACTAGTTATATTAAGGATTTGAAGTTTGACCATAGTCAGTATAGGGTCAAGATGACCTCTTTTCGGTATTTTGAATGCGCGAGCAGATTTGTAGCATGTTTTATGATTGAAATGCATATATGGTTTGTGTCTGGGAGGTTCCAAAAGAGTTTAAGGTGCTAAAATAAAGATTTTCTTATTGCTGGTTTTTTCTAGTTTAAATAATTACAAAAATGCCATTGAAATTTTCATATCTCCCTCATTTTAAAGCCAAATTGGGTGATTCAAGGGGCTATCTTGGGTGCAATCTCGCAAGGATCGTGTTGGGCTTATCAAACATAAGTTTAGGGATCATCCAGGACCTGAATCGACTGGGACAGCTGCTGCATTTGTTTTCTTGTTTCGGAATTTAATTACTTTTTCTCACAAGGTTTTGGATCTTGGTTTTGGACGATTTTGGAGGAGATTTTTACTACATAGATTGAGTAAGTATTTTTTACTCGGATTTGTTATTATTTCATGATTCCAACCTCGATTTAAGTATTTGATTGATAATTTGAATTGGAGAAATTAGGAGTTTTAGTAAAAAGTTTCTAAAACATAAATTGATGGTTTGAATGCCGATTTGATGTTGGAATTAGATAATTTTGGTATGGTTGAACTCGTATTGGAATGGATCTTCGGATTTTATAATTTTTGTCGGGTTCCGAGGTACTAGCCTGGGGTTGACTTTTTGGGTTTCATTAAAGATCAGAGCTTTATAATCTCGAATTGTTTTCTATGACTTTTATATATGATATTAAGTTATTTTGGCTAGATTCGAGCCGTCCGGAGGTTGTTTTACACGAGAAGGTCATTTTAAAGTATTGATTTTGCTTCTTTGAAGTAAGTATCTTGCCTAACTTTGTGTAGGGGAAACTACCCGTTAGGTTTTGGATTGATGGTACTATTTGAATTATGTGGAAGGCGTGTACGCGAGGTGACGAGTGTGTACACGGGCTTATATTTGGTATTTGACCGGTTTAGACTATTAGGCTTCTTTCTTGCATTTGATTGAATTTTTCATTTCATGTTATATCCTCTATTGTTAGGCTTGCTCTTACGTGCTTTACTTAAAGTTGTTAGTACATGTTCTATCTTTTACTGCCAAGTTTACTCTTATATGCTTTAATTGTTATTTGCAATTACTTGTTGAATTCATGCTTTATCCGTTACTTGCCTTAATTGTTAATTTCTTCTTGGTAACTGTGCCTTTATTTATGAATTGTCATTACTTGCTATTTGATTTTGTGAGTTATCATGTAATAATTTTATCCGCTTGTGACCTTCTTTGTTTAGTTCCTTATTATGTTTAATTTTGTGATACGCCGTAGTTGGTTGTAGTGTGTTGGTTTAACTCATATTGTTTAGGATCGGGTTGCATGCCGCAACAGTATTGAAATGATATAAGAATATATGATATAGAGCGATAAGGACAAATGATATGATATAGGTAGGATCGGGTTGCACGCCGCCAAGAATATTATTATTATTGTGTCGGATCGGGTTACACGCCATAACGGATATTGTTATTATTGTGTGGGATCGGGTTGCACGTCGCAACAGATATTATTCTTATTGTATGGGATCGGGTTGCACGCCGTAACGGATATTGTTCTTATTGTGTGGGATCGAGTTGCACGCCGCAACGGGTTGATATGTTGTAGTTGTTTGTGAAAGTAAAGTTAACCTCAGTTATTATTCTATTATTGGAACGATAGCGACTTCTTGTGTGAGTCATGCATCCTACGTGAATTGGTGTGTTACTTCAATGAGTCAATCTGTGCCTCCGTGGTTACTTGGTGAATTAATTTTCAAAATAAATTTACTGCACGGAGTCATTATCTCATACTCTATTGAGTTGTTGGGAACATAACGATTTTAGATAAAAGAATTATGAACATGCTTACTTTATGTGACTCTTAAGTTAAAACTCGTCATTTCACTCGGTACTTTACTATTCTTAATGGTTATCATATTTTACTTTAATTAATTTCTCAAATTAAACTCCTTACCCTATCTGATGTTTTACTTACTTAAAAATTGTCATTATATTTTATTTTAATTAATTCTATATTTAATTTAGTAACATATCCGATGCTTTGTTTTATTTAAAAATGTTATTTTTTTACCCAATTGATTTATAAACTAAACTCATTCGATACCATATCTTGTATAAATTGTACTTTATTTTACTGTATTTGGTTTCCAAAATAAACCCATTTTCTCATTTGATTCCCTACTTTATTCAAGATTGTTATTATGCCTTATCGTATATAAATAAATCTCTCGAACATTTTATTTAGCATTTGACATGGATACAATGTACATGGTAGCACATGAACTTTGCCGTGCGAAAGTAATTTTGAAAATGTGGGCAGGAGGTGCCATGCATGTAAGATTCGGAATTGTGGCTTATGATTTGTGGTTATGAGATGTGGTGCCTCGGAGTAATTCTTGTTGTGCATCATATGTTGGAAGGACTTGATTACTTGAAAAAGGGCATTTATTTCCCCAAATTGATCTCATTCACATTGTTTTACTGTGTTCTGATTACTTTGTTGTTTTATTACCCACTTACTTCTTGCTATCAATTGTGCTTCTATTAATCCCTTGTTGGTTTTATATTGACTTACGTTGTTAGCCTTATATTGCTATTCTTTCCATTGCTAGTTGATGTTAATATCTTGCACAGGTTTGATGTCTAGTAAGTGTCTCAACTTACCTCGTCACTACTCCACCGAGGTTTGTCTTGATACTTACTGTGTACCGTTGTGGTGTACTCATGCTAAGCTTTTGTACATTTTTGTCCAGACCCAGGTACTTCTGATCGCGTTGTCTTGGGGAGCTATGTCTGCGCGACTGGAGACTTCTAGGTATTCCTGTTTGTCGTTCGCAGGCCTCTGAGTCACCTTCCGATGTTATCATTACTGTTGTTTATCTTCATTTCAAAACAGTATTGTATATAGAAATTCTAGTGTATGTCATCAGAGCTTATAACTCCGTACTACCGGTTCTAGGGATTGTATAGCAATTGTTCAGTTTTAGTTTCATTATCCCATTCATCCGTTTGATTTTGATATAGTTAAGTTGTTCATTTCTCTTATATATCTTCATGTGCTAGGCTTACCTAGTCTTAGTGACTAGGTGCCATCACGATTCCTAAGGTGAGATTTTGGGTCGTGACATTTGACTTGTTTTGTCGAAAGTTAGCAATTTGAATGTTTAAAAATTTCATAGGTTTGACTTTAGGTTGACTTTATGATTATCATGTTCGAATTTTGGTTTTGGGAATTGTAATAGGTCCATTCTGTTATTTGAAACTTGTCTGCAAAATTTTGTGCAATTCGGAGTAGGTTTAATAGGATTCGGACGTTTGGTTGTGATTCTAGAGGTTCTTGAGTTTTCTTTTGAATTTCATAAATTTTGATATCTGATTCGTGGTTCTAGATATTATTTTGGTGTTTTGATTGCGCGAACAAGTTATATGATGTTATTACACTTGTGTGCATATTTGGTTTGAAGCCCAAGGGGCTCGGGTGAGTTTCGGATGCGCTACATGAGTTTGGATAGTTTGAAAACTACTTGTGTGCCTGTTTCTAGTGTCTGTTGCAGATCTTGCAATTGCGAGGTCTGGCTCGCAATTGCGAGGTCTACCCCGCTTTTGCGAACAATAGTTCTCATTTGCGAGCAGGGTCCTGGGCTAGGGGACCTCACATTTGCGAGGAAGAGGTCCGCATTTGCAAACAGTCAGAGGTCGCTTTTGCGAAGATAATGATCGCATTTGTGACCATTGGCAACATTGGCCAGCTTTGCATTTGCTAAGCCCGTCGGCGCATTTGCGATGGGGGTACCTTCGCAGTTGCGAGTATTTTGTCACATTTGCAACTTTTGGGCTTCTGTCGCACTAATTGTATTTGCGGTGTTCGCAATTGAGATACGTGCAACTGGGTAAAAAAGGTAGGGAAGGGGGACGGGACTTAGCTCATTTTACATCATTTCTCAACCCTAAACACTCTAGAGGAGATGTTTCAAGAATTTCATCTTTCCAAAATTATTGGTAAGTAACTCTAATCTACTTTTTAAAATTCCCCTTTACTTTTCATGAGTTTTTAACATCAAATCTAGGATTTCTATAATAGAAATTAGGGATTTGGGTAGAATTTGAGGATTTTATAAAATTGAGATTTAGACCTCAAGGCCGGATTTTGAAATAAATCATATAGTCGGGCTCGGGGGTGAATGGATAATCGGATTTTTGTTCCGAATCTCGGGTTTTGACCAAGCGGGCCTGGGGTTGACTTTTTTTTACTTTTTTCAATTTCATTAAAGATTGAATATTTTTCACGTAGTTTCTAAAGATTATTTTGAATTATTTGAACTATATTTTGAATTATTTGACTGGTTTAGAGGCTAATTTTAAAGGAAAGGTCGTGGTTATTTGATAGTGAAAAGAGGTAAGTGTTATGTCTAACCTTGACTTGAGGGAATTAGGGCTTGTTGTCTATTTTTTATGTGGAATATGTGGGGGAAATATCGTATATGCAAGGTGACTAGTGTATATGTATCGTCGTAGAATTTAGCATGTGGGATTAGCCTATTTATTTTCATGTCTTCTTATTCCATGTTATCTCTTGTTATATTCTTTAATTGTTGCATGTTCCTACTTGACATTCATGCTTTATTTGTTAAATTATTACCTAATTGTTACTTGCTTGATTTGGTTATTTCTCACTCAATAATCTGCTTACCTACTACTTGTTCTTACTTGCCTTAATTGTATATTCTCATTGTCACATGTTTTACCTGCTTCTATTATTCTTATATTACTCGATGCACTCTATTATGTTATTTCGCTTACGTGATCTGTTTAGCTATTCTTGTATTGATGAATCGATAAGGTTTGAGATTCCGAGGTGTTGGATATTTTGTGTTGTATTGGTGGTTCTTAAATGTTCCGTATGTTTCATCTTCTTTTGTATTAATATTTCGTAAATATTAGTATTGAGTTATTTATGTTAATAATCTGATGTTGTGGGATCGAGTTGCGTGCCACAATGGTATTGAAATGAATTGATATGGTGGGATCGGGTTGCACGCCGCAACGGAACAGGAAATGATATGATATGAAGAGATAAGGATGGAATATGATATGAACAGATGATCATATGGTGTGATAATGGAAATAGGATCATGGTAACGTATTAATTGTTGGGATCGGGTTGCACGTGACGAGCGCAAAACACACACTTAAATATGCTCGTTAGTCAAATATAGTAAAATATATTATCGTATCCACATGGATTGGAGTTAAACAATATTATTGTAGTTTGTAGTTAGATTGCTATCCAAGATGATCAACAATTGAGAATTATGTGAATTAAAACTAAAATTAACTAAGAATCTAAGGGTTGATTGGATAGGTGCAAGATAATTTCCTGCGATTTAACTCTAGTTAATTCACTCCTAATGTTCAAGTGAGTCTCTCGAATTCACTCAATTATTAGTTCAAATGTTTGGTAGAAACTCCTCTCTCGGTTAAGTTTCAACCTCACAATATGAATCAATTTCCGCTCGGTGAAGATATGCACGAATTCATAGTGGATTGGTCTTTAGGAGTACCTCTTTCAATTATCCTCCTAACTAGGTCTAAACAATAATTCAACTAGCCTCTTTCGATTACTAAGAAGAATTAATGAATTCAACCAACAAGATAATGCAAAAACATCACAAGTTATGCCTCTCGATTACATGAACATGTGAATATAGATGCAATAATTAAAACATCTAAAGTGATTCACTACATCGAAAACTAGAGTTAATATCCACAAACAAATATCAATACACTAAATCCATAAATCCCTAAAGAGAACTACACCATAGATATGGAGTAATTTATCACAAATATAAAGAAAAGCATAAAACAATCCAAACTCTTATCTTGAGTGAGGATTGAATGATGAATCTCTTGTGCTTTTGCTTCTCCTACCTCCTCCTTAGCCTCCTTAGGTCTAAATTATGTCAAAGGTCCTCAAAATACCATTTTTCTATGTATATATACCAACTAGGGTCGGGCCCAAACAAATACACCTTCTCCTATGCGAAACAGGACACTTTTCCAGAGTTGGAAGTGCGCGGCCGCGCACCTGGCCGCACACTGTTCTGCCCCATATGCGCGGTCAGTGCGCGGCCGCAAACTTATCAAGCACTTTTCACCCTGTTATGTTGTAAATTTGAAAAAAACGTAACCCATTATGTTGTAGCCCTTTGAATTAGCTTTCGAAAAATATATTTTGAAGCCCAAACGGAGTTCCGAGCGAAAAGTTATGTGCATTTTACTAGACACTGCGCAATATGCCTGCTTGATTCTTCGTTTCATTCCACTATCATCCGTTGATCCCCGAACACGATCCCAGCTTAATTCCTTGGGTTTTTACTCAGATTGAAAAGCTTCAAATCACTTCAATTCATTTCACAACATCTACATAGCTCGAAATCACTCCTACAAAGCATAAAACACACAATTAGTGCAAAACACTAGCGATTAAAGCTTAAACTCAACTAAAGTGCAGTAAATTGGAATGTAATAATCGACTAAAACATGAGAATATATCCTACCATCAAAACCCCACACTTAAACCATTGCTCGTCCTCGAGAAATCAAATCACACTTTATATAGACACAACCTTACTCAGCAACTCTCCTAACTCATCACACCAAGAATATTTAAAATAGACTAAGCACAATAGTGTAACATCTTCACCTCAAGAATTGACTCACAAGCATCACGCATTATTCACAACTTACTCACTATAGAGGTCAACGACATTACCTTTCCTTCACGAACCAAGTTCCCTCACAACAATAGAGAGTAGTTCCACATACAATAAAATTTAAGAACGATCAGGAACTCAAGATAGAAATAATTTACTCACTCTCAGAAACAACATTCATATGCCACAAAATATGAACCATAGGCTTGCCCGTAGTGTACTCCTCGACTAATCGAGTTCATTCAGTCAAGGATCAAATAGGACTTTAAATGGTTGTAATGTAGGCTACGGGACGAGTAGGATACATTTAGATATAATAGTGACTACACCTCCCTAAGCACTTTAATACATACACTTTAACATTCAAAACCCCACGCTTATGTCAAGCCATACTCCACCTTGATATCAACATACACTAACTCCCCAAATTATTTAAGCACCATTACATCAAGAGTTACCACTTATCAATGAATATCGTTCACAACAATACAACTATTTTTTTTATTTCTCTTTTTTTTTCAATTCAAGTGACTCTTACTTTTTCAAAATATTGCACCTTTCTCCTTATTTCAATAGTTCCACTCAAAAGCCAAACCTACTACCCCACACTTCAACTTTTACAAATTTCATAATAATTTTAAGTGCTCATGGGAGATAAATGGTTCAAATAGCTGGTCAATTCAAACAAATGAGTAACGCTTGTAATGTGATTTCCAAAGAAACAGGATTACAGGCTCAAAGGGATTAACTAGATACACAATAGTTAAGTGGGTAAAAGATTATGGCTCAACAAAGAAATACCTATATCACTTCCAAAACTAAACAAGGCTACTATTTCTATTTGCAAACACACGAGGAAAGTTCTAGATATTAAATGCAATGCACAAAATACACCAAACCTCACACACACATGGCACATAACTCACTCAATATTGGATCATTAAGACACCCTAGTCAAAGCAGTTAAGCAAAGTTAAGATCAGACAATTTAAGGTACTTATACAAGAGTCAAAAACTGAGCCTAAGCGCCATAACTAAATCACTCACTATTCTCAAGGCATAATAAAGTCAAGAAACATTGTCTTCAATTCAATTCATAGCACAAGGTTTCCCTACTCCTAAAAACAAAAACTAACTATACTCGGTTCAAACAAAACCCTTGGAAAAGAACCGCGGCACGAAGAAAATCCAAGAGGGAATTATTACACTACCTACAAAAGAAAATCTTCTTGTCTTTTTCTTTCGACTTAATCCCTCAAGAAACCTATCGAATGATATCCATCATCGGGATAAATCGAAACTTTTAAATTCTTTATGGTTTTTGTTTTTCAATTTTTGTTAACTACTCAAAAAAAAAACTAACATATATACATACAACATACAATTATCCCCCACCCCACACTTTAAGTTGTGGCATATCCCCATGACACATAATTAAAAAGTATAAGGTAAAGAAAACTTCCCTGAATTTTCTTCTTTTCTGAGAACTTATGAACTCCACCCCTAATTATGAATTCATTCCTCGTTTTTTCTCCTTGGGATTCTTTATGGAGCTCATTAAGCCCAATTCTTCTAAGGATAACTGCAAGACCCGCTCTTTTCTTTCTTTCTTGCCCTCATCTTGAGAGGTAAATTGCTCGTTCATGATGATCCTTAACTTATTTCTGCATTCTTTCACAGGATAAATCCATACACATTCCTATAAATCCCCAAAAATAAACGTAACGACCCAGCCAGTCATTTTGAGTATTATAATCTTATTTCCCCATTTACTGCTCAAATTGTACTTTATAGTTATTGTGTGAATTGCCGAGATAAATGGTTCAAATCCGGTGAGGTTTTGGAATGAATTGGAACACTTAGTTCCAAGGTTTAAAGCTTAAGTTAAATAGTGACCAGATATCGACTTATGTATAAACAACCTCAGAATAGAGTTTTGATGATCTCAATAGCTCTGTATGGTGATTTTACACTTAGGAGTGTGTCCGGAAAATTATTTGGAGGTCCATAGTGGAATTAGGCTTGAAATGGCGAAAGTTAAATTTTTGGAAGTTTGACCAGGGGTTAACTTTTTGATATCAGGGTTGGAATCCGATTCTAGAAATCGGAATAGGTCCGTAATGTAAAATGTGACTTGTGTGGAAAATTTGAAGTCATTCCGGATTGATTTGATGTGTTTCGGCACAAGATATAGAATTTGAAAGTTCAAAGTTCATTGGTTTTGATTTGAGGTGCGATTCATCGTTTTGAGGTTGTTTGATGTGATTTGAGGCCTCGAGTAGGTCCGTATTATGTTATGGGACTTGTTGGTATATTTGGTTGAGGTCCCGGGGACCTCGGGTGAGTTTCAGATGGTTAACGGATCAAATTCAGACTTAAGGAAATGTTGGAACTGCTGCCTACTGGTGTGATCGCACCTACGAAAATTTTGATCGTAGGTGCAAAGCCGCACGTGCGCGCAACCAGTCGCGGAAGTGGACAAGAGTGGAACTGGGCAATGCTCGCAGGTGCGAAAAAATTGCCCACTTCTGCAAGGCCTCATGTGCGAAGGGGTATGCGCATCTGTGAGCCCGCATATGCGAGAAGGCCACCGCAGATGCGAGATCTTAGAAGGCCAGCTATTTTCGTAGGCGCACATTTTTCGTCCGCAAAAGCGGATGCGCATGTGCGAGCCCAGGCACCGCAGGTGCGGAAATGCCTGGGTAGTGTTAAAAATGAGGGTTCCGAGATGTTTTCCCATTTTTTTGATTTTGGAGCTCGGTTTTGGCAATTTTGGAGAGGAAGTTTTTCACACAACTTGGGGTAAGTGTTCTTGACTCCCTTGTGATTATATTTCATGAATTAATCTTAATTTTTGGTGTAAGATTATCGAATCTTCAAGAGAAATAGAAGGAAATTTCTATAATGTCACAAAACAAATTTTGAGTTTTGAATACCGATTCGGAGTCGGATTTGAGTGAAATTAGTATGGTTGAACTTGTAATTGGATGGGTTATTTTGTGAGTTTCGTCAGATTCCGAGACGTGAGCCCCACGGGTGAATTTTGGGACGTAATTTTGGATTTTGTGGAAAATATTAGTATTTTGATATGGAATTAATTCCTATAATTTTTGTGGGCCGAATCAAATTAATTGTGACTAGATTCGAGCCGTTTGGAAGTTGATTTGAGCATAATGGAATATCTGGAGCATTGCTTAGCTTGCTCGACATTGGATTTGGCTTGTTCGAGGTAAGTAACTCTTCTCATCTTGGAGTTGAGGGTATGAACCCTGAATATATGTATTATGTGAATTGTTGGGAGGTGAAGCACATGCTAGGTGATGGGCGTGTGGGCGTGCACCATAGAAACTGTGACGTAATTATTATTGGAATTAGGTAGTTGAAAGTTGTCTTAACTAGCGGGTTAGGTTAGGTGCCATCACGACTAGTTGGATTTTGTGTCGTGATAAGGTGGTATCAGAGCTCTAGGTTCATAGGTTCTACAAGTCATGAGCAAGTGTCTAGTAGAGTATTGTGGATCGGTATGATGATGTCCATACTTATCTTCGAGAGGCTACGGGGCATTTAGGATAATTTCCCATCTTTATATCTTTATATGCGGAATTGATTCAGTTTGAGACATAACTCTTTAAATTCCTTTCACGTATTCGTATGCGCACATGAGCACTCGGTATCAATTGTGCATCGCCGACTTATGATTCTATGAACGAATTTCGAGAGTGTATGCTGTGTTTTGGTGATTGGCCAGTCTGGAAGACTTGAGGCCATAGTTAGACCGCAGCTTAAGCTTGGTAGCTTCAGTGGTAACTGTATAATTTGGCTCATATGTCCGGTAATGTCCCTACGAGTGGAATTTGTGGCTCGATAAGCGGTGAAATGACTTTGTGATGAGTATGATGTAACTGCGGGATGTGTTAAGACGATGTGAATGTGGCGAGAAGTATTTCCTTAGTGTGAGGAAAGGCCATTGGGTGCTTGATTTTCGTTTTGATGTAACGTACAGTCTCGAGTATTAATGTTTTGAAAGATCTTTCACGTGTTAAATTTTGGGACAAATTAAATTCTCATGTCTAGTTAATGAGTTTGGACTCAGAAAGATTAAGTGATTGCATAGTAATTGTGACTGCGAAAGAGTATAACAAGATACCAATTTGAGGCTAAGCAGGTGGGTTATCCCCTACGGAGTAATCTACGTAGGTATGTTTCCTTATATGTGAGTGGAGAGTTTCTTTTCTGCCAGCAGGACGTATGTGTGGAAATTTGAATTTGAACCTGGCTGAGAAAGTTGACTTGAGTGTCAAGCGAATGATTGTGAGCTTAATAGATGATTTGGGGTATTTTTATGGTTGGCATTGTATGAGTTTGAGAAGAAGTTTCGTTGAACTGACTGTGGCATTATGGCAGTAATAAAGTATGAGTATTGTGAGTTATGAAGTGTTTTAATCTATGGCTTTGAGCCAAGTGGGGGAGTCTGCTATGGAAAATCAATTCATGGGTATGTGTCAAATTTTTGTTTTGGTCTGAAGTATACTTGGGAATCAGTGATGACTTACAGAGGTGGAGTTCGAAAATGACTCGAATAAGGAAATTCCTAGATAAGGTTATATTACACTTATGAGTATATGAAAATCGTGGGATGAGTGAGTTGTTAATTGTGAATGATATAGTGTGCATGGAGTATGAATTTGATAGGTAGTATTAAAGTAGAGTTACTTCTTTGAGTGTTGTTGTGCTAAGGGGGAACGTGTCTGTTGGCCCATTTGGGCGGCGTAATTTGGATTGAGCAAAGTGGGTGACTCTCGAGAAAGTTTCAATAGGTCTTAGGTTTACATATAGCAATTAAGAATTCCTCCGGACTTATGTATGGATAAAATCTGAGATTTGCATTTGATGGTGCCTGGAATTGCGGAAATTCTGTATGACTATGGATTGTACATTTTAGTATAAGGAAGGTAAGAAGAACAATTTCAAATTCACATAAGGTATTCTCAGAGTGAGTGTTACAGTTGTGGTATTTTTGAAGATGCTTAAGAAGAATACAGTTGCTTATGGGTCGTAGGGCATTGTGGTTCTATGCTAGGTTTGTGGGGTGAGCTGTGGCTAAATATCATGGCGTTCATCAAGGAGAAGTAACAATCTGAGGACAAATTCAGAAGAAACTCGGAGAAAATAAGACAACTGGGTAGTAGGATGGATCAGTATGGTAATGGATATGATCGGTTCTTTGGGTGCTTATGATGTGGGGGCTTCTACAAGTGCTTTGTGGCAATAAACCTGGGTTTGGCGACCTGCGTGGCTTGGTTGAGCTAGGGAGATTCAACTCTGATGTCTTGATAATGTGCAAATGGATTCCAAAGCATTCTCGAGTATTTCTACCACGGTTTGAGATGGCCATTTTCCTACCGGCCTGAGGAGTATGTTGAGTATTGTGATTTTCTACCGGATGGATCAAATGGAAGGCTTCTGGCTGATCGGATACGTATTCTACTTGAGACTTAGAATGATTATGAGGTTCTCATATTTTTCAACTTATGGCATGATAGATACGGTGTGTTGTGTGGGATTAAGGTTGGCGTGTGCAAGGTCACGATTTTGCTTTGAAAGAGAGGTCATAAATTCTTAGAGGGGATGAACAGTTTTCGATGTTTAGATGAATGCTATCACTACTTGGTGTTGCGTGAGTAGAGTATACATTTCAGAAGGCGCACTATGCTTTGAATTATGGATACTTTATAGGTATTGTGGCATTTTCCCGGTTGATCGACTGCTGATTTTAAGACGTTGCTATGTGACACGAAAGAATGGGAGAAATATTCCTCGTGGGATGATCGTGTATGAGAGATGTGTTAGACATTCGGGCGGTGGAGATGGAATCAGAAATGGTGATTCGTGTGTTCTATGGATTTGGAGCAGATTGTTTCATGGTTGCGGACTGCGAAGTCATGGCCGAAGCTAGCCAGATAATGGTATGTATTATGACTCCGTCGTTGCAAATTTTCGGAGGGTTATTTATATACTGTGGGTAACCAGAGTCGATTTGGGGGTTCATTGGTAGGCCCAATTAGGATGTGTATTCTACACCGAGTCGGATTGGTTGGCTCCACACTGCTATTGTTGAGGGATGTGTCGTTCGGTTGGTGTTGGACTTATTCATGTTCTGAATGATCTATGAGTTACTCTTCTATGCTACGAGAAGTTGTGATTCATTGGTTATGTGCACAGATGGTGTGGTTCTATTTGGGCTTTATAGCGAAATTTGAGCGTGATGAGTATTTGGGTATTGCATGATCGATTGTGTAATGGTTATGTTCTTTCAGGTTTCGTGTGGCATTTTTGTCATTTGTCTCTCCGTCGTTATTGATTTTTTAGCAAGGTGACTCAAGGTAGATAATATGGACTCGTGTTTGGATGGGGTCACGCATTGCAGCGGAGTTATGTTAAGGTATGAACCTTGTGTTAGAATCGTGTGATGGTTCTACGGTGTGTGATGGATTTTTAGCATTTCTTATGGTGGTACTTGTTAATCTGGTGGGGCAGTTCTCTCATTTGAGTTATTTTCCACGATTGAGTACATTTTAATTGTTGCGTATTGGTGCACGGATGGCACGGGTTGTGGCTCTGAGTTATATTGGTGCGGCATGTCTGTAAAATAGTTGTGTTTAGTAATATAAGGTCCTTGGACCTAGAATGGGTACTATCAGGTTTTTATTTCGATATATTCGGGAGTATAATATTGAAAGTCAGCTCAGAAGGCGATTATGGTTCTGGTTGGGGTGAGAGAGCTCCGTGACTTGTTGATCTGGTAAGTGGTCATGAAATTTCGCGTGTTTCTTTTATTATCAATAGTGTACGAAGGTTTTGGGATGAGGTTTGGTTCGATATGGGTTTAATACTAGTATTTGGCTGGTTTTGGAGTAGTCACTGTGATCAGGAATGGTGCTACGAGCATGCGAGTTGTGTAATATGTTAGGTGATTATGTTTGTGGTTATGGTTATGGCTTGATACAGCTTGTTCAAACTCATACAGTGTGTAAATGTAAGATTCGTGTATTGAAAGAAATTCTAAAGGTTGGAAATTAAATTCCAAGGTTTATGGGCTAAAGTTATATCAATGATTTCAGTTGTATTGTATTGTCAAGCTTATATGGAATAGAGTGATTTGATGGCTTGGAAACAGCTCTTGGCACGTTCGAGGACGAACGTATGTTTAAGTGGGGGAGAATGTAACGACCCAGCCAGACGTTTTGAGTATTACAACCCTGTTTCCCCATTTACTACTCAAATTGTACTTTATAGTTGTTGTGTGAATTGCCGGGGTAAATGGCTCGGGTCCGGTGAGGTTTTGGAATGAATTGGAACACTTAGTTCCAAGGTTTAAAGCTTAAGTTAAATAGTGACCGGATGTCGACTTATATGTAAACGACCTCGGAATAGAGTTTTGATGATTCCAAAAGCTTCGTATGGTGATTTTGGACTTAGGAGCGTGTCCGAAAAATTATTTGGAGGTCCGTAGTGGAATTAGACTTGAAATGGCGAAAGTTGAATTTTTGGAAGTTTGACCGTGGGGTTGACTTTTAGATATCGGGGTCGAAATCTAATTCTAGAAATTGGAATAGGTCTGTAATGTGAAATGTGACTTGTGTGCAAAATTTGAAGTCATTCCGGATTGATTTGATGTGTTTCGGCACAAGATATAGAATTTGAAGGTTCAAAGTTCATTGATTTTGATTTGAGGTGCGATTCATCCTTTTGAATTTGTTTGATGTGATTTGAGGCCTCGAGTAGGTCTGTATTATGTTATGAGACTTGTTGGTAAATTTGGTTGAGGTCCCGGGGGCCTCGGGTGAGTTTCGGAAGATTGACGGATCAAATTCGGACTTAAGGAAATGTTGGAACTGCTGCCTACTGGTGTGAACGCACCTGCGAATATTTTGATCGCATGTGCGAAGCCGCACGTGTGCACAACCAGTCGCGGAAGAGGCCAAGAGTGGAACTAGGCAGTGCTCACAGGTGTGAAGAAATTGCCCGCATCTACGAGGCCACATGTGCGAAGGGGTATGCGCATCTGCGAGCCCGCAGATGCGAGAAGGGCACCGTAGATGCTAGATTTTTTAAAGCTGGCTGTTTACGTAGTCGCACATTTTTCTTCCGCAAAAGCGGATGCGTAGGGGCGAGCCCAGGCACCGCAGGTACGGAAATGCCTGGGCAGTGTTAAAAACGAGGGTTCAGAGATTGTTTCCCATTTTTCTGATTTTGGAGCTCAGTTTGGGCGATTTTGGAGAGGAATGTTTCCACACAACTTGGGGTAAGTGTTCTTGACTCTCTTATGATTATATTTCATGAATTAATCTTCATTTTTGGTGTAAGATTATCGAATCTTCAAGAGAAATAGAAGGAAATTTCGATAATGTCACAAAACGAATTTTTCGAGTTTTGAATACCAATTCAGAGTCGAATTTGAGTGAAATTAGTATGGTTGAACTTGTAATTTGATGGTTTGTCGTATTTTGTGAGTTTCGTCGGATTCCGAGACATGGGACCCACAGGTGATTTTTGGGGCGTAATTTCGGATTTTGTGGAAAATATTAGTATTTTGATATGGAATTAATTCCTACAATTTTTGTGGGCTAAATCAAATTAATTGTGATTACATTCGAGCCGTTTGGAAGTTGATACGCGCAGAATGGAATTTCTGGAGCATTGCTTAGCTTGCTCGACATTGGATTTGGTTTGTTCGAGGTAAGTAACTCGTCTAATTTTGGAGCTGAGGGTATGAACCCTGAATATATGTATTATGTGAATTGTTGGGAGGTGACGCACATGCTAGGTGACGGGCATGTGGGAGTGCACCATAGAAATTGTGATACAATTGTTATTGAAATTGGGTAGTTAAAAGTTGGCTTACCTAGCGGGTTGGGTTAGGTGCCATCACGACTAGTTGAATTTTGGGTCGTGATAATAAAATCCACATGATCAAGGTTAGAATAAGAAAACAAAGATGAAAGGTCAAGTGAATATTCCTCTGGTATGTCCAAGACTATTTGTTTCTCATTCTCTTCTACCAAATGTTGCAAATGTTAAAAGGTGGATGGGGGTTTGAACTCTTCTTTCGTTGCTTCACACTCAACCACAGCCTTATTTTCAATCATCTCAATTGAATCAGAGTCATCTTGAATAGTGAAAAGCTCTCTCTGTGGATAGTCATCCTCTTAGGTAGGCTCATTCTCACAGGGTATCTCCTCTATATATTCACCATCACAACGCAATGAGCTTTCTAAAAGTGTAATTATTATTTGACTTTCTTGCATTTTTAGGTTGTTCATGGCTTCATCATCTTGTGTAAATCTCTCTATCGACTTATTTATGAACTTATACATAAGCCCTTCCAAGCTACCATTCTCCCCTTGAGGTGGTTGTCTCACTTCGCTTCCATTCCAGTTATAATAAGGGTATTCATCCTAACCAGAGTCAAGATTGTACCCATATGAATCCTCATACCTGTACGAACTAGAAACAGAGTGAGACTGTTCAAAATACGAACCATAGGAGGAATACATACCTGTTTGACAATCAACCCATAGATGATTTCCACCACATTTAAAACACATAGCAGACCGCTGATAATATTCATCTGCTAACTCTTCAACCGTTTTCTTAGGCTGGTTGTACTCCATCTTCACAATATTTAGAGTTCAATATCTACAGTATCTTCTCCAACTTATTAGGAACTACAAAAAAATTCTTGAAAAGAAGTTAACTAATAAAGAAAATAAAATAGAAAAGGAAAAAGAAAAGAAAAAAGCTAAAACATAATTCTTGAATTAGCACTACAAACTATTTCAAACACTATTGATTTCCAATCCCCAGCAACAACGCCAAAATTTGACGAGCGCAAAACACACTTAAATATGCTCGCTAGTCGAATATAGTAAAATATAATATTGTATCCACATGTATTGGAGTTAAACAATATTATTGTAGTTTGTAGTTAGATTGCTATCCAAGATGATCAAAAGTTGAGAATTATGTGAATTAAAACTAAAATTAACTAAGAATCTAGAGCTAATTGACTAATGACAATCAAACAAAAGTAGCAAGGATGTTATCAATGGGAGAAAATAAGGGTTGATTGGATAGGTGCAAGATAATTGTCTGCGATTTAACTCTAGTTAATTCACTCCTAATGTTCAAGCGAGTCTCTCAAATTCACTCAACTTGCTATAATTATAGAATTAATGGTTGCAAATATTTATTCAAGCCTATTTGACTTAGTCTCTACTTGAGAAAGAGAGACTTAGTCTAGGAAAACTTGGCTAATAAGAAATTGGGATGAACTAAAGAAATTGATAGTCCCAATTAAAGGGCTGAATCTAGAGATAGTAAAACCCGACTTGAGCATCTATCAACTGTTTTGTGCATTACCCATTTGGACTTGAGAGAGAGCCAAATTGGGGAAAACCACTATATTACCGAGAGGTATTGAGTGGGTAATTGTGTGTTGATTGCTATGATACACCCCGACCAACGAAACCCGCTCTAAAGCCCATAACCCGTTAGGCAAACACCTAGGTGGAAGTCACAGCCCTAGAGCTTTTACATACTTGAAAAAAAATAAACACCAAAAATATTATTATCTATCTTTACATTTGCAAACCGTAGCATAATTTAGAAGTAGAATCAAAACACAGTTTGTGGAAGTGCATCTTAGACACTTTACGCGCTTATTCCGAATATATACCTAATCTTATATACGCTCCCTGTGGATTCGATCCCGACTCCCAGTTAGGTAATTATTATTGCAATCGACCGCTTCACAACCCCAAACTGAGGTATTATTTGGGCGAGATCAAATTTTGCCGTCGTTGCAGAGGAGCTAAAAAACAGATTTAGTTATAATTATTAAGCCTGAGGATAGTCCTGTATCGGCTATTCCATAGTCAGAGTCCGCAGCCACTGAGGAAAATAGGAGGTTGCGCGTCCGCATGTTAGAAATGTGGGACGCTTGGTCTAATGGAAAAGAACCGCCCAGTATAATCCCAGGATTTCCTGAACTGCTTCCCAAGACGAGTGGAATCTCTAATGTCCCCATCCCCGTAACAAACTCATTCATCCCGGTTGGGTACCCCACTATATCGGCCAATTTCACCGGTATGCCTTCTGAGGTTCGCCCCCAGGCACCATTTTCAGGGGTACCTTCTACATTATTCACCGCACCACCAGTCTCTACTATGGCACAACCAACAGTTCTCAGGCCATTCTTCGAGCCTTCAGCTTTCACTTTTCAAGTCCCGCAATTTCAGCTAGGCAATGCTCATGTTACCCCAAAATCTTACCCTCAGCACCCGCTGTTTGAGTCTCTTATGGAATAGGAAAGAGCTATGAGAAACCCCGAGAAAGAAGAGATGGTTCGGAAGATGAAAAGCCTTGTAAAAGGTCTGAAGAACATGCAAGGCCTGAGTGTCTCCTACTCCGATCTGTGTATGTTTCCTCATGTTCATTGGCCCGTTGGTTTTAAAATGCCAAAATTTGAAACGTACGACGGGCACGGAGACCTGATCGCTCATTTGAAAAGATATTGCAATCAGCTGAGAGGGGCAGGTGGAAAAGAAGAACTTTTGATGGCCTATTTCGGGGAGAGCTTGACGGGAATTGCGTCAGAATGGTACATAGATCAGGACATCTCCCATTAGCATATATGGTATAACTTGGCTCGAGATTTCGTCAGGCAATTTCAATACAATATTGATATAGCTCCAAATAGGAATTCTCTAACCAATTTCAAGAAGAAAATCACGGAAAGCTTCCGTGAATATGCTATCAAGTGGCGTGAGCAAACATCCAGAGTGAAACCGCCTATGGATGAGGCAGAAATGGTCAATGTTTTCTTACATTCCCAAAAGGCCGATTACTTTCAGAACATGATGTATGCAATGGGAAAAACTTTTGCAGAGGCCATAAAAATCAATGAAATGGTAGAAAATGGCTTGAAAACTGGCCGAATCATAAGTCAATCTACTTTTAGAGCCACCTCCCAAGCCATCCAGAACGGTTCGAGAGGTTTAGCAAATCGAAAGAAGAGGGAAGAAGGAGCCATGATGACTTCAGGTTTGAGAGGCCCCCATCGATCCCGCGATCATTCTTACCTGCCTTCCAGAACCCCACAACACTACTACCCCCATCAAGATGCAGCATATTCTGTGGCACCGCCTCCCTATGCGGTGATGAATGCCCACCTTATACACGGCCACAACAACACTACAACCAAAACCGAGCTCCACCTCCTAGAAATAATCATCCTTACCAAGCTCCATATAACCCCCCGTCCCCCACAAAACAATTACCAACATAATACATGCCCTCGTGAGCATCCTAGGAAAAACAACTTCACCCATATTGGTGAGTCCTACTCTAGCCTATTTCCAAAATTAGTCCAGATGGGTCTATTACAACTTGTGCCTCCAAACCGGCAAAATCCGGAATCTCCATCATACCGGCCCGGTACTAGGTGTGCCTATCATTCAGTGTAGAGGGTCATGATACAGAGGAATGTTGGACTCTTAAGAGAGCCGTTAAGAATTTGATAGAACAAAAACAAGTGGTGCTGAGGGACGAGGAAGTCCCCAATGTGACTAACAATCCATTACCGACTCACAACAATGGGCCAATCATTGGAATGATTTGTGATGATAAAGAGTTTTATCCAGCTTTGAAAGCTATCATCACCATTGTCGATTCAGAGGCAATACCTAAAGCGGCGGTGAAACAAGCCAAAAATGAGAGGAAAATCACTCTAACTCCTCAAGTTGCAGAAACAAATATTGGGGTAGCACCTGCTAAGGACGCAATTCTCTATGTTGCTAGGGCCCCAAGGAAAGAACAACTCATGTTGAACACTCCCAAAAGATTTGAGCAGAGGAAAGTCATGCTAAATGTGCCAAAGTTGTATGTGCCAAAAGGGATTTATGTGGCGCGGGGGCCGGTAATTTCACCAAGGCTGAATGAGCCTGTGGTTATTAGTCGCGCACCACAGAGCCCTGTGAGAGACCCCACTGCAGTCCCCTGGAATTATAGCAAAACAATGGTTACTTATAAGTGGAAAGAGATTATGGGAGAGGTGAACGAAATGAACCAACCTAGGAAGAACCACAACCCAGAAGAGCAAAAGATGTTAAAACTGAGCAAGGATAAACGGTTTCCGCCTAAGAAACTTGTGAGTTCTGAGGAAGCAGAAGAGTTTTTCCGAAAAATGAAAACTTCGGAATATGCAATAATTGACCAGCTCAGGAAGACTCCTTCCCATGTTTCACTTTTATCTCTTTTATTAGCTCAAATGAACATCAGAAAGTACTCCTGAAAACATTGAACGAGGCATATGTCCCGATTGAAACTTCAGTTGAACAACTGGAAAGAATGACTGGACAATTCTTTGAAGTTAATAGGATTTCCTTCAGCCGTGATGATTTGCCCCAAGAGGGAGCCGCCCACAAAAACTCCCTTCACTTGACTGTCAAATGCGAAGGTTATTATATGAAGAGAGTCATGCTAGATAGTGGGTCTGGGGTTGACATTTGCCCTCTCTCAACACTCCAGAGGATGAAAATTGGAACAGAAAGAATCCGACCAAACAATGTTTGTGTGTGCACTTTTGATGGTGTCAAACGAGACACAATAGGGGAAATTGATTTGATTTTGACCATTGGCCCTGTAGATTTCGAAGAACTTTCCAGGTTCTGGACATGGATACTTCATATAATTTTCTCCTAGGAAGACCATGGATTCACGCTGCAGGAGCTGTGCCCTACACTCTTCATCAAATGGTCAAATTTGAACTTGAAAACCAAGAAATTGTTGTCTACGGGGAGGATGAACAGTCCATTTACAGGGACCCTTCAGTCCCATGTCTCGAAGCTAGAGAAGGAAGTGAGCACATTGTCTACCAAGCCTTCGAAATTGTGATCATTGATCAATGCGAAGAAAGGGCCCTGTTTCCTCAACCTTGCTTATCTAATGCCTTGGTCATGGTCACCACTAAAATGATTAAAACATGGGTACAAGCCTGGAAAGGGGCTCGGGGTATATCTACAAGGCATCATAGAGCCCGTTACGTGAACCGCCAATGAGAAATTCTTCGGCATAGGTTTTCGAGCTATAGAGGCCAATAGAAAATGGGCTGATGAGCGCAAGAAAAATAGGTGGGTCCTGCCTCAGCCCGTTCCGCATCTTGCCAAGTCATTTATTGATCCCAAATATAATGAAGAATAAGAAGAAGAGGCCTTCACGGCTGAAGAGATTGAGGATATTTGTGAAGCCATGAAACGAATATTGTATGAGTCCCACATGGTCCAGCCGGGGAAGGAACGAGCACTGCTGAGGTGTTATACATGGGGCCAAATGCCAAGCTTCAGAATTGGAAAGCTACCCCATTCCCTGTCAGGCGGGAATCCTGGTAGTCCAGTCTTGCCATATTTTCTACATTACGAGTTATTTCAGGGTGTAACTCGAATATTTTTATTTTATTGTCTTTTGATTTCGATGTAAACCCTCTTATCTTTAATTTAATGAAATAAAATCAATATTTCTTCATCAATGGATGTTTCCTTTTTCTTTATTCTAATTTTGCTATTTTTCTTATCTTTTCCGTTTTAGTTCTAATAATGCGGACTTAAATAACATGACATGCTTGCGGACTTCTTGCCCAGATCCTAAAATGTTGTCTAACTGTGAAATAATGAATCAAGATCCAAAATATGATGAAGATGAGGCTTTTAGGGAAATAAATCGAGAATTGGAACAATTTGAGAATAAGCCTAAGCCAAACTTAACTGAAACCGAGCCAGTTAATTTGGGCAGTCCAAAAGAGGTCCGAGAAACCATGATAAGCATTCACGCCGATGAAAGAACTAGGGATGCATTAATACAACTTTTGTTTGAATTCAAGGATGTGTTTGCATGGTCCTATGATGATATGCCAGGTTTGAGCGTTGATTTGGTAGTACATAAATTGCCAACTTATCCCGATTACCCACTCGTACAACAAAAGCAAAGAAAGTTTAAAACGGAAATCGGTGATAAGATCAAAGAAGAAGTCACCAAACAATTAAAAGTTGGTGTGATTCGGGTGGTCTGATACACCACGTGGTTAGCTAATGTGGTCTCAGTGCCGAAGAAAGATGGGAAAACCCGAGTGTGTGTTGATTATCGGGATTTGAACAAAGCAAGTCCCAATGACAACTTTCCACTGCCAAACATTCATATTCTTGTTGATAACTGTTCCAAACATGAGACACAGTCTTTCATGGATTGTTATGCTGGGTATCACCAGGTTCTGATGGATGAGGACGACGCAGAAAAGATGGCTTTCACCACGTCGTGGGGCACTTATTGTTACAGAGTCATGCCATTCGGTTTGAAAAATGCCGGGGCAACTTACATGAGAGCCATGACTGCCATCTTCCATGACATGATGCATCGGGAAATTGAGGTGTATGTGGATGATGTGATCATTAAATCCAGAACACAAGAAGGCCATGTGCGAGATCTGAGAAAGTTCTTTGAGCGTCTGCGCAGGTATGATTTGAAATTAAATCCATCCAAATGTGCATTCGGAGTTCCATCTGGAAAACTTCTGGGGTTTATAGTCAGCCGGAGGGGTATTGAGTTAGATCCGACAAAGATAAAGTCTATACGGGATTAGCCACCTCCGAGAACCAAGAAAGAGGTCATGAGTCTACAAGGGAGATTGAATTGCATCAGCAGGTTCATTGCTCAGCTTACTACCACGCGTGAGCCCATATTTAAGTTGCTGAAAAAGATGCAGCGATCAAATGGACAGATGAATGTCAAGAGGCTTTTGATAAGATCAAAGAATATCTGTCAAATCCGCCAATGTTGGTTCCACCCGAGCCAGGAAGACCTTTGTTCTTGTATCTGACAGACTTGGAAAATTCCTTTGGTTGTGTCCTGGGGCAACATGATGTGACCGCGAAGAGAGAGAAGGCCATATACTACTTGAGCAAGAAGTTTACCATTTATGAAGCCAAGTATACTTTGTTGGAAAGAACTTGTTGCGCCCTAACTTGGGTAGCCCAGAAGCTCAGACATTATCTTTTGGCCTACACCACATATCTCATAACTAGAATGGATCCTCTGAAGTACATATTCCAGAAACCAATGCCTACGGGAAGGTTAGAAAAATGGCAAATCCTGCTCACTGAGTTCGACATTGTCTATGTCACCCGTACAGCGATGAAAGCTCAAGCCTTGGTGGATCATCTAGCTGAGAACCCGGTTGATGATGAATACCAACCCCTAAGTACTTACTTTCCAGACAAGGAAGTAAATTCAGTTGAAGTAATTCCAGAAGACACCAATGCTTGGAAAATGTTCTTTGATGGAGTTGTAAATGCAAAAGGTGTCAGGATTGGGGAAATTTTGGTTTCGCCCACCGGTCAGCACTATCCGTCCATAGCCCAGCTTCGGTTCTTCAGTACCAACAACACCGCTGAGTATGAAGCCTGCATTATAGGCATGAATATGGCAGTTGATCTGGATGTGGAAGAATTGTTAATCATGGGAGATTCAGATTTGATCATTCGGCAAGCCCAAGGTGAATGGGAAACTCGAGATATCAAGCTTATCCCATATAGGAAACATGTGGAAGATCTTAGCAAACGATTTAAGTTCATCGAGTTCAGGTATGTTCCTCGATTCAACAACGAGTTAGTTGATGCATTAGCTACTTTGGCCTCAATGTTGCTGTATCCGGGCAATGTCCATATTGACCCGATGGAAATCCAAATTCAAGAGAGGCATGGTTATTGTAATACAATTGAAATAGAACCATATGTTCATCCATGTTATCATGATATCAAAAGGTTTATGAAAATAAAGAAATATCCCGAACAGGCTAGTGGAGACCAAAAGAAAACCATTGAAGGCTTGCCAGCAGTTTCTTCTTGAGCAGAGAAATCTTGTACAAAAGAACTCCAGATCTGAATCTCTTGAGGTGTGTAGATGCCCTAGAAGCTGAAAAGATCATGAACGAAGTACATTCGGGATTATGTGGACCTCACATGAACGGATATGTCCTTGAAAAGAAAATCCTTCGGGCAGGTTATTACTCTATAACCATGGAAAAGGATTGCTTCAGTTTTGTCCGGAAGTGTCATCAGTGTCAGATACATGGTGATCGTATTCATGCACCACCTTCAGAGTTATATCCTATGTCAGCACCTTGGCCGTTCGTTGCCTGGGGTATGGATATCATTTGGCCAATCGAGCCAAAAGCTTCAAATGGGCATAGATTCATCTTGGTTGCCATTGATTATTTCACAAAGTGGGTTGAAGCAGTCACTTTCAAAGCCATCACCAAGAAAACGGTGGTGGACTTCGTGCATTCCAACATTATTTGTCGTTTTGGTATTCCTAAAACTATCATTACAGACAATGCTGCAAATCTCAACAGCCACTTGATGAGGGAGGTATGCGAACAATTTAAGATTACGCATCGTAATTCTACCCCTTATCGGCCCAAAGCTAATGGCGTTGTTGAAGCTGCAAACAAGAATATCAAGAAGATCCTCAAAAAAATGATTCAAAGTTCTAGAAAGTGGCATGAAAAGCTGCTTTTCGCATTATTGGGATATCGCACAACCGTGCGCACATCAGTTGGGGCTACGCCTTACTTATTGGTTTATGGCGCTGAAGCCGTAATACCTGCAGAAGTTGAAATTCCCTCTCTTCGAATCATTGTTGATGCCGAGATCGAGGATGATGAATGGATCAAGGCCCGATTGGAAAAATTAACTATGATTGATGAAAAGCGAATGGTCGCAGTTTGCCACGGGCAGTTGTACCAACAAAGAATGGCCAGTGCCTACAACAAGAAAGTGCGACCCAGGAAATTCGAAGTGGGGCAACTCGTTCTGAGACGTATTCTCCTGCATCATGAGGAAGCAAAAGGAAAATTTGCTCCAAATTGGAAAGGTCCGTACATTATAGGAAAACTGTTGCCGAAAGGAGCATTGTACTTGGGAGACATTGAAGGAAATGACCCCGAAACAGCTGTCAATGCAGATGCGGTCAAGAGGTATTATGTTTGACCCTTTTTTGTTTCTTTGATCACCCTCTTTGGAACCTGGAAGTTACTACGGAAAAGGAGAAAAAAAAAGTTCCTTGAACTACGTTTGACTTGATTCCGAAAGGATACGCAGGTAGCCTCTCTCTAGGGTTCAGTCACACCAAAACAAAAACCCAAATTTCCTCAAAAGTGAAACTGGGGTAGATGTTATAATGGTTTGGCGATGGTTTTGTCTGAAAGGTTCCAAAGTTGTAATTCAATCCAAATACTTTTTACCCAAATCTTTTTCAAGTCCTTCCGATCAATTGGCAAAGAGATTCAAAATGGGAAGATACAGTTACTCGGATCGATACAACAAAATGAGAGAAATAAAATGAGAGAGTCTTATTGGTGAAAACCTCACGGGCACCATAAGGCGATGGTAAGTAGAGAAATTCGAAAATGAGAGAGACTTGTTAGTGAAAACTCACAAAGAGCACTATAAGGCGATGGTGAGAAGAGAAATTAGATAGGTCAGTTGGTGAAAACCCACAAAGGGTGCCACTGATCGAAAAGAGGATCCTCACAGTCACTGGCATCGACACAGTCCTGGGCAAAGTTTCTCAGTCTCAAAGCAAGAGTTGTGATGAATTTTTGAGAGTTGAACGATTTACACAGATCAGGCATCTAGTCCAAGAGGCATGTCATGCTCATTGAAGTCTGTATACACTCCAGATAAGTCCTTCTTTCGTTTCCCCGAAAGGGATACCTCTTGTCTAAATTCATTTGTCCATTCCATTGTTTGCTTTTCTTTGAATCCTTTTCAGTTTAACTCTGTTCTGAAACTAAGACAAAGAATGGAAGGCAGGACTGATTTACAGGGTTCTCACTTGATACAAGCCAATATGCAAAAGAAAAGGCACCCAATCTCGGCAAGGGCATCAAGTTGACTCCAACTGGCCATGTTGGTCGATGTTTTGAAATCAAAAACTGTTGAAAGAGGAAATTCAAAGTCAAATGCCCACAAGGGAAAAATAAAAGTTGAAAAGGCTAAGTCCCACGTGACTAACCATCATGGCAAAGTCTGGAAAAGCCAGAGGTTCTCCGAGGTTAGAAATGCAATAGATATTCAGGAAACAACCAGTTGCAACTGAAAGGACCAAGACCAAGTGACTGAAACAATCAAGGCCACAAAACCAACCACCGTTTCAAACTAACAAATTATTCTTTGTTTGAAAAAAAAATAGGGAAACAGGTGCAATCCAAAAGCAAACTTGCAAGAAGTAGGTGCAACCAAAATGAAATTACGCAAAGGCTAGAAACAGTTTTGCAGCAACTACTGCAAAAGGGAAGTCTTCTCCAAACTCTTTCCCGCATTTTACTCATTATCTTAAAATAATATATGAAATTAAAAAGAACAAAAGAAAAAACAAATCATGGTAGTATAGGGTCTCCAATCCCTAGCTGCGTTTTCCAACATATGGTCTCCACTCCCTAGCTGATGATTTTTAGACATAGGGTCTCCACTCCCTAGTCGCATTTCCAACATAGGGTCTCCACTCCCTAGTCGCATTTCCAACATAGGGTCTCCACTCCCTAGTTGATTTTATTTTAGACATAGGGTCTCCCACTCCCTAGATGCTTTTCCAGCATAGGGTCTCCACTCCGTAGTTGATAATTTTTAGACATAGGGTCTCCACTCCCTATTCGCTTTTCCAACATAGGGTCTCGACTCCCTAGTTGATGTTTTTAGACATAGGGTCTCCACTCCCTAGTATGCTATTCCAATATAGGGTCTCCACTCCCTAGTTGATGCTTTTCCAGCATAGGGTCTCCACTCCCTAGTTGATGATTTTTAGACATAGGGTCTCCACTCCCTATTCGCTTTTCCAACGTAGGGTCTCCACTCCCTAGTTGATGTTTTTAGACATAGGGTCTCCACTTCCTAGTCTGCTATTCCAATATAGGGTCTCCACTTCCTAGTTGATATTTTTCACACATAGGGTCTCCACTCCCTAGTTGATGATTTATAGACATAGGGTCTCCACTCCCTATTCGCTTTTCCAACATAGGGTCTCCACTCCCTAGTTGATTTTATTTTTAGACATAGGGTCTCCACTCCCTAGTCGCCTTTTCCAACATAAGGTCTCCACTCCCTGGTTGATTTTAATTTTAGACATAGGGTCTCCACTCCCTAGTCTCTTTTCCAACATAGGGTCTCCACTCCTTAGTTGATGTTTTTAGACATAGGGTCTCCACTCCCTAGTCTGCTTTTCCAACATAGGGTCTCCACTCCCTAGTTGATGTTTTTAGACATAGGACCTTCACTCCCTATTCGTTTTTCCAACATAGAGTCCCCACTCCATAGTTGAAGTTATTTTGGACATAGGGTCTCCACTCCATAGTCGTTTTTCCAACATAGGGTCTCCACTCCCTAGTTGATGATTTTTACACATAGGGTCTCCACTCCCTAGTCGCTTTTCCAACATAGGGTCTCCACTCCCTAGTTGATTTTATTTTTAGACATAGGGTATCCACTCCCTAGTCGCCTTTTCCAACATAGGGTCTTCACTCCCTAGTTGATTTTATTTTAGACATAGGGTCTCCACTCTCTAGTCTCTTTTCCAACATAGGGTATCCACTCCCTAGTTGATTGATATTTTAAACATAGGGTCTTCACTCCCTAGTTGATGATTTTTAGACATAGAGTCTTCACTCCCTAGTCGCTTTTCCAATATAGGGTCTCCACTCCCTAGTTGATGATTTTTAGACATAGGTTCTCCACTCCCTAGTCGCTTTTCCAACATAGGGTCTCCACTCCCTAGTTGATTTTATTTTTAGACATAGGGTCTCCACTCCCTAGTCGCCTTTTCCAACATAAGGTCACCACTCCCTAGTTGATTTTATTTTAGACATAGGGTCTCCACTCTCTAGTGGCTTTTCCAACATAGGGTATCCACTCCCAAGTTGATCGATATTTTAGACATAGGGTCTCCACTCCCTAGTCTCTTTTCCAACATAGGGTCTCCACTCCCTAGTTGATCCTTTTCCAACATAGGGTCTCCACTCCCTAGTTGATGATTTTTAGACATAGGGTCTCCACTCCCTAGTCGCTTTTCCAACATAGGGTCTCCACTCCCTAGTTGATTTTATTTTTCCAGCATAGGGTCTCCACTCCCTAGTTGCCTTTTTCAACATAGGGTCTCCACTCCCTAGTTAATTTTTTTTTTAGACACTCCACTCCCTAGTCGATTTTCTAACATAGGGTATCCATTCCCTAGTTGATTGATATTTTTGACATAGGGTCTCCACTCCCTAGTCTCTTTTCCAACATAGGGTCTCCACTCCCTAGTTGATGATTTTCCAACATAGGGTATCCACTACCTAGTTGATGATATTTTAGACATAGGGTCTCCACTCCCTAGTCTCTTTTCAAACATAGGGTCTCCACTCCCTAGTTGATGATTTTCCAACATAGGGTCTCCACTCCCTAGTTGATAATTTTTAGACATAGGGTCTCCACTCCCTAGTTTATTTTCCAACATAGGGTCTCCACTCCCTAGTTGATATTTTTAGACATAGGATCTCTACTCCCTAGTTGATGTTATTGGAGACATAGGGTCTCCACTCCCTAGTCGTCTTTTCCAACATAGGGTCTTCACTCCCTAGTTGATTTTATTTTCGACATAGGGTCTCCACTACCTAGTCGCTTTTTCCAACATAGGGTCTCCACTCCCTAGTTGATTTGATCTTAAATGCAGGGTACACCATTCCCCGATATCTTTGCCAATATATCCATTCCCTGGCCACATTTTCCCAACATAAGGTACACCAATCCTTAGTTGAGACATCCTTTTGACAATAAAAGAACACAATCCAAAAAAAAATTACATTTTCAGGGTACACCACTCCCGACCTTTTATTGCTTTCAATAAAGAAGTAGTTTAGAATTTTGTTACAATAACTCACGAAATTTTCCTAGTGAAAACTGGGGCAGAAAAATTTCGTTCGATTATTTGTTTTAGTGTCTGAGTAGGTTTTATCTCGAGGCACAGGGTTTGAGATGACCAAAAGAAGAAGTCTCAATTCAGAATAAAAGAAAAAAAAAGTGAATCCAAAATGCAAAAGCAATTGAAAAGATGTGGAATGCTAAGACATGACTGAAGCCACGAGCATTGGAGTCCCGTTTTGATTAGAAGAAGTTATAGAACAATGAACTAGAACCTACAGCTAGTGAGCATCAAGGTTTAGATCAGAGTCTGCATGAAGAACCAGTCAAGACTCAAGATCAAGTTTCTGAAGACTCATAGATAGGAATCTTGTAACTCATAATTGATAGGCTTGTTTAGTTTCTTTTTTATTTTGATATAATAGCATGACCGCGGACCGGAGCCTCGACGGAACCTCACTCAACTCCTCAACTCATCATTCCACTATTCTCCTTGAACTACACGCGACCTGATTCCCCTATAACCCAGGATATGTAGGTTGTCCAAAATCAGGACTCGGTTACACCCTATCATTTATTTCTTTTCCTTTTGAATAATGGTTTGATAAAAATTAGTCACGTGGCTCACCTAGTCTTTGCCTGAAAACTCTTCATGTTTCCAAACAAAGAGGAGCAGCTGTGAGCACCTAATTTTTGACTATATTTGAATTTTTATCACCTTCTACTATGTAAATATTTTCAGAATTTAATATATATTTTTTAGCTTTGTTACACTTATATATATATATATATATATATATATATATATATATATATATAGAGAGAGAGAGAGAGAGAGAGAAATAATAATAATAATTTAAAAGGTCAATTACTACTATTAGTATTACTTTTATTATTATTTTTATCTTTATTTTTAAATAAAATAAATTAAAACCCGAAAATAAATAAAAATTAATTATTATTTTTTGTTTTTTAAAACAAATTTCGGATGGGAATTAAAAAATAGGAAAAGTAGAACTATAAAACTAAAAAGTAAAAGTAAAAGTAAGTAGAAACTGTTTAATAAAAAAAGTAAAAGAAAGCGGAAAATTAAAAAAATAAAAGTAAAAGAATGAGAAAATTTAAAAAATAAAAAGTAAAATAAAGTTGTAATTAAAAAATAAAAGTAAGGGTATCTGATTTTTGTTTTTTTTAAAAAGTAAAAGTAAGTGGAAAATAAAAAAAGAAAAGTAAAATAAGTGGAAAATAAAAAAGAAAAGTAGAAAAGTGGATTTTAAATATATTAATAGTAAATAAAGTGAGAAATTAAAAAATAAATGTAAAGGAAAGAGGGGAATTATTTTTTTTAAAGAATAAGAAAAATGGGAAGTGGAAATTCTTTTTAATTAAAAATAAAAATAAAAAATAAATAATAAAAAATAAAAATCCTGAAAATTCCGAAATTGTTTTCTATAAATAGAAGAGAATGTGATGAAAAAGAGGAGAGAGAAAAAATAGGGAGGAAGGAATTGAGAGAAATTTATTTTTTTCTTCTAGGATAAGGAAATTTCTACTCGTGTCATTCTTTCTTCGTCTTTTTTTCGAAAAATCCAGCAAAATCACCCCCCCCCCCCCAAAAAAACATAGCCTTAAAACCCAACAAAAACAAGCCACTAAATCACCGGTCTTGCAAGTCGCGATTTGTTGTTCGAGGTTTCGTGGCCGGTGAAAGCTCCAGTCAACACTCGTCGAATTGTTTAGCGCTCTTGTAATTTCATCTCTGTTAATTTATATCAAAGGTCTATTATTTTCCTTTCTTCACTGATTATAATTGTCCATTTACCTTCTTGTCTATTGGTGTGATTATTGGGTAGCATGAAATAGTAGTTCACTCTATTTATATTTGGATCATTTGAATCTGATTGTTTCCTTGTTCATATGTTTATTGGACCATGATGTTAATTTTAGAGTTGCAAAGTTTTGTTTTGAGTTGATTTAACCGGATAAAGGGTCTATTGAATCACTGTAATTTGGCTTGTTTACTAATTTTGTTCGTGAGATTGAGGTGTCATTAGTTTTGTTTAAGAAATGTACAGAATATGGGATAATGGGTTGGATAATTTGCTTGGGCCACGATTTGTTTCTAAAAAAATTGGTTTTGGGGCTGTTGGAGAAGAAAAAAATTTGGGCCAAAAGATTTAGTCTCATCAGGCCCAAAGTAATAAATAACATAGTTGGCACATCTTTCTCTAAACTAGCCCATTTTTCTATAAATAATAAATTCAATTCTTCCACAAATAATTACATACCTCATGACCTTACAATAATCTCAAAATTAGTAATCGAATAATATTCGAACATCGTAGCTAGCTTTAGGCGCGATTAATAATAAATCATCGTGACTGTGGGTACGGTTCCCGTGGCATGGTCACGATACGTAATCTCCAATTCGAGTGTGCGTTTCACGTGACTCGACCACAACTTCAAACAATAATAAATAAAATTAAACGCATTGTAGATTGCCGGTGCATTTCACGTGACGCGATTTGCGATGTGTATAAACGAGTGTACGACAACGTAACTCGTCTAATATTAATTCCATAAAAGTTTAAAATGCAGTAATGTAATAAAAGCGGTAAAAGGAATAAAAATGCACATATAGGTTTAAAATATGTATTAAATTAAATAACTAGGCCAATTATTAATAGTTGAGCGACCGTGCTAAAACCACGGAACTCGGGAGTGCCTCACACCTTCTCTCGGGTTAACAGAATTCCTTACCCGGTCTTCTGTGTTCGCAGACCATAAATAAGTGTTAATTTTCCTCGATTTGGGATTCTAAAATAAATCGGTGACTTGGGACACCATAAATTATTCCAAGTGGAGACTCTAATAAATAAATAAATAATCCCAATTCGATTAATGTCACTTAAATTGAAAAAACTCCCCTATCCCTGCGGGAAAAATGAGGTGTGACAGGGCTAAGGCGATTTTTGTGAGGGATTTCGAGGGGTTTTTTGAGATTCGAGACATTCAGAGGTCGATTCACGAGGCAAGGGCTTATTGGAGTAGGGAATTGCACGGCTTGAGGCAAGTAACACTTCTAAACTTGATCTTGAGGGTATGAAACCCCGGATTTTATATATGTGATTAGTGTTGAGGTGACGCACATGCTAGGTGACGCACATGCTAGGTGACGGGTGTGTGGGCGTGCACCGTAAAAATTGTGACTTGCTTGATTCTGTGGAACTGTATAGTTGAATAATCTTGTTGTTATTTGTATATGCTCCATGTGATAGAGAAATTGAGTTGCAAGTCATATTAGAAGTCATGCTTAGGCTAAATGTTGGTATTGTTGAGCCCACAGAGGTCGTATTACATGTTGAATTATTTGCTTAATCTGCAATTATATACTCAGTCGTAGCTATTGTTTGCATATCATATCTCAGTCTCTGTTGCCATTTATTGATACATCATACTATCTTTGTTTGGGCTGTTTGTCATAACTCTTGTGAGCCCGAGAGATTGGAGAGATTGCCGATTGAGAGGATATCTATGGGATCGGGTTGCGCGCCGCAGCATGTTTATTTGATTCATTTCATGATTGGCTTATTATAGCGCTTAGGCTGGAATTGCCCCTCCGGAGTCTGCACACCCACAGTAAGCGCAGGTACCTACTGAGTGCGAGTGCCGAGTGATTGGAAGGATTGAGTGACTGTGAGAATGGAGTGAATAGGAGGACTGAGCGATTGATACTCAAAGAGTATGCATATGATTTTATCATTGTTTTGTACTACACTTGGCATATATATATATATATATATATATATATATATATATATATATATATATATATATATATATATATATATATATATATATGTCCCATAGATATCGAGATGCATCATTTCTTATTTCAATTGAACTTGACATATTTTACCTGTTTGGGCCTTAATTGTTAAACTCGGAAGCATGCCTACATTTTTGTACCGAAATTTTGTAATTGAATTGTACTTGTGGAGCCTCACTGCTTTCAGCCCAATAGTTAGACTTGTTACTTACTGGAGTTGGTTGTACTCAGGCTACACCCTGCACTTTATGTGCAGATCCAGGTGTCTCCGGGCACGGTGGTTGTTGATTCTCAGAGTTGTTCAGTCTTTCAGAGATTTTCGAGGTATCTGCTCTGGCGTCCGCAGACCTTGACTCTCTTCCCCTATCCCTCAGTTATTATTTATTCAGTTTCTTAGACAGTGATTTTGACTCTGTATTTGTATAGATGCTCATGCACTCAGTGATACCCCAGTGTTGGGAAACTTATGTATTGAGTTGCGATGGTCTTATCAGTTTTATGAGACTTTTATTTACTAAAACCTATTTTAGCATATCTTAAATTTGAAAGTGTTGGAAATGTCTAAATAGTCGGCTTGCCTAGTACCATGATATGCGCCATCACGATAGGTTGAGTTTTGGGTCGTGACAGACAAGCAATGGGGTGAGTGGATGAGCAAGCATGTGCAGTCCAATTTATGAATGGTAAAAATGCCAAGGCAGAAATCTATAGAATGAGTTTGGTTGGATATGCATACTATGTCTGGCAAGAAAGGAACGAACTGATATTTCAGGATATAAGGAGAAAAGATTCTACTCCAGTGAGACAGATTGTTCAAGACATACATGTTGGTAGTAGGAAAATAGCAAGCCAATTGAGAAGAATGAATTACTATCCTTAGTTTCTGCTAGTTATGAATGTAGTAGTTATGACTATTATAGATTTTGAAGTTTTGTAGTAGGGTAGATTATAGAGTGGCGCATTTTTGCCTACCTTGAGGGATTTTTAGAACTGGTTATAAATACTTCTTTTTCTTATATATAAAATCCCTAATTACCAACAAATTGTTTTTGACAATAATGACAAAAAAGGTGCACTCTCTGTGATGGTCAAATGAGCTTATTATTAGATATCGACATAACCAAAATTTGAATTTTCTAATAACTGGTAGACCAGAAAAAGATTTGTTACTTATTGAATTAAGAGGTCAAAAGACCTCTACAGCATTGCCAGTCTTCACAAATACATGAATTAGCACATCAGAAGATGCATAGACTAATCTATGACATATCAATCGAGCGACCAAAAAAAAAAAACCCCAAGAAGAATACTGAAGTAGAACAAAATACAATGAGCATATGATTTAACCCCATGGCCTCCAAATTACCATTATTCCCACGTCAGGGAACAAACAATTAAATAACATCTCTAAAATATTATTTGCAAGGTAGGGGCGGGCCAAAATTTTAATTTTACGGATTCGAGATTCTAATTCATTTAAGTTACTGAATTATAAGTTAATAATTTACAAATATTCAATGAATAAGGCCAGGGGTGGATTTAGGGGGACGGAAGGGTGTTCACCCGAACCCCCTTCGTCGAAATATTACATTGTATATGTAAGGCAAAATCTATTTTTTTACCTCTATATATTATTTTTGAATCCCCTTAACATAGCCCAAAAGCATAGATTAATGGTCAAGGGGTTCAAAACATCTATAAGATCATTAGTTCTATTCTCACTAGCTACCACCTTTTAAATTTTTCCTTTTTTGAATTTTCTTGGCGGTAATCCTGCCAATGAAAGAGGAGTTGAGAGATATATGACTATTGGTTCATTAAAGTTGGACAGGATTAATTTTTACACATATAGTTTAATATTACCCGATTTAGTTATGAGAAAAGGTATACATTCTATTGTCGTCTGAAGATTCTATATGGAATCAACTAGGGAAAAGAATCAAATTTACCTCTCTATTTTCGAATATTGTCTATATTTAATCTTTATTATATTACTCGGTTAAATTTATCCCTATCATTATATTATCCGGTCAAATTTAACTCTATTATCAGCAAACTTTTAAAAATTACCCCTCAATCCGTTAGGTAACCGAGAATCTCCCAATTCTCTTTTATTTAAGTCACTTATTATTCTTCTTAATCTACTGTTTTCAAAAATTACTGTTGATGTAAATAATAAGGGTACTAAATTATACCTAAATGTTCCTCAAAGTAAACCGTATCAAATGCACAATCTCAAGTTATGACCAAGGGTATTGTGCCTTGCATAAGTATTGCAGGTATGAGATCTTGCATTTTGTTAAGAGTATAAGTGATTTTGTAATACTTAATTGATTTCAATATTATTCTTTGCAGGTATGGTTCTAGTCTTCTAGATCTACTATAATAAGATACAATTTCAATATTTTGTCATGCTACACTACAAGTTACACTGCTTGGTGTAGTGTAAAGACTAATGTGATTGACTTGATCTTGGTGAATTGAGACATTATAAACAATACAACTACCGAAAAGTTGTTCCATGACACTGTATTTTTCTTATTCACTCGGACCTTACCACTAACTAAATAAAGAAGATATACTTTTTCCCGTGGTAGAGCACTTAATCTATCCGAAGAAGAAATAACACTCTGATATTATCTTTGTTGTATGTAAAATATTTAATAACAGTCGTAAAATAGTTGGTATTTACCTGCTTTCCTAATTGAAAAAAAAATTAAAAGAAAGAGAGAGAGAGATATTAAAATAAAAGAGCGGTTAAAAAAAATAATAAATTAAAGAATCTAAATTTGGTAGCTTGTCTAAATTCTAAAAGTATTTTCAACACCCCGGTTTTAATGAATTTGTTGCACCAAACATACGGAGACTTTGCAAATATTAGTGATAGAAGTTGAAGTTCCTTGGAGACTTTGCATTGTCGAATTCAAGTTTGCTTTAGTCAAATGCCTATGCACTGTGCACTCTTAATTTAGTCGACCAAACTCTATACGAACCAGACAATTACAAAATATATTTGTATATAGATGTATATACATGATAAGCAGCCGCATATAATACACAACAAACATATCCACTGAATTCTGCTGTATGTATATGGCTAAAAATTTATTAAAATTTTAAACCAATTTCATACCCATTATCACAAGAAGAGAAGTGGGTGCAATGGTAATTAAAAATATTCATGAACAATTTGTAGAGTTTAGTATCCTTAGCATTCACGTAAATAGTAATTTCTGAAAATAGTGCATCAAGAAGAAGAATAAGTGACTTAAACAAAGGGGTTTGGGAGATTCTAGGTTATCTAACGGACTGAGGGATAATTTTTAAAAGTTTGCTGATGGTAGGGATAAATTTGACCGAAGAGTATGACGATAGGAGTAAATATGACCGAATAGTATAAAAAAGGTTAAATATAAACAATATTCGAAAGGAGACGATAGATTTGTACCTTTTCCCAATCAAGTAGTGTCCAACGTCAGGTCTCTTTTGATTATCTCGATAAATGAGAAGTTGCAACAATTCCATCCTTCAGTAATATTGTCCATTTTAAACTTAAGCTTGTACAATTATTTCAAATCTTTGATGTGTATCCTTGCTTAGATTGGTAACAAGAATGTATATACAAGGTTAAATGTCTTTGGCTATGAGACTTTGGTATTTCCTGCCCAAGAAAGCATAAATTACTGCTACTGCCTCTTCTTTCAGGTTCAGGATTAGAGAAGGCTTGCAACTCGACCACGATAGTTCTAAGTATGAGAGTTGTTGCATCATTGAATAGAGCACATTCAAATACTTGATCAGATTTATCCCTTTATTAACTAAGCTTTTGTGAACTTAACAGCTGTAATAGTGAAATGGATTCCTTGATAAGGCCGAATTGCCACTTCATCCAAATAACCCCTGATCAGGGAGGGACACGGGGTAATGAGCCAAGGAAAGAAATGTTAATAGCTTTGCTAATTCTGATGTCACAACAAAGCATTTCAGAATGAACACATAAAGTCATAAACTATCAACATGATAGAATGGACTAAAATCTATTTTTTTTTAAAAACGTTACTCATAATTGAGTGGATTTCTGGACCCGTTTGGCCATAAATTTTGCCAAAATTTATTTTGAATTTTTTTGTAAATACATGTTTGTTCATAAATTTTATTCATATTTTGAAAAATTCCCAAAACCCAAAACCCAAATTCCAAACCAGCTGAGCTGGTTTTGGCCAAAATATTACTATTACATTTTTTAAAAATTACCCCAAACTTTTATATTTTATAAAAGAGTCCACCATTTATTATTTTGTTACAATGTTGCTTCGTCTTCTCGGTTATCTGATAATGTATTATGTAGTTCATTATAAAAATGATAATTTTGTGCCAAGTTTATTTATGTTCAAGACTATGGTTTGTAATAATATA
This sequence comes from Nicotiana tomentosiformis, assembly GCF_000390325.3. Lineage (NCBI taxonomy): Eukaryota > Viridiplantae > Streptophyta > Magnoliopsida > Solanales > Solanaceae > Nicotiana > Nicotiana tomentosiformis. The sequence continues at coordinate 80,550,136 of NC_090816.1, read as the reverse complement.
ATGAATGTTATTGATGAAGGTATTATTGGGTATTTGTGATAGTTTTTAGAACTTGTGGGTATAAATCATGTATCATGTTTTTTTTAAAGAAAAAAGTAAAATATGTTTTGAAAACCGATGTCCAAACAAATTTTCATCTTCAAACCAAATTTCACCCAAATCAAATTTTTGAAAACAAATTTGGAAATCTATGACCCAACACTAACTTTGACAATTTTGATTGTTCTAAAATCCAACGAAGCATTTAACCATCTAATAATATAAGATTGTTTACTTTGTTCTGTTATCCAACTAAAACACGTTTACCTCTTAGTAATAAAATAGTGTGCTTTTGGTTCCTCCATCAACAAATAAATCAACGAGCTATAATTATTAAACTACATCATTATTACATTCTTTTTGTATCGAAAAAAGTTAACCCGGTACGTTTTCCTTACGTTAAAAATTAATAAATTTAAGAATTGTGGTAATAGAAACCACAAAAATACATGCGTTCTGATTATTGCTCAAATGAGCTTCTATGCATATCAATAGAACCAAATAAGAACTTTTTTAATAACTGAAGGACCAAGAAAGCAATTGTCCCTAATTGAATTAAGAGGTAAAGAGTCCACAGCATTGATGCTTTTCTAAAAATACATAAATTAGAACATCAGGTTCATTTTAAAGAACATTTTTTTATTCCGTTTAAAGAACATGCATAGACTAATCTATGACATATCAATCGCCCCCCCATAAAAGAAAAACAAAAAGAACAAAAAAGATACTGGGGTAGAAACAAAATACAAGTATATAGACTCAATCCCGTCTAACTTCCCCTTCCTGACAACACCAGGGGACTTACTCTTACATCTCGAGACAAATGGGTATGGACATCTTCCGAGTCATTTGATGAGCAAAGTGGAAGATCACGCGTTGTCGCTGTCTCAAATAAGTTAATTGCCAAATCTGTCTCAAAATTTGCTATGGTAGCTGAAAAGCTGGAAAATTCATCATTGTCAAGGGCCTTCCTTCATGGCAGCCCCTACGCGCCAGAAATTGCTTTGTAGCCTTCTTTCTCCAGAACTTTAGCTATTGATATGTCTCCGGTCTTCACAATTCTCCCATTCTCCTGGAAAGGGAAATGACAAATTACCTAGTGATAACTAAACTAATGAAAAGGAAGAGTAAAAAAAACGTGTATAATATAACAACTTATCATTGAAGGGACTCAATATACTTGGGCACATTTACTATTTAGTAGTGACAAGGCCGAAACACAAAGCTGACAAAAGGCAAACCTCGATCAAGCAAGAAATAGAGACCCTAGACAATCCAAATATATTATTTTACCACGAGTACCATCAGAACTTAAAGCAGATTACTGGAAAACATCTTTTGCATCTAAGCTATAATACATAACAGATTAGTACTTATCATACATGCTGCAAGGTCCTCGGTGTGGTTTTCATGCAACCTAAATGACTGAGATTAGAGAATGCAGATCACACGAAAAAAATCAAATTCTATTTGACAAAATATTATAGATCTGTTAAACAATTTTACTTGCCTTTAGAAACACTTGAGGGGTAAGGAAAACAGTTTGTGCTTTCGTAATGATGGTATCAAATCACTTCTACTTTTACTGATTTACATCTTATCAGAAACTAAATCTAGTGGTCAGCCTGTTTCTACGACGTTTTACATAATCCAGACACCACTTGCTTACCATGATATGAATATAGGTTGGCTTGATAAATTCTAATAATCGTAAGTAATGAGTAATCATCAACACCGAATTCTTTGGCGACAGAAGTCCATTTACTGCCTTTGCTACGTCTCGAAGTGCATCAACATCTAAACCAGAATCAATCTCATCCAATATTGCCAAGTCGGCCCCAAGAACCTGTATCAACCAAGAAATGTTAGAAAGCTTTAACACTTACTTTTTGCCAGCTGCAGTGGCGGCTCAAGAGGAAGACTAGTAAACCTTTGCTTTAGGCCCCCAAATCCCAAAAAAAAATTAATACTGGATTTTATGATTTTATTTTTGCTTATAGATAATATTGAAGTTGTAGGGGGGAAAAGTACTAAAACTTCATTAAAAAAAGAAGAAAGGCTACGTACTTTTCAACCATAAAAATATTTTAAAACTTTGATTTAAACTACTCAATATTACATTAGTAAATAAAGGTTTTCACAACAAAATCCAATATAATGTATTGCAAATATATGACTAACATCTTATTACCTTGAAGTAATTCTTACAAATATAGATAATAATATTACTGTGTGAAGTTGAAGACTTTATGTCTTGTACGAATACTACATTATAAATAAGAAGTACGAGAAAAAAGCGATAAACAACTTTTTTGCATGTGTGTGTCTTATACAAATTCTATTTAAAAGGGGCCTCAATTAAAATTTGGCTTTAGACCACTAATTTTATTGAGTCGCCCTTGGTCAGATGCATATAATAGTTAAGAACAGAAACGATCTCTTCCATCAATATAAATCAAATAACAAAGTTTTATAACTTCAACAATCTAATCTGAAAAGTGAAGAGAAACTTCAGAAGTATATTAAAGAACTAAGCCATAATCATACAGTTACTCAAACATTAGCTAAATAGACTCTTGATCATATTACATACGCACTAAACAACAACCACAAACAAAAACATGGATGTCGCGGTCATGATTGGAAAAGAAAGATAGGGAGCATGGAGTACCGCTAGTTGTAGAATCTCATTGCGCTTCCTTTCTCCACCACTGAATCCTTCATTTACATTTCTATTCAAGAAGTCTATCTTCATGTTGACAAGTTCAAGCTTCGGTGCAATGTACCCATAAAACTGCACATGAGAATAATCCAAGAATAAAAGATCACCGGTCAATCTCTTCTACTTGGGAAATAAGAATATGTAAAATTACTTATGGCGAGTGCTAATATTTATACAATATGAAGGTCGCAAGTAGATACCTCAATTGGTCCCAACTCTGCTAGTCCAAATTTTCTCCTTTGAGCATTGTATGCCATGTTAAGAAAATCAATATTGCTAACTCCAGGAATGGCAACTGGGGACTGGAAGCTCATAAAAAGACCAGCAAGAGATCTTTCCTCAGGATCCATCTCAAGTAGATTATCACCTTTAAATGACACACTGCCTCCCGTAATTTCATAATCTGGATGCCCGACAAGAACCTGTCATAATTCAATCAATACCAAAAGCTTTGATCAAGGAACAAAACTTCATTTCTAATAGAAATTATGACTTCAGGAACTTTTGCAACGAGACATGGAGTAAAGATAAGTAATCCAATTGAACCGAACAAGATAATGCTAAGGACAACCAAAGAGATCATTCAAAAGAATTTTTTATATTTTTTATATTTGGTTATTAAATATAATGGAGAGGAAGAAATATAGAATACCCTAGGAAAAGGTATATGATGCACCAATAATATCATCCAAGGACCAAGATCAATTAAAATACTCAATTCTTCTATTCGGAAGTGTAAAGAATCAGTAAAGTCTAAAAGCAAAATCATCAAATCTTGGAAAAGCAAGAGAAAATTACTTACCTTGGCAAAAGTGCTCTTCCCAGAACCATTCTTACCCATTACAGCATGTACCTATTTCAATATGATAAGCAAAATTAGAACCTAGGAAAATTTTAGTCTATCATTGTGCAAAAAGGATTGGCTAAGGCTACATTCCGTTGGAAAATAACGAAAATGGGAACAAAATTAATAAGCAAAATAAAATTGAGTAAGAAGAAGAAAATTGACCGTTAAATCTCCTTTGTTTAACCATTTATCCGCTTACTACTAATTTTTCCAAAAAACAAAAGGGTACCAAATTGAATGAGAAAAAGAAGAAAAATCTTGTTAATCTGTTCACTTAACCATTTATTCAATAACTACCAATTTCTCAGAGTAGCTATACACAAATTTTTTCCCAACTTTCCAAGTTCCAAAAGAACCAACATCAATCACTAAATTAAATTAGCAACTAATACAAAAAACTATATTCCTACTAATCCAGAACATATAAATACTTAATAACTTCGGTAAGCTATCAAGTATATCTAAAGCCCTCAGTAGAATTATCAAGTAAAGCTAAAAACTGAGGTAAATTATCAAATAATGCTTAAAAACCCTCAATAGAATTGTCAAATAACCAATAACTTTGGTAAATATTTCGCAGATAGCTAGAGACTTCGGTGGAATTATCAAATATAGCTAAAACCTTCGGTAGAACAATCAAATATAGCTAAAAGTTTCTGAAACATTATCAAATATAGCTAAAACTGCGGTAGAAGTACCTAATATAGCTAATAAAACATTGGTATAATTACCAATTGTAACTAAAAAGCTTTGAATTGTCAAATATAGCTAACAGCTCGGTAGAATTATCAATGACATCCAAACGAACCATCAAAAATACCGAACACAGTAATAGAACTACCAATCAAAATTCAAACATAATTAAAAGAACTTCTGTAAATTTATCAAATATAGCCAATACTTTTGTAAATTTTCAAATATAGCTAAAAACCTCAGTCGAATAATCAAGCACAGCTAAACGAACCGTGATAGCAAATAACTTAGGTAGAGTTATCAAATCTAGCTAATTTGTATACATTGAATTTGAATACCTCGCCTTGGCGAACAGTGAGGTCAACGCCTTTGAGAATTTGCTGCTTTGACTCCCTTATGACGGCAGAGAGGTTCTTCACTTCAAGCAAAATCTTCGACGAGTCATCCCCGCGGTTGGTGGCGGAAGACGACGGAGACTCGACACTGAGAGCGGCTTTCAATCTGAGAGTGGACCGAATTCGGGAAAAACTACGGCGATTAGAAGGAAACAAAGAGACGTTGGGTAACGGCGAATTTGACGGCGAGGATTTGAAGGAGAGGAGTGGGGAAGTTGAGGAACAGCTCGGACTGAAAACGGCCATCGGAAAAAGTTTGATAAATTGGAATCGGTGTAACGACTTCTTAAGGAAATCAAGCACGCTTTATTCAGGGGGAAAAGGAAATAAAAAACAATAAAAAGAGAGCCCAGAGTACATTGGGCTGTGCCAGTGTATTTGTCTCTTTTGTAATTGGGCTTTGTTCGACTGATAATTGTTTGGGCCATTTTTTCCTATATATACAATAATACAAACTTAATTACCCACTTTAATTATGTTTTGCTAATTTATCAAAATTAAATAATTTTTTTTATAATTTATACTCATTCCTGCTTTAAAAGCTCTAAAACTTTGATTAGTGCCTTCAATTTCTCTTTCTCTCTCCTTTCCTCTTCCTGGTCCTCTACCGCCTCTCCTCTCACATGTGTGTTTATGATTTTATGACTTCCTGGGTCGGTTAGCTTCATTCTAGGGAGCTTTCGGGTTGTTTCGGGTCCCTTGAATTTTGACTTAGAAGTCTAAAATTGAAAATATTGACCAAACTTTGACTTTTGTGTAAACGACCTCGGAACTGTGTTTTATGACTCCAATAGGTTCGTATCGTGATTTTGGACTTGGGCGTATGCCCGGAATTGATTTTGAAAATCTGTAGGTTGTTTTATGAGGATTTGCTGAAATTTGACAATTTAAAATTGAAAAGTTTGACCGTAGGTTGACTTTTAGATATCGAGCTGGGAATTTGATTTTGGGACTTGGAATAAGTCCGTTATGATATTTAGAACGTGTCTGCAAAATTTGGTGTCGTTTGGAGTTGATTTGATAGGATTCGTATGTTTAGTAGTAATTCTAAAAGTTCTTGAAAAATTTATTGAATTTCATGCATTTTAGAGTTCAATTCGTAGTTTAGATGTTATTTTTGTGTTTTGATCGCGCGAGCGAGTTCTTATGATGTTTTGATCGTGCGAGCGAGTTCTTGTGGTGTTTTTAGACTTGTATGGATGTTTGCTTTGGAGCCCCAAGGGCTCGAATGAGTTTCAGACAAGTTCCGAAATGTGTTAGACTGAATTCTGCAAACACTGGTGTCTGGTGCCCTCTGGTGTCGCAATTGCGAATACCAGGGTCGTAATTGCGACTATAGCAGGGATCCTTTAGGTATCGCAAATGCGATGCCTTGGTCGCATTTGCGAAGAAAGTCTGGGTTGGACTAGGTTCGAATTTGTGATGTTTTTGTCGCAATTGCGAGGGCAGCATGGTTCGCAATTGCGAATCCATCTTCGCATTTGCGAATAGCTTCCCAGACCTTCCGTGCCGCAATTGCGAGGTTTTAGTCGCAATTACGAGGGTTCACAATTGCGATAACTGCAACTGAACATAAGGTCTGAATGTCGGGATTTTATCACTCATTCTCACATTTTTGAACCTTTGACTCGGTAGGAGACGATTTTCAGAGGGGAGTTTTACCTACAAACGTTGGGTAAGTAATTTTAATCTATTTCTAATCATATTCCATCAACATATCTTGGATTTTAACATCAAAATCATATGAATCGAAATGAAAATTTGTGAAACTTTGTCAAGTTTTTTAAAAAATAAGAAATTGAGTTTTGAGAGTTGTTTGGACTCGGATTTTGAAACTAATCACATATATGAACTCGTGGGGTCATGGGTAGACAGAATCTATCATTGGACCCGGGTTTTGACCCGGTGGGCCCTGAGTTGACTTCTGTTGACTTTTTAGAAAAAGTGTAAAGATTAAAGCTTTATTTATAGTAATTATTTCCTTTTGCATTGGTTGATGATATTGAGTTAATTTTGGGCAGATTTGAGGTGTGTGTGGAGGCGAGTTTTAAGGGAAAAGCGATTTCCGAGGGTTGAGTTGGCCTAGTCGAGGTAAGTGTCTTGCCTAACTTCATATGGGGGAACTACTACATAGGAATTGGTATTGATTGCGTCTTTTGTGCTATGTAAAAACTGTGTACGCAAGGTGACGAGTGGTTACACGGGTTGTACATAGTATTTGACTGGTTTATGTTGCATAGACTATTTCCATGCTTTAATTGAAATGCCATATCATGTTCTAGATTCTCATAGTCAATTTATCATTAATTGTGTCAGTCTATCCTTTCATGCCTTAATTGACTTGTTTAGTATTTGTTCTACATCTTACTTGCTAAATTGCTCACATGCTTTAGTTGAACTTGTTGCCTCTTTTATTGTTACATGCTATCTCTTCATGGTTAATTATCATTATTTGAAGTTATTATTCATGTTATCTCCTTCCTTATTGATTATCGTTACTTGAACTAATTGCTCATGTTATCCCTTTCCTTGTTGATTTCTATTATTTCAAGCTCATTATTAAATGTTATCTATTTTATTGTGAGTTAGTATTATCTAATATCATGGTTATACATTATTTCTTTCATTGTTGAGTTTTTTGGTGTTGAAGTTGTGAAAGTTGTTAACACGTTGAGACGAAGTTGGTTTTTGTTGAGACTTCTATCTTATTGAGCACTTTACATTCATTGTTGTTGTTGATATTTTTGTATACATCATGGTGGAGCCATGGGTTATTGTTGTAAAAATATTGATATTGTTGTTGGCAAGTTATGATATATAGGCACTTGTGGTGCGAATTGTTATTGTGATATGTTATTGACGCACATGCGGCGGTATAAGGTTTGCATGCGGCGGTATAAGGTGGGACTTATCTGCGTGTTGCTTGTTCGGTCATTTGAACTGTGATTCATATTAGACATCATGTCTAGGCTATGCGCTATTTGTTTGAGACTTGATATGGCTATTCTTGCCAATTCTGAGCTATTTGCCTTATTTGCACACATATTCTCAGTCATGATGCTATATCCATGTATGATATCTCTCTCTCAGTACTTCTTATTTGATTCTTCACATGTTGTGATGCCTCCTATGTGTAACACTATTAAACTGAGTACCGTGAGATGTGTTATCTGAGACTTTAATGGTAAATGACTGAGTTTGGGCCATAGAGCCGATTTGGTATTGATTTTGAGGTGATGCGTACTCCATGCCCATATTAGGCTAAGTGTTATTATTTTGGGGTGACATGTGCACCAGGCCTCACTATTAGGCTATATGTTTATGATTGGCGCTTGGGCAGGATCTACCCCTCTGGAGTCTGGCATACCAGCAGCGGGCGCAGGCTCAATATTTTATATACTTGCTTGATGATGGGCAGTTATGCCAGGTACCCGTATAGTGCTAAGTGTGAATATTCTTAATGGATCCATTGTGATATTGTTGATTTGACATGTATACTTGACATGTAGGCATAGAGATGTATCTTTCTCATGCTAACTAATAAATGAAATATTTTATCTGTGTTGGACTTAACTGTTATACTTGAAAGCATACCTAAATATCTGAAATGTGAACAAGCTGAACATAGTATCATTGAGCTACATGTTTCTATTATTTCCCTTTATATTCTAAACTGTTACTCGTTATTGATATAAGCATCTGACTATTGTTTCTGAGCTCGTCACTACTTTCGCCCCAAGGTTAGTGTTGTTACTTATTGAGTACATGGGGTTAGTTATACTCATACAACATTATGCAATTCGTGTGCAGATCCAGGTACAGCCGGTCGAGGCGATTTCCAGAGTTGAGTTGCTATTAGCGTTTGGGAGACTACGAGGTAGCTGCTATGCCGTCCGCAGTCTTTGAAATGCTCTTTCAATTATTTCTATCTTTACTGTTTTATTGTTCAGACAGTTGTATTAGAGGATTTTGCTTGTATCTTGTTATTCAGTAGTGCTCGTGTACTCTTTGACACTAGATTTCAGGGATGGTCTTAGCAATATTATGGTTATTTTCTCAGATATTGCATGATATTTTTCCGCTGTTGAGTTATTAAACCATTTATTCAATTACATTGTTATTTTTGTGACTGTTGGCTTACCTAGTGGGTTGGGTTTGGTGTCATCACGATGAGTGAATTTGGGATCGTGACAAGTTAGTATCAGAGCCCTAGGTTGCTTAGGTCTCACAAGTCATGAGTAGGTTTAGTAGAGTCTTGCGTATTAGTATAGAGACGTCTGTACTTATCTTCGAGAGGCTACCGAACTGTTAGGAAACTTCACTTTCTTACATTCTTGTTGTGTAAATTTGTTATTTTCGAAGTTTGAACCCGGACTCTTCTATTCACTCACAGATGGTGAGGACACGTGCGACCGGATAAGGCAGACGGCCACCAATACCACTGGTTAGGGTTGTGAGTGGGTGAGGCTGCGATAGAGTCTGAGGTGTGGCTCACCCTACATCCCCAACAACACCTGTGGAGCCACTAGTTGCTCCAACTGTGGATCATGTTCCAAATATAGTTGAGCCGGTGGGACCAGCTCCGACACCACCAGTGCCCATTGTTATTCGTGGCCTTCAGGAGGCCTTGGCGCAATTTTTGACTGTGTGCACAAGTCTGGCTCATGCGGTTTCGATTCCAGTTGCGCCAGCTACCTCACAAGCTGGGGGAGGTGCCCAGACTCCCGCCGCCCGTACTCCAGAGAAACTAGCTCCGGGCCATCAGACATAGGGGTACTACCAGTTCACCTGACTGCTACCGCTCGAATCGAGATTGGTCCACCTATGAGTGATGAGGAGCAGAAGACATTGGAGCGGTTTGAGAGGCTTAAGCCTCCAGAGTTCAGCGGAGAGGAGTTAGAGGATGCTCAGGACTTTCTAGACTGGTGTCAACGGAGTTTCCATATATATAGTATTTTGGAGACCAGTGGAGTGCATTTACTACTTTTTAGCTGACTGGGGCAGCCTACAGATGGTGGCAGGATTATGAATTGAGCAGGCCAGTTGCCGCAGCACCACTTTCATGGCATAAGTTCTAAGTTCTCTTCTTAGAGAAGTTTGTTCCACAGACTCGCAGAGAGGAGTTGCATAGAGATTTTAAGCTGCTACGCCAGAGCGATATGACTGTCATTCAGTATGAGATGAGATTCGCGGATTTGGCCATTCATGCTATATGGTTGGTTCCCACTGAGAGAGAGGATCAGAAGGTTCATTGATGGCCTCAACTATGGTCTACGTTATAGTATGGCTTGAAAGGCCGAGACGGATGCTAGGTTTGACCAGGTGGTCGAGATTGCCAGGCGCTTAGAGAAGGTTCGTAGGCTTGAATGAGGGGAGCGGGAGGGAAAAAGGCCCATGTTTCAGGTGGTTTCAGTGGTACCTCATCTGGAGGTCAGTCACATCACAACAAAGGTCATTTTTTCAGGCCTGCTCAGATGGCTCGTCTGGTTCATTGTGGTGCATCAGTTAGTCATAATTCATACAGTACTCATCTGATTCAGTCATCTTTTAGTGCACTTCTAGCTCATAGATCATCTATGCTCCATCAGTTCAGGGTTTATCACTACCGGCCTCTTCCAGTGGTTATTCTAGTTCTCAAGATCCGATGCATGCCCCACCGTCATTTCTAGCTCAAGGTTATTACGATTGTGGAGAGTTAGCATATGTGAGGAAGTATTATCTTCGTTATTACAGAGGTCCGGTACAGTAGGGAGGCTAGCCTATGACCCCTACACCAGTTGCTACACCACCCACTTAGCCAGCTCGGGGTGGAGGTCGTAAGGGTCGAGGTCGCCCCAGAGGAGGAGGTCAGACCGGTGGTAATCAGACTCGATGCTATACTTTTCCCGCCAGGCTAGATATAGTTGCTTCCGACATTATGATCACATGTATTGTTTAAGTATTTCACAGGGATGCTTCAGTATTATTTGATCCTGGTTCCACTTATTCATATGTTTCATCATACTTTACTCGTTATTTGGATATGCCCCGTGATTCCTTAGTTATGCCTACTCATGTATCCATTCCGTGGGTGATTATATTATTGTGGACTGTGTATATTGGTTGTGTGTGGTGACTATTAGGGGATTTTATATGAGAGTCAATCTTTTATTGCTTAGCATGGTAGATTTTGACGTAATTCTAGGCATGGACTGGTTGTCGCCATATCACGCCACCCTTGATTGTCAAGCCAAGACCGTGACGTTGGTGATGCCAGGGGTGTTGAGGTTAGAGTGGAGGGGCTCCCCGGATTATGTTTCTAGTAAAGTGATCTCACATTTGAAAGCTAAACGGATGGTTGATAAGGGATGTTTGGCATATCTGGCCTTCACGATGGATGTTAATGCTGATATTCCTACTGTTGAGTCAGTTCCGGTAGTGAGAAACTTCCCAGATGTATTTTCAGCAAAGCTGTTAGGCATCCCACCCGACAGGGACATTGATTTTGGTATTGATCTAGTGCCCGACACCTAGCCCATTTTTATTCCACCGTATCACATGGCACTAGCGGAATTGAAGGAGTTAAAGGAGTAGCTTTAGGAGTTGCTTGATAAGGGCTTCATTAGGCCCAGTGTGTCGCCTTAGGATGCACTGGTTCTATTTGTGAAGAAGAAGGATGGTACTATGAGGATGTGTATTGACTACCATCAGATGAATAAAGTTACAATTAAGAACAAGTACCCACTACCGTGCATTGATGACTTTTTGATCAACTTCAGGGTGATAGAGTGTTCTCAAAGATTGATTTGAGGTTTGGGTATCATCAGTTTAAGATTCAGGATTCAAATATCCTGAAGATGGCTTTTAGGAACCGCTATGGTCACTACGAGTTTTCGCTGATGTCTTTTGGGCTGATCAATGCCCCAACAACCTTTATGCACTTGATGAATATTGTGTTCTAGCCATATCTTAATTCTTTCGTCATAGTATTCATTGATGATATATTGGTGTACAAACATAGCTAGAAGGATCATGAGCAACATCCGAGGATCGTACTCCACACTTTGAGGGAGAAGAAGCTATATACTAAATTCTCTAAGTGTGAGTTTTAGCTTGGTTCAGTGTCGTTTTTGGGCCATGTGGTGTCTAGTAAGGGGATCAAGTTGGATCCGAAGAAGATTGAGGTAGTTCAGAGTTGGCCTAGACGTCTTCAACTATAGAGATTCAGAGCTTTTTGGGTTTAGCGGGTTATTATCACCATTTTGTGAAGGGTTTCTCGTCCATTGCTGCATCTTTGACTAGATTGACCCAGAAGGGTGCTCCTTTCTCATAGTTCGAGGAGTGTGAGGAGAGATTTCAGAAGCTCAAGACTGCATTGACTACAACCCCAGTATTGGTGTTGTCTATAGGATTGGGATCTTACACTGTGTATTATTATGCATTGCGTATTGTTCTTAGCGCGGTGTTGATGCAAAACGTTAGGGTGATTGCTTACGCGTCTCGGCAGTTGAAGGTTCATGAGAAGAATTACCCTGTTCATGACCTAGAGTTGGCAGCTATTGTTCACGCATTGAAGATTTGGAGGCACTATCTGTACAATGTTCATTGTGAGGTCTATACCGGCAATTGGAGTCTCCCGCACCTATTCAAGCAGAAGGATCTTAATTTGCGGTGGCGGAGATGGTTAGAGTTGCTAAAAGACTATGATATCACTATATTATATAACATCGGGGGAATACCAATGTGGTGGCCGATGCATTGAGTGGGAAGACTGAGAGTATGGACAGTTTGGCATATTTACCGGTAGCAGAGAGGCCACCAGCCATAAATGTTTAGGCTTTGGCAATTCAGTTTGTAAGGTGGGATGTTTCGGAGCCTAGCTGGGTTCTTTCTTGCGTTGTGGCTCAGTTATTGTTGTTGGAGCGTATCAAGGCTCACCAGTTTGATGATCCTCACTTATTGGTGTTGAAGGACACAATTCAGTAGGGTGGTGAGGTTATGATTGGTGATGATGGTGTTATGCGGCTTAAATGCCGGATTTGTGTTACAAATGTTGATGGACTGAGAGATTTGATCCTTGAGGAGGCTCATAGCTCGCGTTGTTCCATTCACCAGGTGTCACTAAGATGTACCGTTACTTGAAACATCATTATTGGTAGTGAAGAATGAAGAAAGATATTATTGCTTATGTCTCTCGGTGTTTGAATTATCAATAAGTGAAGTATAAGCATCAGAAACCGGGAGGATTGACTCAAATATTGGAGATATCATAGTGGAAGTGGGAGCGCATCACTATGGATTTTGTGGTAGGCTTACCACAGACCTTGAAGAAATTTGACGTAGTCTGGGTTATTGTGGGCCGGTTGACTAAGTCCGAACACTTCATTCCGGTGATGACTACCTATTCTTCACATTGGTTGGCTCAGATATACATTCGGGATATTATCCGCTTGCATGGCCCTATTTTCATTATTTCCGATCGAGGCACGCAGTTCATATCGTAGTTTTGGAGAACAATGCAGTAAGAGTTGGGCACACGAGTCGAGTTTAGTACAACATTCTATCATTAGACGGACGTGCAGTCCGAGTGAACTATTCAAATCTTGGAGGATATGTTACATCCATGTGTTATGGATTTCAGAGGTTCATGGGATTAGCTTCTTCCTTTAGCGGAGTTCGCCTACAACAACAGCTTTTAGTCGAGTATCCAGATGGCTCCTTATGAGGCCTTATATGGGAGGAGATGTCATTCTCTAGTCAGTTGGTTTGAACCTGGGGAGACTAGGTTATTGGGCACTGATTTAGTCCGTGATGCCTTTGAGAAGGTGAAGTTGATCCAGGAGCGACTTCGTACAACACGGTCCAAACAGAAGAGTTATGCTCATAGGAAGGTTCGGGATGTTGCATATATGGTGGGTGAGAAGGTTTTGCTCAGTGTTTCACCCATGAAGGCTGTGGTGAGGTTCGGAAAGAAGGGCAAATTGAGCCCTCAGTATATTGGCCATCTTGAGGAGCTTGAGAGGATTGGAGATGTGGACTACAGACTTGCCTTGCCACCTAGTCTATCGGGTGTTCACCTAGTGTTTCATGTTTCTATGATCCAGAAGTATTATGGTGATCCGTCACATATTTTGGACTTCAACACGGTACAACTAGGTGGGAATTTGACTTATGATGTGGAGCCGGTGACCATTGACCAGCAGGTTCAGAAGTTGAGGTCAAAAATTATAGCATAGTAAAAGTTCATTGGAGAGGTCAGCCGGTCGAGGAGGCTACTTGGGAGACCGAGCAGAAGATGCGGAGCAGATATCCACACCTATTTTAGACTCCAGGTAAGATTCTAGACCCGTTCGAGGACGAACGATTGTTTAAGAGGGGGAGGATGTGACGACCCGACCAGTTATTTTGTGTATGGCCATGTTCCTCTATTTATCGCTTCTTCTATGTTTATTTTTGGTTATGTGACTTACCGGGGTGGTTGGATTAGTTTCAGGGAACTTTCATATTGAAATCGAACATTTACTCCCAAGGTTGAAGGCTTAAGTTGAAAGGGTTGACCGGAGTTTGAATTTTGTATAGACGACTACAGAATGGAGTTTTGATGGTTCTGATAGTTTCGTATGGTGATTTTGGACTTTGGCGTATGTCCGAATTTGGATTTGGAAGTCTGTAGGTTATTTTGTCTTGAATTGGCAAAAGTTGAAAATTTGAAGGTTGATAGGTTTTACCAAGAGTTGATTTTATTGATATTGGGTTCAAATTTTGGTTCCTAGAGTTGGGATAAGTCCGTTAATTCATTTGGGGCTTGCATAAAAAAATGAGGTCATTCAGAGTTGATTTGATATGGTTCGACATTAGTTTTAGAAGTTAGAAGTCCATTAGGCTTGAATTGATGTGCCATTCATGGTTTTGGTGTTGTTTGATGTGATTTGAGACTTAGAACAAGTTCATATTGTGTTTTAGGACTTGTTGGTGTGATTGGATCGGGTCCCGGGAGCCTCGGGCGTGTTGCAGATGAGTTTTGGACCATTTTCTTCATGTTTGGGCAGTTGATTTGGTGTGTGCTTCTTCGCATTCGCGACACAAGGGTCGCGATCACGTAAGGTCTTCTTGGTTGGCAGGTGGTTTTGTTCTTCGCGTTCGTGAAAAGAGTGACGTGTTCACAAAGTTTTAGAGGGGCTTTACATCGCGATCGCGAGCAGGGAGCCGCATTCACATAGGAGTGAGGCCGGCTTGGGGCACCAGTCCTTAAGCCTTCGTGTTCGCAGAAGGAAGGACGCGTTCGCATAGGCGTAGCACTATGGGGCATCACGTTCGCATAGAAGGTTTTGGCAGTTAAAGACTTTATTCTTCGTGATCGAAAGGATTTTACACGATCGCGAAAGGTAAACACCTGGGCAGAATGTTTTTTTAAACTCTATCACGAGGGTTTGGTTATTATATCACCTTTTGGGTTAGAGAGCTCGGTTTTGGACAATTTTGGAGGGGATTTTCACGATTTAGATCGGGGTAAGTATTTTTGACTCGAATTTGTTATTATTTCATCCTTCCAACTTTGTTTTAATATTTAATTAGTGAATTAAATTGAAGAAATGAGGGATTTTAGTAAAAACTTTATAAAGTGAAAATTGAGGATTTGAAGGTCGAATTGATGTCAGAATTAGAGGAAATTGGTATGATTGAACTGGTAATTTAATGGGTATTCGGAATTTGTGAGTTTGACCGGCTTCCGAGGTGTGAACTCGGGGTTGACTTTTTGATTTTGATAAAGTTGAAGCTTTATTGTTTGAAGTTGTTTCCTACATCATTATTTGTTGATATTAAGTTGTTTGTGACTAGATTCGAGTAGTTCGGAAGCCTATTCGGGAAGGAAGGGCTTTTTGGAGTATTGATTTGCGTATTTTAAGGTAAGTAACACATCTAAATTTGGATTTGAGGGTATTTAACCCTAGGAACTACGTTATATGAAAGGTATTGGGGTGACGTACGCGCTAGGTGACGGGCGTGTTTACGTGTACCGGTGTGTTCTCGATTTTAGGTTGCTTTTAGACTATTACCGAAAATTGTTTTGCTATCATAACCCGTTTTCCCAACTTGTTCGGTTATTTGACTGTGATTCATGTTAGACATCATGCCTAGGCTATGTGCTATTTGTTTGAGACTTAATAAGGCTATTTTTGCCATTTCTGAGATATTTGCCTTATTTGTATACATGTTCTCAGTCATGATGCTATATCCGTATATGATATTCTTGTCTCAGTACTTCTTATTTGATTCCTCACATATTGTGATGCCTCATATGTGTAACACTGTTAAACTAAGTATCGTGAGATGTGTTATCTGAAACTTGAACGATAAATGACTGAGTTTGGGTAGTAGAGCTGATTTGTATTGATTTTGAGGTGACACATACGCCATGCCCATATTGGGATAAGTGTTATTATTTTGGGGTGATGCGTGCACCATGCCTCACTATTGGGCTATATGATTATGATTAGCGCTTGGGCAGGATCAGCCTCTCCGGAGTCTGACATGCCAGCAGTAGGCGCATGTACATTATTTTATATACGTGCTTGATGATGGGCAGTTATGACAGGCACCCGTATAGTGCTAAGTGTGAATATTCTTAATGGATCTACTGTGATATTGTTGATTTGATATGTACACTTGACATGTAAGCATAAAGATGTACCTTCCTCATGCTAAGTGATAAATGAAACACTTTATCTATGTTGGGCTTAACTGTTATACTTGAAAGCGTGCCTAAATTTTTGAAATATGAACAAGCTGAACATAGTATCATTGAGCTACTTGTTTTTACTGTTTCCCTTTATATTCTGAACTATTACTGGTTATTAGTATTGGCATTTGACTATTATTTCTGAGCTCATCACTGCTTTTAGCCCAAGGTTAGTGTTGTTACTTATTGAGTATATGTGATTGGTTGTACTCATACTACACTCTGCACTTGGTCTGCAGATCCAGGTACATCCGGTCGAGGCAATTTCCAGAGTTGAGTTGCTACTAGCTTTTGGGAGACTACGATGCAACTGCTATGTTGTCTGCGGTCCTTGGAATTCTTTTAAGTTATTTGTATCTTTACTGTTCTATTGTTGAGACAGTTGTATTAGAGGATTTTGCTTGTATCTTTTTATTCAGTAGTGCTCGTGTACTCGTTGACACCAGATTTTGGGGATGGTTGTAACAGTATTATGGTTATATTTTCAGATATTTCTTGATATTTTTCCGCTGTTGAGTTATTAAACCATGTTGTTCGATTTCATAGTTATTATATATATGTTGTCTTACCTAACGGATTGAGTTAGATGCCATCACGACTTATGAATTTGTGGCAGTGACACTCTTGAATGCCCATGGGAAAAAATGAGACTACCCTCTGCCAATTTATAGGAATAGATGAAATGGTCAATAAGAAGAGGCATGTAGATTATTAATTATTGACACTGTTTATTGAAGATGCAAAGACATGCTTTTGTCATGATATAATAATGGATTGCAATGCTTAAGCCTTTGTTTCTAAAATAAAAAAAAACAAACATATCAGATGGTGTAAAAAGCTACTTTCACAAAACAAAAATGATTACTCCTAGGAAAGAATGATTTTTGTTAGTCCCTCATAAAAATTATTACTCACAAAAACAATACTCATGCTACAAAACTAATTAAACTTAATAAAACTATAGTAGACATAGGACCAACTTTTGGGTGGGTAATGGATTCCCCTTGGGGAAACCATAGAAGGGCCTTTTACTCTTGCTGATGAAACTGTCAAAGTATCCACTTTGTACACTAATGATTTGTGAAATTTCAGCTCCCTCTCCTTCAAACATCCTTGACATGTCATGCATACTATCTAAAACGCTTTCATTCCCATATCCTCCAACAAACCTATCTATATTATTTGGAGGCTTAATGGTAATGGGATCATTACAACTAAGTCTGCCTACTACCTATTTAACTCCTTCATATATTGGAACTCACATTTCGATCCTTGCAAGTCTCTATGAGCTTACTGAAGGAACACAAAAGAGCAGAACTTAGCAAGGGTTTCGATGAAACTAAGGAACGGGAAATTGTTAGAGTAAAGACCAACATATGTGGAACACATAAAGCCCTTGGATCACATATTGATAGATTTACTTACGACCGTCTGATGGAGTTAAGAAATACCTGCAATATTTTAAGCAAGACATATGGAATAACTAGTGCCTTTGAATTATGCCTTGCCGGACCATCTCAACCATTCAATCAAAACGACACATTAGCTCCAACTGAAAATTTTCTTGTACATACAATAATACCTTAGTCTTGTATATTTATAGTACAATAGCTATTTATAGTACAATGGCTGTATAGAATATTTAGAATTTAGTGTAGGACCAATAAAATGAACACACATATAAGAAGTATTTTTCATTTATTTCTCTTCAGCTACATGTATATATACAAGGCAAAGGATTAATGAGAACACATAAGGAAATTTCAAAATCAGTCTTATTAAATTCCTACTTTCTACATGGTATCGGAGCAGCAACTATTAGATCATATTCCCTTAGTTGCATTCTTCGTTTCTTTCTTTTTCTTCTTCTTCTTCGTTCTATATCTTTAAAAATGGTTTCAACTTCTGAAGTCACTTCTGGCAGCAGCAGAAACACTATCACTGCAGCCAGTGGCGAAGCCAGGAAATTCAATGGGTTATGCAAGAGTGTTCAAAATCTATTTTAATCAATAATAAGTAATATTTTACCTTATACGTAGTATAATCTTTTGGCAAAGGGTGGTCAGTTGACCACCGTTGGGCCAACCTAGCTTCGCCCCTGACTGCAGCAGATCACTATCACCCTTTACTTCTTCATGCTTCAAATTCACTAGGAATGAACCTCGTGAACTCTTCCTTTTATGGAAGAGTTATGAAGGCCGGAGGAGATCCATCTTGATTCCCCTTTCAATAAAGAAAATGTAGGCTTCATTGATGGATCTGGCAAAGTACCAGATTCAAACTTTGCTAATTTTAAGCTTTGGAGCACGTGCGATGATATGGTGATATCATGGTTGCTAAAATCTCTCTCAGAGGAAATAGCTGACAGTGTCATCTATCCCAAAGACAGCTAGAGATCTGTGGAACTCGAGGACAAGTTTGGACAATCCAATGGCGTCAAACTTTATCACCTACAAAAGGAATTAAGTGATTTAGTGCAGGGGTCTACTGATATTGCAGGTTACTTCACCAAAATCAAAGTTTTGTGGGATGACCTTGATGACCTAAACACTACTGGGAACCGCTCATGGACATGTAAGAAATGTCTTAATTCTCTAAAGTCAATTCATCCACAATACTAAGTCTCTAAAGTATTTGGATATGAACATTTGCTCTCGCATGGGTTATTGCAAAAATGAGCTGAATGGATATGAGTTTTGTTATAGTAAGTAATCTAGGTTGAAGGGTGTTATTTAGTTTGTGTTAACATATTCTGCCTGGGGAGTGTGTTCTTTTAATGCATAATGCACTATGATGATTTCACTATTAAATATGAATTCTTCGATTCTATTTCGACTCTATGATCAGATTAATGATTACTAGAAATGCAAACTCAATTCCATATTCTTATGCAGGCACACGATTTAGGAGATGTCGTTCCGTCACCAACTGGGCCAAGAGGATCCTTTGACGAAAGTAATAATGAGAACGGAGCAAATGACAAATAGTAATTATTGTTAGGATGAACTATATTTTTTTTTGTATTGTAATTCTTGAATAACTCTCTGCAACTTAAACTTGAATCTTTGATGATATGGATTTTGGGCACTTATGTTTTAATATGATGAGTATTTTGTGTTAGGATTATTATTATGGGTGCTTGATTGCATAAGGGTGCAGTAAAAAAGATCTAAATGTGGAATTAACAAATTAACATTAAAAATATTACAATTATAGCAGCATAGACTGTCTATGTGGTAAACTTTTTACAATTACGACGGTTTCTAACCGCCATAATAACCAAAGTAAACAACCATTTTAAGAAATAGATATTGCGACGGTTTCCTCTGCATATTACGGCGATAATTTATTTACGGCAAATTTTTAACAATTACAGCGGTTTCTAACCGCCATAATAAGCAAAGTAAACAACCATTTTAAGCAATGGATATTATGGCAGTTTTCTCTGCATATTACGGTGGTCAGCTGATAACCGCCGTATTATATCTTTTGGCGGAACTGATTATGGATCCGCCATTAAGGAGAATTATGGCGGTTCTGAACCGCCGCTATATGCAATGACAAGGAAACAACAATAGACCAAGAGAATTCAAGTAGTTATGGGATATCAAAACACCAAATAAGACCAACTTCTTCTTTTGGACTCTCCATCATGGCAGACTTCATACTAACGGATATATAGTTGAGCTCTATTGGTCTTAACATCACTAATTCATGCTGTTTCTATGGCCGAACCTTCAGAAAATGCTAGGCACATCTTTTTTGAATGCCAGAATTTCAAGTCCTTTTGGCATAATGTACTCCAAACAAGGCACTAACGGGGAGTCTCCACTTTGGCAAAGATAACTAGCAGTACGCTTGGAGCAGAATTCATGGCCAGCCATTTAACCACTTAATAAGTTGGGACAATCTTATCTCTATATATTTCATCAAGTATTTATTATTTTTCACCGGCATAAATTCTTTATCATCTCTAGCCTCCTTTTAAATATGGGGATCACCGTTTCCTTGTACGCTTTATATAGTAGCATTCACTTCCTAGGAAGTTTAAGTATACTTTCTTGTAACATATATTGATAAAATGCCACGGCAATTCTTAAACTACCCGAGAAAGTACAATTGCAAGTGGATGATGTACAACGTCTTCCTGCGGCAGTGATATCTTATGTGGCCAATACTTCTTTTCCACATTGAATAAGTCATGAACTGGACATCTATGCCTTTTTATTTTAAACAATGAAGCTTCAATTTTTGGCTAGAGCGATAACAATTATTTTAGTTACATAATCTCAACTCTTTATTTTCTAATGTGTGTGTGACGAAACTTTCATCAATTTTTAGGGGACTACACCTTGTTCATTTGATAGAAAGTCAATTCTTCTTCCCTTCCAATTTTATAAAATATATACAAAAGATGTCTCAAATCTTCATTACGAACGTGGAACCAAGTATCTCCAAGAGGAAATCTCCGTAAGGGATTTAGGCTTCCCTCTCTTTCTTTACCTCTAATTTTATTTTATTTTTTAAGTTTGAATTGTTTGTTTAGGATAATGCATCTATAAGCAAAGTACAACAGTTTTAATTGCATTTTTCAAGTAGTTTTATGCTCATGTTTTATGATAATGAATTATTAAATACAATAAGAACCTGTATCGTGTTTTTTTAGTGGGCTAATGATGGAAAAGAATGGCTTTTTTTTTCTTCTCAAATACAATAAGAACCTTTCCTCCGAACATATAATGATAAATCTATAACTTTTCATATAGAGTTAATTGTACTTATGTCCCATATATTTTTAAGAGTTTAAGTTCTATATACTGACGACGCATAGATTCTTTATACTAACCAGCTAAATTGACATATGACAATAGGTAACTCTTCGTAACAACTCTGATATGATTTAGCCTGAAATATAATATAATAACATGCTATAGCCGGTTAATTTGCACCGATAAATTAAAAATCTTGTGTTTATATAATAAAATCCTATATTTAAAACTACAAATCAGAAGGTTTAGTTTCTGCGTTGCTCCTTTCTTTATAATCAATGATTTTCTTATTCTGACATTTCAAAGATGAAATGGAAGTATGTTCTCATTCTTCTTATCTACTAAATATCTTGTGAACAACTGATTAAATTTCCTATCACAATGGCTTATGGGCTATTTTGGTAGCTGATTTTGCTTAATTAACTTGCATATCCTGAGTAGTAAAAACATAATGAAACTCCAAGCTCTACTCTCAAGTATTGCCATTTTTCTCCCCTTGCTTGCAATTCTTCCTCACATTATTGCTAATCTTGAATCTGATAGACAAGCTCTACTTCAATTTGCAGCATCTGTGCCACATCTTAGAAAACTCAACTGGAACTTTGCTGTACCAATTTGCAAATCTTGGATTGGTATCACTTGCAACAAAGATGGAACCAGAGTTATTGCAATCCATTTGCCTGGTGTTGGACTTTATGGACATATCCCAGCCAATAGTATAGGAAAACTAGATGCTCTCAAAGTCCTTAGCCTAAGAGCAAACAATCTAAATGGAAATGTTCCTTCTGATATCCTTTCAATCCCTTCTCTCCAGTCCATCTACCTTCAACACAATAATTTCTCTGGTGATATTCCTATTTTTTTATCACCTAAACTTGGTCTAATGGATCTCTCCTTTAACTCTTTTACTGGAGAAATTCCCCCTTCAATCAAGAATTTGACTAGACTGTCTGTGTTAAACCTACAGTTCAATTCATTGTCTGGAACAATTCCCAATATTGATGCCTCAAGGTTAAGTCTTTTGAATTTGAGTTATAACATGCTAAATGGCTCAGTTCCATATTCCCTCAAGAAGTTTCCACTTTCTTCTTTTGTGGGAAACTCTAATTTATGTGGGACGCCTCTCAATAGCTGTTCTTCAAGTTCTGCACCACCCCCTGCAATCTATGAAAAGCATAAAGGTGCCAACTTTAAGAAACTTAGTACTGGAACTATCATTGAAATTGCAATAGGTGTTCCCTCTGTGATTTTTCTCCTGGTTTTATTGATTTCCTTCTGCTATTTGAATATGAAAGTTAGTAATAAAACAAGCATGGTTGAAGAGAAAATGGAAAATGGGGGAAGGAATGAGAAGTTAGAGGAGTTTGGAAGTGGGGTGCAAAATTCTGAAAAGAACAAATTGATGTTCTTTAAAGGGTGTTGTTACAACTTTGATTTGGAGGATCTGCTAAGTGCTTCTACAGATGTTCTTGGTAAAGGGAGTTATGGAACTGCTTACAGAGTTGTCTTAGATGAGGTAACAGTGGTAGTGGTGAAAAGGCTGAAGGAAGTGGGAGTTGCTAAAAAGGAGTTTGAACAGAATATGGAGATTGTGGGAAGGGTTAAAAGACACCCTAATATAGTGCCACTGCTTGCATATTATTACTCCAAAGATGAGAAACTTCTTGTTTATGAAAAAAACCTGCTGGTTACTTGTCATCAGCCTTGCACGGTATATGTTGCTTCACTCTGATTGAAATTATCATTTCATCCCAATACATTCTTCACATTTTTCCTAGAGTTTAAGTTCTGCGCACTGATAATTTAATTTTTTTTTCATATTATCATTTTTCATTGTGTTGATATAGTAAAGAATATTGCTTAAATTCATAACTTGCTGCAGATTAATAATGATTCCTTTTCTGGGCTTTATTCTTAAACGATCTTGGCTATAACAGGTAATAGAGGCTTTGGAAGAATTCCACTAGATTGGGACGCTAGATTGAAGATCTCTCTAGGAGCAGCAAAAGGAATTTCACATATCCACTCTGACGGTGGATTTAAGTTTATTCATGGAAACATCAAGTCATCCAATGTACTTCTTACAAAGGAGCTCGACGGTTGCATTTCTGATTTTGGTTTAACCACTCTAACAAATTACGTATCCATCAAGTATAAGGGTGCTGGTTACTGCGCTCCAGAAGTCATTGAAACGCGAAAAGGCACACAAAAATCTGATGTTTACAGCTTTGGAGTATTGCTTCTTGAGTTGCTCACTGGAAAATCCCCTCTTCCAATGTCAGGGCACGATTACATAGTCGATTTGCCAAGGTGGGTTCGTTCTGTTGTTAGAGAGGAATGGACGGCTGAAGTTTTCGATGTAGAGTTGATGAAGTACCAGAATATTCAAGAAGAGATGGTGCAGATGCTTCAGATTGCACTTTCATGTGTAACAAAGGTGCCTGATATGAGGCCTACAATGGATGAAGTGATTAGAATGATTGAAGAAATTAGGCAACCAGAATGAACCATAAGTATCGGAAATTTACAAGTGCCTAGTTTGTCTAGATGAAACTCCAATTCTGATTTCTGGCATTTGTAGAATTTTGATCTCTTTGTCTTCCATAATGGAGAATGTGTTGTTTCTTCCATCTCTTTGTCTTATTCTGCCCATAGGTGAAAGTACGAGAGGGAGGTGAATTATAACCGATTTTAAAATTTAGTTGACTAAGAAAGGAATTAGTCGACTAAACTTCGCAGTGGGATCAATTGCAACAGAAATAAATTATGCAAAATGAAAAGTAAAGGAGACACAACAATTTTATACTGATTCAGTACCGGTGTGGTACCTACGTCCAATTCCCTTGGGTCAGAAGGGTTCTCTTAGATCTTTAATAAATATTTACAACAGTGATGGTTTTAGTACGTTCACCACCAACGACATACAACAATAATGTTTATCTAGTGTTGACACAACTCTTTTTTTTTTCTTTCTAATTCTTCCTGTCTTTTGCGACACTTGTAGACTCAGGAATACACACTAATAGAAATTCGGCAAAAACCGACCACGGTCGACCGACCAATTTTGGTCGGTCAAACAACCAACCAAAAAACCTACCAAAGTTGGTCGGTTTTTCAAAATATTTTATTTTTTAATTTCTTTTTACGAAACCGACCAACTTTGGTCGGTTTTCTTTGGCGCAAAAATGCGAGAAACTATTTTTGAGTTCCGCGAAATTTATTTTTCAAGAAACCGACCAACTTTGGTCGGTTTTTCATTTAAAATAAATTAATATTAATATTTAAAAAACCCACCAAAATCGGTCGGTTAATTCGGCCGGTCTTTTTAAAAAACCGACCGAATTCGGTCGGTAATTTTATTTTTTAATAAAACCGACCAACTTTGGTCGGTTATTTTCGTGTGAAAATATAATTAAAGAGTATAAATGAAATAAAAGACAGTCTTAAAACAAAATGCACCAATGGTCTAGTGGTAGAATAGTATCCTGCCACAGTACAGACCCTGGTTCAATTCCCAGATGGTATATTTTTTAATTACATAATTAAAATACCGACCAACTTTGGTCGTTGGTCGGTTTTTCTAGCAATCTTTTTTTTTTGAATTTAATTGACCGACCAAAGTTGGTCGGTAATTTCCGACCAACTTTGGTCGGTATGCCCTTCTGACCTTCAAAATACCGTCCATACGTAAATGGTCACGTTTTGGACGGTTTTTGGCCATTACCGACCCACTATGGTCGGTTTTTTTGGACGATTTTACCCGAATTTTTAGTAGTGACAGTGTTTGTACTAAGAACTAGAAAGGTCTAGAAACATATGTGAAGTTGCGTAATCTTCCTTGTCCTTCTACTTCTTCTTTTATAGTGCTCGATGGGTCTTTTGATTTCTCTTTTCCGGGATCGCACAGGAGCAATGATTGGAGGTCTTTCCTTTTGAGGCATAGACTTCTAAGAGTGAGACCCAAGAGTAGCCTTATGAATCTAGCATGAGAGGTGTGGCCAAATTTATTCTCAGTTTGAAGTTTTGGCTCCTCCAATTAACCTTGTTTAGAGCTTTCGCAGATTGCCCTTGATTAGCTCTCTATCCTTGATTGGCTCTCTTTCCTTTCTTGCACGCTTGAGAATCTTTAGCTCGTCTGATTGATTGTCTTTCCTTCCTTGTTCTTTGATTGATTGATTGATTCTTTTTCCAATAGAGTTTGTAAAACATTGCCGTTGGCTTCCTCTGATTTCCTTGTATGATTTTTTTTTCCCTTTCATTCATCAGAGCTGTTGCGAATCTGCGCATAAAGTGAGATGATATTAATCAAGGCTCTTTTGATTATTGATCATTATTAAAATTCTAAACCTAACAATCTCTCCCTTTTTTTATGATGACAATAATCCAAAACGAGTTCGACTAATTTAGGGATACTTCCCTATACAAATGTACTTCTGCTCCCCCTGCCTTTGTACTCCTTGTTTGTTTGCATGCCCCCTTATCTTTGTACTCTTTTTCTTCTCTTCCTTTGACATCAATCAAAAAGAGCAAGAAGAGATACTGAGAATAATAGCTAATAAAAATACTAGTTAAGCAGGCATATATATATATATATATATATATATATATATATATATATATATATATATATATATATATATATATATATATATATATATATATATCTATGAACGTGTGTTGCACGTTATTAATAACGCATGATAGTTTAAATATTTATTTATATGAAGGAACAATAAAACTTAATTAATGAGAAAAAATTTATGTATAATAATACAAGAATCATCTAAATGCCAGAAAATATTATTACATTAGCATAATAAGTGAACTCAAAATGAAAGGACATCATCAAAACTTACATAATGATTAATTTAGTCATGTTAGTTAGATAATTATGTATCATAGTTTAAAAGTATTTAATAATATCTTACCGTACACTTATTTGTAGACGATATTATTTTTGTGTATGTTTCTTTCTAATGCTTTGGTTGCTCTGCCATAACCACAACTCTTGTTGTCGATATTGATATTCCTCTTGAAAGTGCAACATATAGTTGTCCATGCAAGAAAACTTATTACGATAAATATAGTCCAATAATTACAAAATATAAACATACTAAAAATTATTTTCACACATATTTAAAAGGATATTCTTTAGTTTCGGAAGACGAAAGTTGAATTCAAAGATAAAAATATACTTAGAAGCACATTGACCAGTATCATAATTTTTTCATGTATGATGTTATTGTCAAAACTTCTATATATCATTTGTGTGCTATTACATAAGCTATTCAGCAGATCTAAAATTTTCAATAGCATGACAGACATATTTTTCTTCAAAATCAATCTATATACAACGGAATATCAATTTAACTTAGTCTATTATATATACGATGACACTAACATACGTAAGAAATAATAAACTTTATAACAAACATGTATGGTAGAAGGTTATTTGGTATTAAAGTATTTAAGTATTCTTTTTGGTAATAATTATTAGTATCATCTTCTGCTAAGTCAAAAACTGAAAAATATTTTATTTTTACCATGAAATTTGCTATCAACCTTTTATTTAGTTGATCAACATATTCATTTGTGCTAGCTAAAGTAACTTTTTAATTTCTATCATGTAATTTACAAATTGTGTTTTAATCTAATGATGAAAATATTACCCTTATTAAATGCACTACTCTTTCCACTGGGTTGATAACTAAGTATTTTGGAAGAATCAAATCATCTTTTATTGGATATTTTTTTTCGTTTCCGATACGAAGAAAGAAGTCACTGAATACTGGATGTTGTTCTTACATTATATTTCTTATCAGTTGATTTTTTTTTTATTTGAGGCCATAAGTATAATTTTGGCAAGTTAACTTTTACAGTTTCTGCTTTCGTCGATTTTGAAACTACTGGTAGTATATGACAGAAATCACCTCCCAAATCATTAATTTTCCACCAAACGGTTCATGACATTCAATATATATCTAGAACTCCGGGCATTATTTCGATCATTTGACACTTAGCCATAAACGCTTCATCCCATCTTATCAATTTTGCTTTCATTATTAACAGTATTGCACTGCTTTGATATATTTTTGATGGTCATTTCAGTTGTTTGAAGAGGTATATCAAATCTAAAGTGGGTGGCGTCATAATAAAATTATTGTTGGTACACCACTTGTTATTATTGCTAACACTATCATGCATGTGGTCTAACATTTTCAAGTAATGCATGACATAAAAATATTATTTCGATTTCGCCGGAGGCATCTACAAAAGAAAACCCCGCTATACCAGAGTCGGCTCTTTATAATATAGTCTTGAAAGCTTGTTCTTGTTCATTTTTTAGCTTTGATTGTGCTTCCTCAGACACTTGTATGACGTTTTGAATCTTAATACTATACTAACCTTTTTTTACTTTGTGTTCTAATTTTTTTTTAACTCTAACACTCTCTTTATGGAATAAATTTATGTACCCTAAGGGGTTATTTAGTACAATGGTGGAATATCCCATGAGGTGGGATATCCCATGGGATTAGTTATCCCACCTTTTATATGAGATAACTAATCCCACCATTTTAGTATAAAAATTATCCGGTATTAGCTTATACCCCAAACTAAACATGGGATAAAGTTAATTTTAAACTTTATGCCGTGATTATTATCTTTATCCCTTGTACCAAACGACTCCTAAGATTTTTTTTAACTTGAAAAATAATTTTACTCATATGATGATATAAATAATTGAATTGGATTCTCTTACTAAATAATTAATTGAAAATTTTAATTTTTTGGTTTTAAATAAAAAATAATTTATTTTATGTTGTTTCATATTTTAATATTAGTTCATCTCTTGTTTTGAATATTTAATCTTAATTATAATTTTATTCACCATTAATTTTATTTTCAAGAGTAAAAAGATCGATCTGACATTTTACTTTTAGATCTTTATATTTGGAGAATCATTAATGATATTGACCTTACCAACCATATTTCTTTCTCTTTCGCACATATTTATATTCTTAAATATTTTCTTTGTTGTTGTTTAATAATTGGATATATTTTTTAATATTACACGATAAAATTGATAATTTTTTTTATTTGAGTAGGAAAATAATTCAAATATAATATACAAATATATTATCGTTGGGATATTGTTTTCTTAATTTTAACGCTTTATGCATTCCTTTTAATATCACTTTTATTTTTCTTGGTATTGGACATTATAGGGTTGTAATGTATTGCCAATACGGAGGATCTTTATGGAATTGATTTTATTAGTTCTTAATTAGTACTAAACTTTATTGTCCGATTTGATTTCTTAGTGCTGACACCCTCGCATACCGATCAACCAATGAAGCGACAGAAGAACCCATTTGACAGTAATCTAGAAGAAACTTCAGTAAAAGACTAGAAAGTAAGGAATGAAGTGCTCGACCGAACAAGCAACGACTGACGAGATAGGGGCGCGCTAGCGCTCAAGCCTATTCTAATAAGGGCGT